>NC_088361.1:64737211-64742211 GCF_034508935.2 Berghia stephanieae | reverse complement strand
CAACTGATTTCTTTCGGGAGTTTTTTTTCCCTGTTGTTTTGTTACTTTTTTTTTTTTTTTTTTATTTATTTTTTTTTTTTTTTGTGGTTATATTTTTTACATGCAATGTTCATATAGCATACTACTATTCTATCACATTTATGGTAGAACGGTACTTTATTGTAGAATACGAAGATACACATTTATGTACTTAAGTATTTATTGCAAGCCATAGAATAAATCAGTATAGCAAAAGTGTGAGGGAGCTTAGAATAATGAGTGCATTCGCCATTCCGGTTAATTGCTAGGAAAGGAAGAATGGCGGGCTCCCTTATCAATATTCATGTGATTATTCTTGGCCTGTGAAAACGAGCCTTGGAGCCATGGAATATGAGGCGACCAGCCATAAATAAAACAAAATATATGCATATTAATGTAAGTTCTTAGAAATCTAATTAGTCTTACATATAAAATGTAACCATGTCCGGCATCCACAATGATAAGGAACAGAGAAAGTATAAAGTTTACTCACTCAGATCTTTGTAATTATTTAGTCAGGTCGTTGTTTCTCACTTCATTATCTCTATCAGACTATAAATTTTTATGGATTTGCACAAATTTTCTGGCTGGCCCAACTGGTATTATAAATATACGCTTACCATCAATTAGAAAATGAAGCTTTTATTATGAACCGTGGGTAATACATACAATACACCTAAACACACACACACACACACACACACACACACACACACACAGAGAGAGAGAGAGAGAGAGAGAGAGAGAGAGATAAAATATATTTAAGAAGAAATCTGTGCTCTCTGGTCTTCAAGCAAAACAAGGCTAAAGGTCAATTCATTTGGTTCTATAATAGAAGAGGGGTGGGAGGGGAGACACAATTTTGAATTCCCTGAGATTGTCAACAATTTCCAAATCGTTCAACCATAAAGCCTCTAGAGATTTAAGATCGTATAAAGATAAGAATTATGTCTCTACGTTGATGAACCAATAAACATACGTTAGATTGTGTTCAATCAAATAGATAACCAGTGTGTTTGAGAATTGGACATAAAAAGTATCATATGACATCATGCGTGGATGATTTGCAGGGTGCCGCTATTCTGTTTGGCTGGGAAAGTAAAAGACAAAATAAAGAATAATTTTAATAGAGCATTTGATATAGCATTTATATCGCGCAATATCCACTGAAAGTGCTCAAAGCGCTTTACAAGGGATCCATAGCCAACAGCAACACTTACCATGTAGAACGAGACATAGCACCAATTAGGCAATGTTGAATTTTTTTTTTTCCAGACAGAAACAACATTGACTGTTAACGCCAGGTAATCATTGTTATTGTGAGAGAATGTGGTGGCTTATCCATCTTCCAGTCCGAAGACGAGTATTATACGACCAGACCACATAGCCACATAAGATTAATATTTTAAAGTAACTCGAGTCCCATAAATTAAACTATAGTGAATATAGACGTCTTGTATATAGTTTGTAATAAGCATTTCTAAATGTCCTTCTCACGCGAGAAGTCTACGTCTCTATGCCGCGATGTGGTCTAGTGGTATGGCCCTCGTCTTTGGATCGGAAGGTTTGAGTCCCGCTCTGAGCGGCGCATAGTTGAATCCTTGGTAAAAGGGTCTTTAATCACATTCTCTAACCGGATTCAGATGTAAAATGAGTACCTGGCCGTTAACAGCGCTGTCTCTGTCGAAATAACATGTAATATTGCCTGACAGGCTTCATGTTTTGTCCCACATGTTAAGTGTAGAAGTTCGCTAGGGACTCATTGTAAATCGCTTTGATCACGATTAATGGTTATTGCGCTATATAAAAGCCTAAGTTTATACACACACACACACACACACACACACACACACACACACATATATATATATATATATATATATATATATATATATATATATATATTGAATCGTGTTGGATACAAATATGGTACGAAAAGGACTTCAACAATCAACAACACACAACAAACCAAACTCATGTAACACACAGTCCTGACGATGGCTAAAAAGGCCTGAAACATCGATGTAGACTGACTCCAATCTTGTGGTAAATATTAAAATAATATAATATATATATATATATATATATATATATATATATATATATATATATATATATATATATATATATATTATATATATATATATATCATATATATATATACATACTATATATATATATATATATATATATATATATATATATATATATATATATATATATATATATATATGTATATATAGTATTCTATCTGGATCGATAAGCTGAGATCTCTGAAAGACCCATTTCCAATTTTCCACTATATTAAAAACACAATATCGCAAAATAGCTAGACAAATTAATCAACAACAGGTATTATTCTATCAACTAGGTAACCTAGTCTGTATGATGTCTGAACTAGGTGGTCAAACCTTGACTGTTCAAATTGATAATTGCAAAAATTGATTTCGTCTCTATTCACATGTAATTTACAGTATACACCACACTCAATAGTGTAAAAATGGATCCTCCCGTCGTGCATGTACAGCTGTGATAACTCAAAGTATGGTCGCATTGTTGCAATGGATATAATATCAAATCAACGCAAATTATTGTCCATTACAATATCAAATCAAGCCCATTTTTACGTTCGGTTATCAGACTTGCAAATATGTGCAGGTCGGACACTCCTTATCCAGTTTCAGCAAACAATACAATGTGCTAAATTATTTACAAATTGACTGGCTGAATGGCAGACCTTTGAGTTATTTCTTTTCCAAATAATACTGTGTGTATGTTGTGGGAATTTTTGATATTATTGTCAAGCGACGATGATTATGGTCAATAACGGCAAAAATCATAAACTCAGATTTTGTTTGAATTATTTTTAATTCTTGGAGTTTTGTCTGTAAACACATAACACCAGAGGAGCGCACTTTAAGTAAACTGTATATAATGGAAAATCAATTTCTTATGACATGATAGGGAAATGAGTGTACCATTATGAAGCGCTCTGAGGGCGGAGCAACCTACCCAATTTCGCGACAAGTTTATACTCTGTTTATTTTCACATAATATCTTTTTTTCACTATGAGTCTTATTTAACTTCTAAAACAAACAACATAGAGATTCTGGGGAAAAACTGAAAATTTGAATCGCCGTTCCCAACTACACTTATTGACTATCCACAAATAGAATGCATGTCACTAAAGAGATACAATGTGAGATAAATAACGGACCCTTGAGTTTTTACAGGGATATATTTAATAGATTTTGTTGTAATCGTTTTATGCAATCATTGGACTGCACAAATGAAATCTCGACGGCGCTTCAACTTTCTCCGGAGTGTTAGGCGGAGTGATGAAAATCTTACTGGTCTAAAACATATCTAAACGACGTGGCAGTCTTTTACAGTGTCGGATGGCGACTTCTTCGATTCTACATCAGCATGAGGTCACGCTGAGTAATGAGTGATATCTAACAACTTGAAGAGTTTTATAGTATAGACTACATGATTGGATTGTGCTAGAATCAGCACTTGCTTTCTGTGTCGATTGTCTTAGGGCTAACCCACACTGGAGACTGACTGCGACGACCCGGTGCTACCGTCCTCTGCCGTCTTCCGGATAAAGACGTCGGGCACGGGCAAAATACTAAGAATAAAGAGAAGAGCCGCTAGACCTACCCATACCAAGCATCCGACGTCCTCTGTCGTTTTTTTTTTTTTTTTTTTTTTTTGTCGAGCTTGGTATGGGTAGGTCTAGCGGCTCTTCTGTTTATTCTTAGTATTTTGTCCGTACCCGACGTCTTTATCCGGAAGACGGCAGAGGACGGCAGTGCTGGGTCGTCGGAGTCAGTCTCCGGTGTGGGTTAGCCCTAAGGTTTTTCGATAACGAAAAAAAATAAACTTGAGCTTTTATATAGCGTAATATCCACTAAACGTGCTCAAGCGCTTTACAAAGGGTCCCTGACCAACAGCAACACGTAACAAGTATAACGAGACATGACGCCTGTAAGGCGATATCACAATATTTTTCGGACAGAGACAACGCTATTAACGACCAGGTACTCATTTTACACCTGAGTATGGTGAGAGAATGTGAGTAAAGAGCCTTTTCCAAGGACTCAACTATGCGCCGAGCTAGGTTCGAACCCAGAACCTTCGGATCCGAAAGCGAGTGTCATACCACATAGCCGTACGAAGGATACTGTGAGGCTAAGCTTTTGCTCAATGTAAACAAAAGGGATGCCATTAGTGAGATTCGAAATAGGGTTTCCTGGTTGTAACAGAAATTGATTATTCACTCGGCCAACAGGCCCTGATTAGCTTGTCCCAAATATTTAATAAACGCTTTTTATACCCTTGGTCATTATTGGTTGATATAGCTTTATCCAGAATACGTGAATGTAGTCGGACAGCAAGCCAAATGCTTTCTGTTCTATTTTCAAGTGTTGATATATCACAAAATACTTTCTTTTCGGATTTACATTGCTACGGGTATCCTGATCATTGTTGGATGGAGAGGAGGGGGGGGGGGGGGGGGGGGGGGGGGAGCAGAAATGAAATCCGTCAAATCATGAACACGAACCAAGACAATACTAGTAGGTACTAGATGGAAGTAAAACCCCAAATGCCATGTTTCGTTTGACAAAATTAGAGTGCGTTGACAAATCTTAATTTATCAAGTTGTCCTTGTTCTTTTACTTAGGTGAGTGTGAATAAATAGTAACAATGTTACGTGATGGTATCAACTTAGCATGACCTAATTACAACAATGTAAACGGCGGGTTGATTAATAGTGGAGCATGAAATTAAACGTTAAGCCATAACTAATGATATTTTCTAACACTGTGAGTCTCTCTCCGCAATCCTTTTTGCAATTAAAACTCTATAGTTTTAATGCTATTCATAATTAGATAACATCCAAAACACTATATTAGATAATGTTCATCTCGTATTTCATCTTGTTTTGAATTGGCTTATCGGCAATGTTACTGTTTCC
>NC_088361.1:64719711-64732211 GCF_034508935.2 Berghia stephanieae | reverse complement strand
TATTCCTCAAAAGAAAACCATTCTAATTAAGACTTCAAATTCCAACCTCAACATCTGATTTATCCCAAATGTGACGCCTGATAGAATGTTGGGTCATAATATTATAGAAGGAACGAAATTGACGTCACACAGCTCTTTGTTTTTGTTTCTAGACAGCCGTATTAATGATTAGTTCTCACTAAATTTTATCGATCAGATTAAAAACGTTTAGGGTTACACGTAGTTTTGTGTGTATGTATGTTTTATATGGCTGGCGGATGTTGTGAGTATTTTACATAAAGGCATAGCGTTAATAGCCTTATAGACAAGTATTTGTGGGTTATGGCCTTTTCTCGTCAATAATAATAGTTCATCACCATTGTTATCGATATTACCGTACTCTGAAAAAAACAACATTAAAAAGAATTTTGGCCAGACAATTCACCCTTCAAATATCGATCGACTAAAATGAACCTCGTCTTGTAAAAAAAAAAAAATTTTTTTTAAAATCTCAGACCACTTCAAGTCCCAAGTCTGAGAATTTTTCACAAGATGAGAGTCTTTTTAACTGATCGATATTTGAAGGGCTGGTTTTCTGGGTACGTTTTTAAAAAATGTGTTTTCTTTTTCAGAGTATAACAATAGAAATTGACATAAACATTTGTACTTCTTTAGTGTGACCTTTTGAGTAGGAACGATCTATAAGTATCGGGTTCTCTCGTGTTCTCGTGACCTTATCAAAACAGATAGATCAATTGGATTAGTGTTTTTATCTCTAGAGCCCTCATGAATTGTCTGTAGGGTTGCCTGGGGGAGAAGTATGCTCTGTTTATATTTGATTGAAACGCTTTAAAAACTCCCGAGCCCTCGATGGTTTGCAATTATCGCCAGCTTCATCTACTCATCAAATAGCTCTATTTGATTACTCGATAAGATGTCTGCAAATGCGAAAGGTGTCCGTTATAAATGTATAGAACAAACAGTACTATTATTATCTCATTGTTGTTATCTATCGAATGAGCTAGATAGACTATAGACTGAATATTTAAAAGAGAGAAAAAGTAAATTCCACTCCCATTTACATTCGACTAAATAGAGTGTCAGATTTATTTAGATGAATTGATGTAAATCATTCAATGTACTTTTAATTTACATCCATTTATAATCTCATAACAGGGACAAGAGAATTGTGCATTTTATTTGTGAAGCACATATCCTGAACCTCATCCAACGAGGCTCAGAAAGCTTGTTTGACTTCTGTTTTTACTCACGTCGAAATGTCTCTATCTAGTTCGAATACAATTAATTTCAGTCCCACATACAGGACGGAACCTGTCTGATAGATATAAAGATAAACAAGATTCATGTCCGTATATATCCAGACTATTTGAGACTGTACCGAGGGATTCTCTTCCTCAGAACACCATAATCATTATCAGTATGAGACGTTATGGATTCTAAATAAAGGTTATATAGTCGCTCACAAAAGAAACTAGACAGTTTTATTACGCTAATATTTCAATACTGGTTGGAACAAATACAATGACATGATATACACAATTGGAAACTAGACACAATTTTCTTTTGATGTATGATTTATTAAAACTGTAAAATGTTGAAAAGTTGCAGATATTTAAAATCAATCATTTAAAATCGATTTTGCAAAATCGAGCAAAAAACTGAAATCACCACACATGACGCGCTTCAGTACTTTGTATGTCCACTATTAGAATTGATTAATGCCCCAACTCTTTGCCTCATTGATGATGTTGGCTGATTGTCTGTTTCTGATGGTATAACACCAAATTGTATTTAGTCTTCCGGTTAGTTCATCGAATTTTATACAGCCTTCTTGTTTTTTTTTTTTTGTTCTTGTTTGGTTTACTTTCATAAAATACCACATTTTATGTTCAATGGGATTCATGTCAGGTTTCACAGCTGGGCACTGGTTCATCATCCTTACATTTGAATCGTTTAGGAAAGCATAATATTTGTCTAGTCTATGTACCTAGGCGTTATCAAACTGGAAGACAATCATTTGGTTATTCTGATAAATAGATGTATAGATCTGATTTGAATCATTGGTTGATACGTATTAGCTCAATTTTTCTATCACCAATTGTCACTCCCCATACCGTTACAGATCGATATGTTCGATTCTTTACTTCAATTATGGTTTGGTCATTGAAACGGACACCTCTTTGTCCTTAGCACGAAGTTCGTTTGTCTCTGGAATTAACTTTTAAAAGGCATCTGCTCCTCACTTGTGTTAATATAGGCATGCGATATATCAATAGAAAGAAAAAAATGTCTACTGTTTAAAGATATATACCACGTACCAATATGTTTTTTTCTTATGTAAGATCAAAGCAAATTCAAACTGTCTAGTTTCTTTTGTAAATGACTATATAAGATGTGCGTCCATTTTGCACAGGATGAATATAGAATATAAAATTAATGCTAGCGAACAGGTCGAAACGTGATATGATGGAATTCACACGAATAATGGACATATATAATATGGTAGTGTAATAATTTTCTTAATGAATGTTGTAACAACCTATACCAGATCCTCTTATGATTTTTTGAGATTGAATTTCTATATTCACCTTTAAGAGCAATTTCCGAATAGATCTAAACAACATCAAATATATTAGTGATATTAATTATGTCACGCCGCTGTAATAATGAGGTGGATAATCTATTTATGAATTATGAAATATTTCCTCTCACAGCCATAGAGAAAACAATGATCATAGTGTAAAATTATAGTAAAGATGCTTGTGACAATCGATAAACATGATGAGAAGGAGATATATTAAATGTGTGCTTAAGAAATGAGATGAGAAGAGATACATTAATAATAATTATTATTTATTAATAAATTCTGAAATTCATTCGTCACTCACAAGAACTAACACACACGCTTTCCATAAGGAATTGTAAAGGGTCTGATTTGGCCGAACTCTGGTAATTGATGCTTTGTGTTTCGGTAAAATACTCACAACAGCCGCCAGCGGGATATAATGTACTAACACATAAAACTGTCTGTAACCTTCAAACCTAAGAACAACGACAAAGAGCTCAGTGACTTCAATTTCGTTCCTTGGCCTTCTATAAGACAAGAGACAACAGAAATATAGCTACTCACAGTACAGAATAGCAAATTAGAGAGATAATGATCTCTGTACATTCTTCACCCACCCACCCTCGCCATATCAATCAACATTTGTACAATAAAAAAAAAACATATCTAAGTATCGTAAAAGTGTTGAATAGGAACGGATGATTATAACATATTCTTTCTTCTGGTCTTCCGTTTGTCAACAACACGGTCAGATCGAATGGAGACGGCTAATATTGACAGTCTGACAGTTTTTCTTTTTTTTTTTCTTTTTCATTACTTTTATTCACTAGATAGATTCATGGTGTCGAGGACTCTGTGTCGTTTCATAAATGTAACCAGATAATCATCTACGGCCGTTTCTTTTACCCAGCAATAATACTAAGTTAACGATTTCGTTCCCAAACTACAACGATTGACGAACGACAAGGAAGAAAACAAAGATCTGTCCTAAGACTCTGAGGATAGTTCTTCGTTTTCTTCCTCGTCGTTCGTCGATTCTTGTAGGTTGGGAACGTAATCGTTAACTTGTTATTGTCTCATTTCTGACGCAAACAATTTCACTTTCAAGATTTTATTATGCCTGGGTTCGATCTTCGCTCTGGGAGAGAGCAGTAATGATAGTGTTCTAATATAGACCTTTGATAGACCTTACCGCCCGCATTGCAGTTTTTATTCTTTTTTTTCTGATTGTCAAAATGGACAATACCACTATTGTGTTATTCTCTGACAGTGACGCTGGTTATTACTGGTCATTAAGTTCCAGCAATTGTTGTTGGAAACTTAGTCGAGAGAGTTGTTTAACAAACAAAAATGAACATATTGACAGACTATTTTGATTTAAGATGTGTTCGGTAATTATTATCTTATGACAATCGGAAAATGTTTATAAATAGAATTTGTTTGACTTATACATCTTTAAAGTCCGGCTTTTTTCTGTTATTTATTCAACTCTGTCATTACTTACGTTGGCAGTGCTTAATAAAATGTTTTACTCAACTAGACATCAATTAACGTTTTATTTTCTTGTTGCTCTTTTTTGGTGTTGTTATTGATTTTTATAGTCTTTCTTTCCTATATATCTTTTAAAAATTGTTGTTTTTGAGGGGTTTTTAAATTTTAATTTTCTACTTGATTGTTAGTTTGTTGTTTGTTGGTATGTTTTCTTCTTTTTTTTTTGGTGTTGGGTTTTTTGGGGGGTTATTTTTTTTTTGGGGGGGGGGGGGGGTGGGGGTTGGGCGGGTGGGTATTCTGTTTTGTTTTATTTCTTGTTTGTTTTTTTGTTGTTTTTGTTTTGGGTGAAGGATTCGTGCACTCTTATAGTTTTACATTTTGAACGAACTCCAACAGCATCACAACATTGGCAACGTACCCTGGTAAGACATTCGGACATGAAAATGTTCATCATGCCCATCGAATGCACGCATTGAGAACCAGATTAATAATTTTACGTGGGAAGCTAGTTTTGCAGTTCACTGAGAAATTCCAATGTGATGGGAAGAGCGGATGTCACTTCAGGAAACAAAAATGTTGATTGGATCCATGCCGTATGACATGCTTAAGGGTCAATTGCAGCATAGTTCGGGTCTTTGCGTCAAAGAACATCGTTTATTTGTTTTTTAGACAAAAAATATTTACTTCTGGTGGGACACAGTAATCAGCTGATCCGCCTAGAAACGTCGGACTTTGCTGGCTATCTAGTATCTAGTGATACTAAGCCATGATTATTACTAATCTACTAAACAACCTCTGTCGTTTTACTTATAGCTTTAGTTTCTAAGGTTTGTGATATTTCCTTCATCGTTGAAGTAGACATTGTGAAGACTCGCTCAAATTCATGATCCCTACAATCAAATGGATCATTATTCATTCTCCATACTTCTTGGTTATACTCACCGCTTTATTGGATTTATTTCAAGTGTGTCACCTATTTTCATTGTACTCATGTATTTTTCAATCATTTTAACGCACCAAATGATATCCATAGTTTAATAGTACGCTATACTCTATATGTCTTCAGTAACCAAGCGAACACTTCTTTTTGTTTACATTCCAAAATACTTTTATAAACACAAATGACCTGCCAAATATTTATCTGCCGTCTATATGATTTTAAAGTAATAAATTTATGGTTGTATTGCTTTTTGTTGTAGGCTGAAGAAGGATTGTGAACCCGAAATGTTCTGTGTTTGGTACTTTGTTCTTTTTTGAAGCGATTATATTCATTTATGTTGATTACACTTTACAGTCCACAACTTCCAGCAGCTTAGTATTGCTTTTACAATTGTACGTAAGGCGTGAGAAATGATGTAAACTTTTTATCTTAGAAGAAAACAGTTGCATGAACACAAGGCCTCGCATGGTTAACAAAGGCTATTAACTAACATCATTTTGCAGACATCAAGAAAGTTATTTTACTATGCAATTACCACTCTCGAAACACTGTATCCATTGATCATTTCATAACATTAAAATTCAATTTACCAGAATTTATATCTAATGTTTTTGTTTTTTTACAAGGAAATATAGGTATTTATAACTCACAATAGATCATAAACATTTTTACATCAACGACAAAATAAAAAACAAAAACAATTTGTAATAATCATCATTTATCTTCTGCAGCCTGCATTCCAATAACAGGCATCAATTTTATGTTTGCTCTCGTTCAAAAAACTAAACGAAATCATTTCTAAGGTAAAGCGAAATTTCATCAAATTTTAACATTATCTTCTTAAAAGTTTTTCTCAGAGAACTAGTTGTCACAATACGATTAATACTAATTTATTGACCAAGGGCTAACACCTCGTAATCTCGGTGCTTTACTGTGGGTTCAATATAATGCCATAAATTGGTCAAAGTTGTAGCAATAAATGAAGTGAGTAGGAAAGTGCCGGAGTGGTGGATAGCTCATACAGTTGAGCCACGCTCTCCACGGCCAGGCGGAGTTGTCGTACCAGTAAGTTCGTGGGTTCGAGCGTAGCCATCGTAAAGTTATAGCCTGACAATGACCAAAAAATGACGTCAAAATGCCAGTCTTTTATCACAAAAGAAAACAAATCATGAGTTATATTCAATAGTTCAACCAATGAAATAACTTGTTTCCATGAGCTCTACTAACGACAACTCACTAGACGCTACACAAACCTAAAAAATGACGTCAAACTGCCACTCCTAGAGGGTTCTAGTGTCAGGCTATAGATAGTATGGATAGTATGCAGATGACGTCACTCATGCCTTTGTTATTGTTTTTGCCATCCGCGTTTGTGAGTTGTTCTCACTAAACTGTATTAACCAGACTATAAAAGCTCATGGTTACACAGAGTTTGTGTGTTGGTCCGTTATACTTCCGGATGGCAATGTTGTGAACTCCTTGGCCAAGCGCATTCTATCTATACGCTTGGCTAAGAAGCTCATAACATTGCCATCCGGAAGTATAACGGACCAACACACAAAACTGTGTGTATCCATGAACGTTTAGAGGCAGGTTAATGCAGTTCAGTGAGCATTATTCATAAACGCGGATGGCAAAAAAAAACAATAACAAAGACCTGAGTGACGTCATCTTCGAACTATCTATATTATGTTAACGATGGTTATGGTTCGAGCCCCCATCGCCGCCGCCGCGAAATTTTTGTTCTCTATTTGTCCTCTGGCACTTTCCTATTCGCTTCATTTCTTGTTATTATCAACATAAATGCTGGCTCCACCCACTTTTCTAAATCAAAATTGTAAAGAGTCGGCGAATAATGTAAAAACTTTTGATAAATTGTCAAATACTTTTGTGGACAAATGGACGCTTATAAGACTTATGGATCGAATACATGCTTACCGTCCTATCCCCTTACCACACTCAAAATCAACGGCAGCTCTTGTTCTTTGAGCCAGCCACTGAAGTTGTGGCCTTTCTTGTGAGTTTAAGAGTGGATTTAGAACAGCAATATATTTTGGTTCTGTTTGTGTAAAGTTGTTCTTTTCAATTGCAATGTGGGGGTAAAGATAACGCTAAAGTGCCTAGTTATCAGACACACAATCCGTAAGAGCAGCGAGGCCCAAAGAAAGAGTAGGGCGAGAGTGCTACAAATTGGACGTATCTCTTTATATTAAGTAAATGCCTTTACCTCAGATTCAGTCCTTTAGTTGTACCAAATTCTTGTAAGCGCTACAGGGGGGGGGGAGGAGGGGAGGGGCGGGGAACTCAATGTTTTCTACGAGTGAACAAAACTCACAAAATCATACAATTCAAATTGAACAACATTGAGATACCAGTCCCTTGTGGAAAGGGCTTTGTCATTATTCTTTTTCCACCAATCAAGGAACTGGATTTGGTAGATAATGCATTTTCTCAATAGGTTGCTGGCTCAAAAGAAAGAGCTTTACAATATCTATTTGACCTGTGATTTCAATATCGTGATAGATGAATAGATAACATGGAGAGCACGAAAAATAGAAATTTATGTGGTTGGTACAGGCGCCAAAATCGTCAAATTTTGACTTGGCAGACAGTATGACCTAATATGAATAATTCATCGAGCCCGCTTTAAAACGCGAGTAGTCCCGTTCAAATTTCTTTTGTGTAGTGAAAAATAAAATTCAGACAAGGAAATTGTTGCTTGCTATTTGCAAACAAACATTCAATTCTATGTTGCATTGTAAATTATCGAGCTCCTGTAAAACAACAGCATTAACATTTTTACGTTGCCAAACAATCATTTAAAGGAACATTAATTGATGATTATTTTGAATTTTACGCATTATTTCAAACACCTGGCTAAATGTTTTCCACTCAATTTACATTCACAAAATTGTACTTCCTATTCAATCATCTTTTTTACTCCAATTATATTCAGGCCTCGGATGAGAAAATGGCATATTTGTCAGTCGTCTTTCAGCAAATAAATAACTAATTAGGGATTTCTTTTTCTTTCCTTTTTTTTTTCAAGAGGCTCTCCTTTCATGGCTTAAGACGCACTAGCGTTCACGAGCACCAAGCTTATTTGTATCACGTAAACATTGTGATTGCAATCACTCAACAAATAGCATTAAAAATCCTTGACAGTTTACAAGGCAAGAATGTTTCGTTTTTTCCCCCCGTTTAAATAAGAAATTCGAAACATTACTCTTTTTGTGTAGAGCTGTAACACGGTTTTAACCATAAATACCCATCTCGGTGTTCTGGTTTCGAGTTACAACCAAAACAACTGAAATAACAGAGATAAGGTAACTCGAGTCAATCAAAGATGCAAGTGCCTTGAATACACATTCTTTAGAAGCAAGCCTATACAGCGACAGGTTTAAATATTATACTACCTGTGGCTTTTGGTGGTAAATGTTATATAAAATATAACTGGCAAAATGATAGTGATATGAACATTAAAACTGTGCTCAAATAGGGCATTTTTTACAAAGCGTTAGCTGTTGTTTATCTTAGACAACAATATAACACCGTGCCGAAGCCTCAAAGCGCTTTACAATATATTTGGCAAACCATAAACACTCTCGTACCGAGCCAAACAGACACACACAACAGTCGCACACACTAACTAGGCAAGTTTTACAAAATGACATTGACATTCAACAAAAATGGAATAAAAAAAATAAAACGTATAATTTACTCATCAATAAGAAAAATGCCTAGGATTACAATTTCTGGAAAAGATTAGTCTTTAGATCAGCTATTACATCTCTAGAAGGATCTCAACACAATTACTGGAGCTGACAATAATCACGACGGAATAGTGTGATATGAAAGGAACTTATGTTGAGGGCAGGGCGAACAATCTCTGTAAGAAACAGTGAGAGGTCTTGTCATAATGGCGTGAGTTTTCTAGATGAAAGATCCTTACAAAGGGTATGCAACTCAATCTGCAAATAGATTTTCTATCAATTTCTAGCCAGAATAAGTGATAAAAGACTTGATATTTTCTCAATGTGATAGTAGTCCTCTCAGACCCTAGGTAGTCCTACAGATCCATTAGGCCCGTGGCGCCGGAGTTTATCCTGGTTTCTACAGCGTGAAACGGACAAAAGAATTGATTGACATCATTTTGATAAGACGCTATAATATCACAAAGTGCTTTCCGCCATATCTTAAAGAACCAGTTACTTAATCACTGCTGGGTGGGTGGATAGGGGGGGGGGGCAGAAAAAATCTCGACCTCACCCATGATCGATTTCGATTCTTTTAGATATGAAGGCCCCCTGAGAACATAAGGCTTATAGCATTTAGTTCATCTCGATTTCTGTATCTTCAATTGTTGTAACAATTGCTTGCTAACCATCTGAATATGAAATATTAAGTAAAAAGCTCAAAATGAAATGCTGTACCGTGGATATACTTATCGCAAAGAGCTTTTTAGATCTTAGTTAAAGCCCAGGCTATGCCATATAACCACAAGTAGATTAGGGCTGATGGAACGAAGGGGGTGGGGGTGGAAAAAAATCCAAGATAAAGCTAGTAGGACATGTTTACTTGTGTATCTGAAAGACTAAATCTAAATAAAAATTGAACCACTGGACCTTCAAATGGAAGACATTTTTTATTCATATATATTATATATTATATAGTTATGTAATAAAAAGGGTCAGAATTTCACTTCACAGAAATCTCCCGGAATTGCAACTATGAGAAATCCATTATACTTACAGAATGAGTAACACAGCTTTAAAAAAATTAAAAAAAGAAGAAACAAAATACTTAACACGTAACATTACGGGCTCAATATCATTCTTCGCTAACAATATAAAAAAACAATTTTATAAGGATTAAGCTGATTGATTTTACGTAAAATATCATTTTAAAATTATTTTTATTGGCGAAAGAAGGATTTTGACCCCGAAACGTTCGGCATAATTATTATGTATTTATTTTTTTAAGTTGTTTTACTCATTTTTTTATCAATACTTTTTTGCTATAGTTTATTGAATTTTCTCATTTCTCTGTTTTATCACAGTGACACACCTCAGCCTGACTTGACCGGACGGGCCATAAGCTTTAATCTGACGTGGCAATGAGCACACAGCGAGTGAGCTAAGCAATCTGCTGCCTTCTCCCACTGCCCACCATGCACCATTATCACCTTGAAATTAAGTAATGCGTTAGCTTGGATAAATCAATTTAACACGTGCTAGTCTGTCTCAAGGGAAATAAGATTTAATGCATCTCAGCCAACGAGTAGATGGATAGCCGAAACAAGTCACTAGTATGAAACAAACTTGTTGAACCTACTCTAGGGAATGAGATTAGCGGAAGAGTAGCGTCCCTTGATTGGACGTCACCCATAGTCTGTGACGTCACCGGCGGAAAAGCTGTTAGAGAGAGAACGGCATGTTGGTTGTGCGCATGCGTCTCTCGTCCTCGGTTGGACGAGAGACGCATGGGCACAACCAACATGACGTTCTCTCTCTAATAGCTTTTCCGCCGGTGACGTCACAGACTATGGGTGACGCCCAATCAAGGGACGCTACTCTTCCGCTAATCTCATTCCCTATTGGGAAGTCTCAAATTAAGAAATTAAGGTAGGCTGGTTTTTTTGGGATGGTTTTTTTTTTTTTAATTGTATTTTTCTTTCTTGCTTTGGCACCTTTCATGCACACACAGTTCAGTTCACTATTGGGAAGTCTGCTTTGTGTCCTTGGGCGAGGAAGTTTTTCAATTACTAAACGTATATCTAAAAATAGAGAAATGAGTTGTTTGTGCTGCTGGTGCTTAATTACAAACGTGTTGAACCGTATTGATGTATAATCAGTATCGATGCTATGCGTTTATTTAAAAGACTCACAACATTCGGTCGTCGGATATAACTTGCCAACGCACAAAACTATGTTTAACCGTTTATAGTCCGATTAATACATTTTCATTAAATTGATATAGTTATACTTTTTCAAAGCCTGAATTCTATAGATAAGATGGCTGAACAAAAACAATTAGCTATGATTTACACACACATGCATATTTGGGATCTAAATATTATAATGCAATTGATAAAATGCAAATTTGAGCATTAAATTGTTTAATTTTTAAAATCTGTATCTCAGCCAATACTGATATCCCAGAGTGGTTCTATACCATAAATTATTGGATTTTTCATACTTCACAACATATGTAATTTTTATGCTTCCTACCCTAATTTGCACGATTCAAGCCTTTTGGGACCTGATTCCCTCTGCTAGGAAAAATAACAACAACAACAACAACAACAATAATAATAATAATAATAATAATAATAATAATAATATAATAATAATAATAATAATAATAGTAATATTGATAATAATAATAATAATAATAATAATAATAATAATAATAATAATAATAATAATAATAATAATAATAATGATAATAATAATAATAATAATAATAATAATAATAATAATAATAATAATAATAGTAATAATAATAGTAATAATAATAATAATAATAATAATAATAATAATAATAATAATAATAATAATAATAATAATAATAATAATAATAATAATTATAATTATAACAACAATAATAATAATAATAATAATAATAATAATAATAATAATAATAATAATAATAATAATAATAATAATAATAATAATAATAATAATAACAACAACAAAATTCAGCTTCGTGACGACTGTAATCATTTCTGAAAAAAAGAGTCAACACTTCAATGTAGATAGACAATCTATTCTAAATATCTATATGCTGTTTTATTAAAAATAATTCTCTTTTAAAATATATTATTGTATGCAAACGATTATCTTTTAAATCCGGCATCTGAATAGTAGGACTTCATTTACTCGTTTTTTCCACACAATTTCAAAATCTAAGATAAATATACTGTTCCTATCAATTGACACAAATTGTGTAATTCATAGGGCGGCACGATTGGTTCAGAGCTAATCTAAGATTGAGGTGTGGGTATGACTGGGAATTAAAAACTTGAATCACGGGTATTACACTCGCCTCTCTTCGTGGATTTGAACCCACAACCTTACGATATGACAATAGGAAACTAACCACACGCCGTGAGTTAGCTGACCTTATTAACCTGCATTCATGAATCTTTGTTTTAAATCAAGTTTTTGATGAGCCAAGATATTTTTAAAAAGATGGCGAAATTAGTGAATTTTGTATCACGTTAAAGTCGCGGATTGCGTTTGATTCTCTCACATCGATTACTAGTAGACTATGTAATGTAAACAACGTTTTGATGTCGTTTTAAAGGGTCATTCAAAGAAAAAGCTTGGTTTAAAAGAAACTGCGCGATAATTTGCCAACGGATAAATTATGACAAACCCAAACGTCGTATAATGGTATTCTGGCAGGGTGGGCCTTAGGTTTAATCTTGAATATTAAGCTTTACCAACAAAATTTGAGTTAGAATAATTACTTTCATTGGGGAATAGAATGGGTTGTGTT
>NC_088361.1:64712211-64714711 GCF_034508935.2 Berghia stephanieae | reverse complement strand
ATTTAGAAATGATAATTAACCTTATTGCCATCATCAGGTAACACCGTTAAACTGTGTAAACTTTATTCGATTTTGTTTAATTTTGTCGACATTTTATTTATGAGAAGCGAATGTAATATTCAACGAGCGGGTTGTAATAAAAGAATTGGGTGTGTAGGATCTACTTTATAATTATAATAATTAACCTAGAATATAACATCTGCCCATAGAATTAAACGAATGAGAATACGTACGAAGCCTAAAAAGTGTCCACCAATGAAAGCATTCAGCGCCATTTTGTTGTTGGCTGAGAATGTAGTAATTACCATTCATTCGGTATCTATGTCAACATAACGACACAAGAAAAACAACAAACAATATCAAAATCCACAATAAAATGTTTCAGAACTGTTGCGTATATTTATGGCACAACGAAGCTGTCAAAAAATGAAGTGAGAGAATGTGTGTAATCATGTATTATAATAACCTGTAATGTGTTTTCCAACCACCACATCATCTACTACTACCACCACCACCACAATATCATCACTAACACTACTACTACAACCACCAGCCCCACATCATTATCACTACCACTACTACTACACCACCACCAGCACATCATCATCACTACCACTACTACAATCACCACAACCACATCGTCATCACTACCACTACTACTGCAACCACCACCACCATATCATCATCATTACCACTACTACCACAACCACCACCACCACTACTACTACAACCACCACACACCACATCACTACCATCAACTACTACAAACACCACCACAATAGCATCACTACCACTACTACTACAACCACCACCCAACACATCGTCATTTACGACCACTACTACTACAACCACCACCCATATCATTACCATTACCACTACTACTACAACCACCACTACCACCATATCATTACCATTACACTACTACTGCAACCACCACACCACCATATCATCACCATTACAACTACTACTACAACCACCCAACCACATCATCATCACTACCACTAATACTACACCACCACCACATCATCATCACTATCACTACTACTACAACTACAACCACCACCACATTATCATCACTACCACTACTATACTGAACACACACATATATCATCATTGAATATTTTTTTTTAAATTGAGCTTTATATAGTGCAATATCTACTAAATGTGCTCAAAGCGCTTTACAAGGGGGCCCTGGTCAACATTTAACATGTAGGACGGGACATGACGCCTGTTAGGCGATATTACAATTTTTTCCCGACAAAGACAACTCTGTTAACGGCCAGGTACTCATTTTACACCTGAGTACGGTGAGAGAATGTGAGTAAAGAGCCTTTTCCAAGGACTCAACTATGCGCCGAGCGCGAGGCTCGAACCCAGGACCTTCCGATCCGGAAGCGAGTGTCATACTTCTAGACCACATAGCCGCATCATTACCACTACTACTACAAACACCACCACCACATCATCATCACGACCACTACTACTACAACCACCACCACCACCATATCATTACCATTACCACTAATACTACAACCACCACCACATCATCATCACTACCACTACTACCACAACCACCACCACCACTACTACTACAACCACCACCACATCACTACCTCAACTACTACAACCACCACCACAATTGCATCACTACCACTACTACTACAACCACCACAACCACATCGTCATCACGACCACTACTACTACAACCACCACCATATCATTACCATTACCACTACTACTACAACCACCACTACCACCATATCATTACCATTACCACTACTACTGCAACCACCACTACCACCATATCATCACCATTACAACTACTACTACAACCACCACAACCACATCATCATCACTACCACTACTACTACCACCACCACCACATCATCATCACTATCACTACTACTACAACTACAACCACCACCACATTATCATCACTACCACTACTACTACTGCAACCACCACCACCATATCATCATCATTGAAATATTTTTTTTAAAAATTGAGCTTTATATAGTGCAATATCTACTAAATGTGCTCAAAGCGCTTTACAAGGGGTCCCTGGTCAACATTTAACATGTAGGACGGGACATGACGCCTGTTAGGCGATATTACAATTTTTCGGACAAAGACAACTCTGTTAACGGCCAGGTACTCATTTTACACCTGAGTACGGTGAGAGAATGTGAGTAAAGAGCCTTTTCCAAGGACTCAACTATGCGCCGAGCGCGAGGCTCGAACCCAGGACCTTCCGATCCGGAAGCGAGTGTCATACTACTAGACCTCATAGCCGTATCATTACCACTACTACTACAACCACCACCACCACCATATCATTACCATTACCACTAATACTACAACCACCACCACATCATCATCATCATCACTACCACTACTACTACAACTACAATCATCACCACCACCACATCATCATCACTATTACTACTACAACTACAACCACCACCAACACCACATCACCTCACAAACACTCAGTACTACA
>NC_088361.1:64687211-64704711 GCF_034508935.2 Berghia stephanieae | reverse complement strand
TCTCCCTTGTTTCGGCGGGATATTTGTCACCGTCAAAGTGGTGTTCACGTCAAACTTATATTTCCACCTTCCAAACTTCTGTTTAGTTCTTAAAAAGAACAACAACAAAAAACAAAAACAACAAAAACAAAAACAAAAAAACTTGAGCAATCTCCACCAAACGTGTTCAAAGCGCTTTGAAAAGCCAACAGCAACACGTAACAAATAAGGCGAGACATGACACGCGTGTTTGGCGATATTACAATTTTTCTCCGACAGAAACAATACTGTTAACGGCCTGGTACTCACTTTACACCCGAGTACTGTGAGAGAATGTGAGTAAAATAGCCTTTTTCAAGGACTCAACTATGCGGCGCTCAGAGCGGAGTTCGAACCCAGGACCTTCCGATCTAAAGGCAGTGCCACGCAACAAGACCACATAGCATAGTTTTAAATGGAAGAGAAAAATTAACAGATGCAATGTTCTGTTATACGATATGTTATTACGTGTGTGGAATTTTAAAAGTAAATATCTAGGGAATAAAAAAAGCTATTAAAAAAAAAACTATGAAACCGGTCATTATGAACAGACAATAGGAGACGATCGGAGACAATTGGAGAGACAATTGAAGAGACACTCGGAGACAATCAGAGAGACAGTGGATGAGGACAATATAATTAGCAATATGAATAAGATTTTCAATAGTATCAATATGAATGGATGAATGCATTAATATGGCTGCAGCTGATTTCATGGACGCTTGTCGCGAGCAATGTGTGTGTTAGTGATTTAATTCTATAAGTCTCTGTCCAGTGCAAGTGTTATCTTTTGAAGGTCATCATTGCGTGTGCTGGGGCAAATTGGATGTTTCCTTGCGTTGGTGAAATCATTTCTTCAAATCATATTTGCCGATATTTCCAAAGACTGCCACTAAATGATTATGATAATGCTGCTGCTGCTGCTGCTGCTGCTGCTGATGGTGGTGGTGGTGATGAGGATGCTGATGATGATGATAAGAATGATGATGACCGTGATCACGACTATGAAGGTGATGTTGGTGACTACTGCTACTACAGGTACCACGCCTACTCCTCTTACTATTACGACTACTACTACTACAACAACAACTACTACTACTGCTACTAATACTACTACTGCTACTACTACTACTACTACTACTACTACTACTACTACTACTACTACTACTACTACTACTACTACTACTACTACTACTACTGCTGCTACTACTACTGCAACTACTACTGCTACTACTACCGCTACTACTGCTACCACCACCACCACCAATACTATTACTACTACTACTACTACTACTACTACTACTACTACTACTACTACTACTACTATATTTGTTTAAGCAGGCGGAGAACTAGCGAGTTGGTTACTTAAACGCATACCATCGACGGTAATACCTTGTAGTTGCTTAAACTTAAACTCATATTTATTTTTGGTGAAGGTTTTTTTTTTCTTGCTTGTTTTACACCGACGTGCAGGCCTGATAACCCAATTCATTATGAGTTCATTGTTGTAATGGAAATCTCAAAATATGACACAGTTAACTCATTCAATCCTAACATCGATTATATCCGTCTTTTACCCGGGCTACTTTGACCCCATTCCTATTATTACATTTTTCTGAGACAAATTATAGGCTTAGTATCAAAGTTAATGTTTTTGTTTTTGCATGTTAATATGTTAATATATATGGTTGAATAAAACTATATATGGACATGCTCATTTTTAAATACATTTTGTCCAATTTCGAAAAGTAGAAAAAATCTCTAGGATTGAGTGAGTTAAACAAGGCCCATAATCGGGTTCGGATGTCAGATCTGCATGTATGTATACGTCGTCTTACACTGTTTCATACACACTTTTTCACACCTGTGCCCGCTCCCTAATTTTCACAAAGGCTACACATCTTGTCAGATTATCATTTTGCATCAAAGTATAGTCGCATGATAATCTCTCGTCTTTGTACCGGTTGGTAGGTCCTGGGTTCGAGTCTGAGTTCCGCTGATAGGGCATCCACGAGGCATCTCCATTTTTTGCAGTCGGCTGCTTTTGCGGTGGCTGTGTTTCAGAACAGGCCTGCTTCCTTTATTTCTTTTTCCATAGTCCTTCGCCTTGTTTCTTTGGGTCTCCCCCGCTTTCTCTTCCCATCTGCTGCCCAGTACAGTGCTGTCTTAGGAATTGACACTTTTCCCATTCTGATCCAGCCAGCGCACAGAATCCACTAAGTACTTCAAGGCGCTGCACATACAAAGACAATAGGCAACATAAAATGCAACTACTATTACTACTCAAAATCATGCCTGAACACGAATTTTCTCAAAAGTTTCTTTAAATTACTGAGATCGGGGCGCGGTGTCTTACTTTTTTTCCGTAATTTTGGGGCGACATAGAGAGATTTATTAGCCAAAGATGGTTTATATAGAGGAACATTAATTCCATTGTGAAAATTTAATTAATTTTCAAAGTGAATTTTTAAAAATTCAAGGGCCTAAAAGAACGAATGATTCCTTAGTTTCTCCACTAGTAGAGACAACTCAAATCCTTGACTGCTGCTTTTACAGCAGTGTAAGGGTATTTTCTTCAACGTAGCTGAAGATATCAATACATAAATTGATTGAACCATAAACTTCATTCAAATTAAAAATTAAAATACTCTGCCTTTTCTGCTATTTTGTCAGTTATTGGCTTTTTTTTTCCAAAATCTAAAATCTCATTCACGAGTTTGGCTTTCTTGACTTTCAACACCTCTAGTTCCTCAAATTTATTCTCACTCTCCCTTTTACACTTTCTAACCTTTTCATTCTCCTTGTCCTCGAAAAATTGTCTGTAGGCAGGCAGCCCTTGGGGAACTAACCGAGAAGAGCAGAGCTGGCGTAAGATCATCCATTTCTTCCCCTACATTCTCTCTATTATTGCCATACCCCTCTTCTTCACAGATTCACTGCCAACTTTAATGCTCATCTCCCATTGTCTCAGGTTGACCACAGACGCCAACTTAAAATTTGATTCACAGGAATTTCCGGATACAAAATCTAATCTATTGAGGACTATAAGCATCCCAAATCAAGTAAAGCTCCAAAACCAATTTCGTGATATATAAAATACAAAAATGATTGGTAGCTTGATGGTAATGCTGATATTAATGGTAGTGGTTGTTTGATGAGAATGAAAGAGCGAGAGAGACAGAGAGAGAGAGAGAGAGAGAGAGAGAGAGAGAGAGAGAGAAAGAGAGAGAGAGAGAGAGAGAGAGAGAGAGAGAGAGAGAGAGAGAGAGAGAGAGAGAAAGAGAGACTTTGAGCTCAAAGTTTAAATATTTTAAGCATGCATTCATAAGCACATGGGAAAATACGAGACAAAGGGAGACTAATTTTATAAAGGGAACAGAAGTGAAGTAATAGTCTAATTGGAGACAATGACAAAACAGGTAGGGGTATAAGCCCTCCCTAGCACATCGGAGGGTTGAGTGTGGGAGATGGGAGAATGAGGGTCGGGGGGAGGTGCTTATTCTAACAAGTGTAACAATCTACTACCATGGGTGATAAAATCAATATGTTTTGAAGTGCGCAAAAAAAATAAAATAAAAAAAAAATTAAATGAAACACAAGCTTTTAAAAATATAAATAAATTTATTCATGTAAGTTTTGAAAGGATATTTATAAATATATATTTATATAATATTATATACCGTAACTTAAGGTAAATTAAATAAGTAATATTAAATTCATTTTTAAGATAAGGAAAATTCTAGACCGTAATATCATAAATCGTTGTCTACAACTTGTAAATAAAAATAAATATAGTATAAGATTAAAAACAATTGGTAAAATTCATCATTATCATATTGTTATGTGTAAGGATATCATTTTTTCCCATTCTCTCTACTGTCAGTCGATAAAACATTTACACAGTCATCTACTTGGAGCAAAGACAGGACTAAAACCTCTTTGGCCATCGATTTAAAAAAATAATTAAGCTAACACATGCAATTTTATGAATAAATTAAATAAATAAATAATTAATAAAATATATAAATTGACAAATACATAAATAAATTGATAAATAAATAAATAAATAAATAAATAAATAAATTAATCAATTAATTTGTCAATAAATAAATAAATAATCAATCAATCAGTCAATCAATCAATCAAGTGGAAGAAAATTCAATTCAACACAATTTAACTCAATTACACTTGTCACTGTATATTTATAACAGCCATGATATGAAACAAAGATGTAACTTGTTTATGACTAAATTCATTCAGTGTAAAATAGTTGATAGTAAATAGTGGCAATATGGGAAAATAAACTTGTGGAAGATCAAAACAAATTAAATGAAATGGATGGAAGTAAAGAATTAAAAGAAGACGATGTAATAAACCATGTTTATAAATATTTTTTTAAAAATAAAAATATATATACTTTGATAAGTGTGGAAGAAATGAGAATGAAATTGTACCAAACAACAACAAAAATGCATTCTTTCTTGTAATTAAAACCATTCAATGACACCACACAAATTCAGATTTGCAAATTATCACAAAAATATTTTTGGCGCTTAGTATACTACTAATTATCTTTAGACATCCGAGACATATATTGTCCTTACCACTTTTAGCTTATTATTTCATATTCAGGTTAAAACTGAAGAATTATATGAAAACACCATTTGAAAACAATAATAGAGTTACCCGGGGCATATTGTAAACTTTGAACAAAACGAAACGATAAAATCAATCGCGAGAATCTAATTTACTGAGCAAAATATATTCCCTGTAGCGTGTTTCTTATTGTTATGTTGCAATTTCTCCTGGCCCATTGAAGTAATATTTGGCCAATAGGATAAGATGATATATAATCTAAGAATACAAACAAACAGAAAAAATGACACAACATCAACTTCTACCCAAGAAAAGACCTTGTATGTTTATGATATATAATGATCATATTTTTCAGATGCAGATTCAAAGTTTATTTAGGTTTATATCAGAAAATATAAAAGCAACAAAACAAAAAAAAACCTTCACCAAAAAAGATGTAGTGACTCAAACTTGACTAGAAAGTGTCCATCAAGGTAGAAAAATAAAGATTCACAAAAGGGATCTGGAAAGAAAAAAATAATTAAGAAAACAATTTTTGTTTATAATCCATCATTTGCACATATACATTTCAGCTCCTTTAAACTTTAATTATACACGCTTGAGGCCATTTAAATTGCAATAATAATTGCTTACCAATTCCTTTGAGAGTCCCATTCATTCATTCATTCATTCATTCAAATATTATTACATAAGATATAATTTTTGGTTTTAAGGATTTCGTGGCGCCTTTTAGAGATTACCATTTGCCAGTACTCCCAGTATACACACACTTTCATTAGATTTCGACAGAACAGACAACATTTCAAAATAATATGTTTTTGGGTTGTGCTGTTTTCAGTAGTACGGGGGAGGAGAATTGCCTTTTACAAAACCAAGGAGGAAAAGATTAGGAAAAAACATATATGGATAAGAAAATCCCACTTAAAACATATTTATGTTACAGTGTGCTGAGGCTTTCATTCGATTCAATGTAGAAATTTAACTTGCAATGACCATCTTACAGAGTCAGGCAAAAGGAAAGAACAGGAGTAAATCCTTCCACCTTACCTGATGCCACCCAAAGTTTGTTTGTTTTTTGTTTTTAAGGGTTTTACGGCGCTTGCAACACACTTAGGTTATATCAGCGCCAGTAAAAAGGAAGAAAATGGGATAGTAAAGAGTTATAGAATTACAATTAAAGCACCCAAGAAAAAGTAAGACATAGGGGAACTGGGAACAAATAGGGATCAGATGTAGATTCCAAGAGCATACCACCAATGTACTTAGTTTGAGATCACCTAAAAGTCTCATCCAGACACAAGCACAGGTCCCAACTAAGAGGAATACACTCAAATCTTTACCAATTATATAATATAATATGTAAACTAAACATAATACAATACATACTAGAGAGATGATTTACAAGGAAAAAAATATCATCTCCCAAAACTATAACTATACATTCGACTGTTTCCCTCCCAGCCAAGAAGCTCCGGCAAGGATCAGGACAAAACTAAGTAATCTCATTCCAAGACAATGACAGGACACAATTGGGAAAGGGGGGGATAGAAGACAGAGCATGTACCTCCCTGCCCACTATGGGAGGTTAGGATCCCAACCCAGCACCCAAAGTTTTACATAGACGTCACACTAGATACAAACCAAAGGGAGACACTTTAATAATTTCTCATATTACATGATGACGATTATTAGCATTAAAAATAAAATCATTTCTCACTGAACTCTCATACCTTACACCTTCCCTTGCAGCAAGGGACTTCAGCTAGAGTCTAGGGAAAACCAAGTTGCCTCAATAAAGGACAAGGACAGAAAAAAAATCATGGAAATGAGCAATAAATAATCAGTAATAGAAGAGACCCGATTGATAACCCTAACAACTTATCACAATGCTGCATTGAATCGAAATTTCAATATCAAACATTAACATAATGTTATAAAACAGTCCTGGTTTCTTTGTACATTTGTACTTTCAAAAAAAAACACTTCTTTGGACACACATTTCTCTCTGGTTATCAATATCTTTCGTCTCAAATATCCTCCTTATGCTGACAAATTGAACACATCAAAATTAATGCTGAAAACTCCATCCTTTAAAAAAAAAAGCGAAAAGAAAATAAATAACATTCCCATTTCAATGGATAGATACATAATATTGCCTTCAGAAAATTATATCAAATCAACAATTGAAAACAACAAGCAACAAAATTAAATTAAATATTATGGTACATTGGCTTTGCCCAATTTCACCTTAAACTTAAATTGATAAATATCAATTCATACATCGGTGCAACATCCATCCAAAAACATTATAGCTACCAATCTAAAACTATACTATATTTTCCTAGAGAACCAAGGCTAGGACACTTATGAATATCCGCTTGTCCCCTAAACTATTTGCATTAATAATTAAAGCCCACTTTTTAAATGATTTGTTAATTATGAGGTGTCTTGAAAATAGAAAGAACAAATAAAATGCTTTTATTATGACATATGTTATAATGACACTCTTTTAAAGCCATGAGACGCTATGGTTTTTAATCAATCAATAAGTTAAGTTGCATTTTGAGTAGTAAGTGCAAATGAATAGGAAACGCAACAAAGAAACAGTTTTCAAGTTGTTACAAGCAGTAATTTTAGCAGTTAATTTTTAAATAATATAACCATATAAAGAATAAAACAAGATATGGTATGGTCTTTCTATCATTACAAACTAATCTCTTTCTATCATTACAAACTTATACAGTGCCTACAATTTGTCTTTATAATTTTCTCGATCAAAGATAAAACAATGACACTTAAAAAAATATTGCAATGAATAGTTTCATAAAAAGAGGCTTCCACTATTCTCAATAAGAGAACGATAATAATGTATTCAATATTAAGTAATATATCTCTGAACCTAAAATGGAAATAATTTTGATTTCATTTGTTCCATCAGATATTCCCAAATTTCTTAAAGCTCTGAATTTCCTATTTGTTACTTGTTTTGTTTTGTTGAGAGTTTACAAACCCTTTTTATTAATATTGTATGTATTCTTATTTAATGGGATCATACTCAGTCTATTATAAAGAAAGACAAGTCATGTAGAAAATCGAGTTATAAAAACAATGTATTGACAGTATACTATAAACAGTATATGTGGGCATTCCACCCAAATAATGAAAAAAAATATTTTTAAAATAGATAAATAGTGCTGTCACAAGTATTCCAATATAAATTAATACTGAGAGTTGATTTACTCGTAGATTGATAATAATGATGAAATGTTAATGGTGATTAAAGAATATTTCAAAACTTTGAAAGAAATAGAAAAAAAATATTTGGCATGAAGTTATCTAAAGCAGAAGATAAAGTCAAATCATACATTGAATCGAATTTTATTGCAATCACATCATCTGCGTTGGAAAGATTTTTAATATACACCAATCGTTTCGTTTTCGATTTTCATTTCTTACTTTTTCTTAATTCCTGATTTGATATTTTACAAAATCAATTGACATATTGCATAAATTTAATTAATTCAAATTTTAGAATGATAGATTTACAAAATAAAAAATAGTGAATCCTTTTTATTTTCCTAAAGGACAAGCAGGTCATGGCTATACTTATGTCATGGATGCATCTACTGATTTAATTACATATATAGACCCACTGCATAGAAGATGTTTAATGATATACTGCAACTAAAGAATTATAGATATTGTGTGGTCCCAGAATATTTTTGAAATAGAAGAAATAAAATATTAGGATAAGTCAGAGTAGAAAATAGTTTTGAAAGGGAAGGGGAAGGGGCATTGGTGGCAAGAGAGACATAACACACCACCCTTCTTTCAAGTATCGACAAACCACTGTTTAAGTCCATCATTCTTTATCTGATTCCATGGGTGTCATTAAGATTAATCAAACAGTTTCGCAGGTATATAGTCTTCTTGTGTGTTAAAGGGCAACAATAATATTCATTGTATTAAAAAATGCCTTGACAATATAACAAATGTCAATTTAATCAATGTTGCTTAAATGAATTGCATATATTTTGATGTCTCATAGCCATATAGATGACAGAGCAACTGTTACCGCAAATTGTAACCATAAGTAAAAAGATTGTTGTACCTAGTATTTCAAAAACAGAATACAAATCACATTTCTTTTCTGAAAATAGGGTTTAGGAAAGTTCATCTAGCGTAACAAAACTTTCTTAATTAGAGCAATAAATTGAATAAGAAGTCAAATGTAGAAGCTTATTTAAGAAACAAATTCAAATGATAAGGATGATTCAGAGTCCATATCATGTCATCCAACTTCATCAATGTTTCACTTTTCAAGAGTCAATTAGCAACATTTCTAAGTTGGCCGGAGTAAGTATAGGGTATATTAAACAGCTGATAGAGGAGAGATCTGTAAACTAGATAAATGTTTCAATATTTTTCAAATGCATAATCGAAACACCGGTATATACATTTTACATACATGTAAGTTAATATTAATGTCAAAAGGCACTATTTCAATTATATAAGCAGTCATAGTAAGGTATAGAGAAAAAAGTCAACGTTGAAATCATATCACAGTAAGCATTGAGACAGAGATAAATTATACCATGATAAATAAGATTTTGGCTATTTGTTTTGCGGCAGTTTAATATGGTAGCATGATATATAAATAACGTTAAAATTTAAATTTTTTGGCAGGTTATTTTCTTTCTGTTTGGCTTTCATTTTGGCAGTCGAAATGTAAAAAGATTGTAAATAAAAAATATAAAGTAGACGTAAAAAAAACTCAATGAGTTTAGGCCTTAGAATGTGTGAGGAAAATTAAAATTCCACGTTTTATTTTGTTTCTGTTTTTGTTTTTGAATTAATTTATTTTAGAAACTTTAACTGACATTCAACAAGATCTCAGAGACAACAATATTAGTCCCATTAAACCTATTGGCAAAAGTCCATTATACTCATCTTAATCTTGGAGTCTGTCAAAATATTCCTCACGTTGTCACACATTAGAGAATTAGGAGCAGTTTCTTCACTGAATTAATAATGCTTTGAATTAAATGAGGCAGTGTGGCACAATGGTATGGTCTTTGCTTTGTACCCAAAAGTTTGACTCCTCAACACGCTGTGTGGACTTGAGTAAGTCATCTCTAACTCACTAATAATCATTTTAATAGGAAAGTAAGGCAGTGTTTACCAATACAGTCATTCGAAAATCCTAATATAAAGAAGAAATGTTGGCTGCCATTTTACGAGATAAAATAAGGTTAAAGAGTTATAAAAAAAAAAGAAGATATATAGACATGGATAAAAATAGGGTAATGGGTTTATCCAGAGGTGAAGTTAAATTTAATGGGGTATCAGCCCCTGACAACATTGCTTAAATTTATCAATTATATCAAATTTTACATATTTTTTTTCCATTTAACATGAAGCTCCTTGTCTGAAACAGATATTCAATAGGGTTTGTCCAATATGTAGGTCAATGTTCTAAGTCATTGAGATAACTGGTAATGTTACTTATTTCTTCTTTGTCATCTTTATTTTTTAAAGAATTGAGTAGACATGGTTATCTTTTTACCGTAGGGTAGCAGATGATCAGTGAAAAAACAATGTCTGACATGGAATCAAACTCAGTCATTTCACCTTAGAAGAAGATTTGCTAAGTTGTTTTTAAGGGTTTTACTGCGCTTGCAACACATTTAGGTTATATCAGCGCCAGTAAAAAGGAAGAAAATGGGATAGTAAAAAGTTCTAGAATTACAAATAAAGCACCCAAGAAAAAGTAAGACATAGGGGAACTGGGAACAAATAGGGATCAGATGTAGATTCCAAGAGCACACTATCAAAGTACTTAGTTTGATACCACCACCTATAAGTCTCATCCGGACAAATGACCTCACAAACCCATACTGCAAAGCCCTGCCCTCTTTTGTCTTTAATAGGGTGGTGAAACACTACTGTAACGTTAAACTCTGCCCAGTCTCGATTCTTCAACCTGTCATAATATCACCCATGATCAAATTTGATAATGAGATTTTATTTGATTGATTTCTTAAATTCGCCACTTTTTGGGTTTTTAATAATCAAGAAACCAAATAATCAAGAAAACAATTATATAACTTCTCCTCAGAAATTACAAAGGTCAATTCATAATGAAGAGATTAAAGAAAATGAATACCTATCATGGATTTTTTTTTATTTATGGAAATTATTCAAATAAATTTCACCTGATAATTAAATTATAAATTTACTACTCTGTTAAAACTGATATTAAAAAATAACATAAGGGCTAAAATATTTATTGATGAAACGTATTCTCTCAACAAGTAAGAAGAAAAACAGGAAGCTGATTTTTTTAAAAAAACGTCTCATATAGTTTCCCGTGAAAATTACAGCCTATGTGGTCTATCATTTTTTTTCCCCATTAATTTACTATGATATTAATCATGACACCCTAATAACAGTGATATATTATGATGAAAAGAAAATGAAATAGTGTCTTAGAAAAATGTCTCAGGTCTTTTCTTGAGCTGTGTCTTGCTCCGTTTAGATGGAATGGCTGCTTTTACTCTTTCTACTGCTGTGCTGGGATGGTTGTGTCGGCGATATCGTTTTGATGAAAATGTTGGGCTCTGATCCATGCTCATAGTTTTCAAAGGGGGCAAGCGGACAGCTAGTCACCTGTTCACAAGAAAATTGATTTATTTGATTGGAATTATCTCGCAAACTTTAGCTCTAAGTTTTACTGAAATGACACTGTTTTAAAAACAAATAATAATTTTTATTTCATTGAAAGACATTTCAAGTTTTGAAGTTTAAGGTGAATTATCGACAGAAATTAGTGAGCTTAACTCACTTAATCCTACAGATTTTTGCTACTTGCCAAAATTGGAAAAAAAATGTATTAAAAATGAGCATGTACATAGATAGTTTTATTCAACTACCATTAACATGTAAAAACTAAAAACATTAGCTTTGATAATACGCCTATAATTTGTCTCAGAAAAAAATGTAATAAATAAGCATGGAGTAAAAGTAACCCGGGTAAACTACGGATATAGTCAGTGTTAGGGTTGAGTGAGTTAAATGGCACTGAGTTTTTAAGTTGGTTATCAATACGACTGAATAAAACAGCCTTTGAGCACCAAAAAAATTGCAAGTGTATTCCATGAGATTAAAAGTCACAATCTTCTGATCCAATTATTGAGTGAATCATCACTAGTGCAATCTTGATAAGAAATTGTAAAAATTAGAGAGTTGTTCCAAAATTGGTATAAATGATGGAGGAGAGATCTGGCTCACAAAAAGAAAAGCATGATATTTGCTAGGGAAAAAAAAATAAATAATTATTTGATACATTTAAAAAATAAATGTCTATTCAGTTGGAATCTTCAATTACTGTCGAAAGTTAAAAAACCGAAAGTGTCCTTATTTACATAAAGATAGCAATATACATTGTAAACCATTCATAAAAACTGTTCAAGACATCTACCAGAAAGACATTCATAGATATATTTCCTTGACTGAAATATTGATTTTACCATAAACTGTACGTGTCTTTTCTGTTGAAAGGTTTACACTCTAGTGCCACAAGAGTCATTTACCTCTGTTCAGAGGGCATTTTTAACAAGCATATTATGTGAAAGCATATTGAGGCTAATTGGTACAGTCAAGTAGTGAGAGTTTGTTGAAAAACAGAACAGGAAGTCAAACACCCAACCAACCAATAGTAGTGATTCTTCAAACAGACACAAGCAAATATTCAAACATACTGGGTTTCCAATAATGCAACAGTTTTTTTTAAATTACAAAGGGATTATTTGGCCAAATTACGCTATAATTCTAAGAAGTTGTTCTGGCTAATATTGCTTATTTTTGTCTTAAATTTTTCGCATTTTACCATTACTAACTGAACTGTGTGACTACAAAAATTCTTAAAGTCAACCAAAGAGCGCACTAAATAATATTCTTCCTTACCCGTAAGCCATATGATATCAAGAAAAATGAGATGGACAATAAACTGCTGATATAGTAGGTGACATAACATTATTTGAGAATGTAAATAAGGTAACTTAACAGTAGTCATTTTAACGTCTTTGCACTGGACTAGCCTTAATGATGGGAAACTTAACAATAGCCGAAAAAATCCAAGCATTGGTATGAGTTAAAATTTTGTTCAAGCCTTTGTACATTTTAATTGGTCTAAATCTACAATAAACAGGCTTTTACTAAAAGCTAATCAGGGTACAGTAGAAGATCTTAATAGAAGGGGGTTGAACGAAAGACTGCTAAAGAGGATGATGAAGTCATCAGTAATCTCTTGAGAAAATGTTCTTGTCAACTCATGTGCACAACAATTGAGGCCACTGTATTTATTTTTTTTTCACTAAAATGCATTGTTGAATCTTGATCAAAATTATAATGTATGTCCCCACTTGGCCCATGTTAACAACAACTTTCAGCAAAAGCAAGAACTTCTTCTTCTTCTTTTTCTACTTTTACTTGCAGTCCATCTTGGTGTATTGACGTTATAACTTGGCCAAAAGTGAGTCTAAAGCATACGTGCAACAGGTTGAAGCACCATATGGACAAATGAAATAAAAATTTTAATTTAAACAATTTAGCCATTGTCCTGGTTTAGGAGAGGAGAGTTATACCTAAAACAAGAGAGTCAAAACTTATACTGTCGAAGAGAATTTGAGTAAGAGCCTCTATTACTCTGAACTGGTAGAACCATACATGTCACTCATAGGCAGTCTTAAATGTAAAGTTCTGATTTGTGTAGTCGCCATTTCTAGGTTGAATATGTCTTCAATCTTTCAAAATGACTTACATTCATTAAGTATTAATTACCATATATCATCAAATTCTTCTTTTACAACTCTTTGAAACGGTGCGAATAAAATATTTAAAAATAAAATGACAACATACATCAGAAGACGGGTTGAAAAGCATTGCATTATTTCTGATGCCAGGTATAGTTTCTCAATTTATGAAAGAAAAACAGAATATTATCTGGAAATCCTTCAGTGCTTTTTAAGCATTCTTGGTAATTATGTGGGGATAAAAGAAAAAAGAGCAATAGTAGTTTTACAAGACACTGCCACTCCAAATTACTCTAACCGGTAACAAATTTGTTGCATTATTTCTTAGGCAAGAGAGTAACTAGACCTATAAATGAGCTCTATAAAAATTGACTGAGACTGAGACTGAAACTGAACCTTACTGAAACTCTTCGTATCGTATCAGAAAAATTCAAAGAATCAAGATGAATAGTAAACAGCAAGCTCACTTGAGCAAAACAATGGCAGAAAACTAATTTACGTGGGAATTAATTAGGCTACTTACAATTGTTTCTTATAATTAGGTACCCACATCAGTGAAGAAACGGTCAACCAGTTTGTTTACAACGTGAGGCAATCGAGATGTGCTTGTAGCAATCATATAACTTTCAATTTGAAGGTGTCTTCATAACGCACTTCCGGCATTCGCATTTAACTTTTTAATACTTTTAGGTTCTGCCAAGTAAATGTGGTCAATTTTGGCTTAGACGAAATAGTGAAATTTATCGCTCAGCTGCTCAGTTAAAATTAGCTACCATTGGGATCACGACAGGTTTGGAAAGTGAAAAGATAATTTCACGAAGGCTGTGTGAAAATACACTGGGGTGTGTTCAGACACGGCAATTCTAAGAAGCGTCGCTTAGCCGTGGTAATATATCCATCGTAAATATAAACGGCCCTTGAGCTATGCGTAGCGCTGTGGAACATTCCTAATTACTTCACGGTCATTCGACTACGATTCATGAATTATTTCTTTCTTCTTCATTTCTTTCTTTCCTTTTTAAAAATATTTGAATTTGATGAATTGACTGATTTCAGTTAATTGACTGAGAATTTACAGGTCTACAGTAACCTAATCTTTGCATATTTAAAAATTCAACTTAAGTTCCCTAAAAAAAAAAGTTTAATTTGATCAAAAGCTTTTAGCTCTATTCTCAATTTGCATTTATGATAATTTACAATACTGAAAATATTGTATCAAAAACAAAATCATTAAAAATAATATCTCAAACAGGAGTTGGGAGTACCCAAAAAGAATTCTTAAAAAGTATTAAATTACACTTAGAAATCATTGCACTATTTACCTGCTTGGTGAATTCATTGCTCCAATGGAGGAAGGAGTGTGTAGGGGTGGGGATGAATCTGTGGATCTTGCTGAGTTTACACTCACAGAACTTGTCAAGGACAGCGTAGACTTTGGGGTTGATTTTTTGTTTACTGCGCGGGGTGGTGGCACTGCATGTAAACTAAACAAAAACATTTTTAAGTTAAAAGTTTTGGTAAAACACCATTGTCAACACAAAATCGATAACTTAAGAGGCAGCTCCTTTACCCAAAAGACCATTTTGTGAAAGAATTATATATACTTTATGTCATGGCACATGTGATGGCGTCGATAAAACTTTGAAGATATAGAAAAATAATCTCAGGTGTCTCCTTTAAGATGTGAATTCGTAAGGATCCAAAAATAAGCTACTCACCACTATCTAAACAGCTTACTTTTGTCCAGAGAGGCAGTTTTAATTTCATGGAAGTTATTGATTTTTTCATATCGTTTTCTTTTTGTCAGATTTTTAATCATAAGTGAAATATAATTTGTGTAAATTTTGCAATACTCTTTACTACAGAAAAAAAAAATTAAAGAAAAGAAAAGAAATACCTGGGAGGGGGCCAACAAAAAGTTTCAGTTTCTTACAGTCTGGCAGTTTAACCAAATAAATTATATCTGTTTTCAATCTTCAAATTAATTCAGCACTTATTTCTGCCAGTGTACTAGAGAGCTGTTGTTGTGCTTCTTATATAGTACATGGTTGGCAACCGACTATAGGGATTAAGGATTGTAAAGCGCTTTGAGCATTGTAATGGAAATGCATGAAAATCATCTTTTTTTTCTTCATCATTCTACATAATAATTCGCTTAAAAACTACAATTCATAAAATAATATCATTACATTTTAGACCCTATGCAGTGATTTCCCAATATCAACAATCTATGATAAATTATGAAATCAAATTGAGTAATTTTAATGTACACTAAAGTGACTAAATGCAAGGTGATTTGACTATTGTAATTGAAATGCATGGAAATCCATCTTTTTTTCTATTTTTTTTTGTCATGTTAAATAATAATCCCCTTAAAAACTACAATTCGTAAACTAATTTAATTACATTTTAGACCCTATTACGGTGATTTCCCCAATATCAACAAGCTACAATAAATTGTGAAGTGAAATTGAGTAAATCTATAGACCCTATTATGGTGATTTCCCCAATATCAACAAGCTACAATAAATTGTGAAGTGAAATTGAGTAAATCTGTAGACCCTATTACGGTGATTTCCCCAATATTAACAAGCTACAATAAATTGTGAAGTGAAATTGAGTAAATCTGTAGACCCTATTACGGTGATTTCCCCAATATCAACAAGCTACAATAAATTGTGAAGTGAAATTGAGTAAATCTGATATAAATTAAAGTGACTCAAAATTTACAACTTAAACAAAATGATAAACCAAACAAAAACAAATTGCAAAACGTAACATAGGGTAATGGCATGTGACTTACTTTTCAACAACTTATCGGGTGGTCAAAAAAAAACGTAGGGGAGGGAGGGTCTCCTAAACTATACTAACTTCAAAATAATTGATGGGGGTGAAAATGATCAACTATTATAGAAGAAAATCCAATAAATATGCTCAAAGCTCTTTACAAGAGGTCCTTACCCAACAGCAATGCTTAACATGTAGGACGAGACATGACGCCTACGAGACGATATTACATTTTTTTTCTGACAGAGATAAGACTGCTAACGGCCAGTTGCTCATTTTAAACCCGAGATTGGTGAGAGAATGTAAACAAGAGTCCCTTCTCCAAGGACTCATCTATGCACCGCTCAGAGTGGGACTCAAACTCAGGACCTTCCAATCCAAAGGCGAGTGTCATACTAGAAAAGCACATGGCTGCACAATAGCATGTGTTGAAACAATCTTTAAAATGCTTTTATCATGATTTATCAAACTGTATCACACAAGAGTATTTTTTTCAAAACATATTCCAAAGATATGTATCAGAGATCTATACATTTTGAAAAACGAAGTTTAAACTTCTTTCCACTTTTGTTTTTCATCTGCATTGTGTTTTGCGGGGGGGGGGGGGGGGGGGGGGGGGAGGTTGTTTGTTTGTTTGTGGGGTTTTTTTTGCTTTGTTTTGTTTTATTTCTTAAACTGCTGTTTATTTATCTTCTTTTTTTTTTTTTGACCACCGGATTCTTTTATCCTGCAGAAGTTATAAAGATAATTTAAAAATTGTAACATTGAATATAAGTGATGAAAACATATTGTAATTAAGAGTGAGTCTTAAAGTCAAAATCTATAATTCACAAAAACACAGAGAACAAGGGTCATACCAATTTTAGAATTGCTTCAAGATTTGCTAGGCTTCAACAGAAAAAATAAAGAAATTTCAGTCAAACGTTGCTTTTTGTTTGTTTTTTTTAATCATTAAAATTACTCAATGTCACACAAAAAAGCAAACTTTACATCAATATCCCATTTAACTCAGGTGAAAATGAAAATGAGGGCCAGGTTCCATACAAAGATCTGCAATTTCAAAGTACCTTATACAAAAAGATGACTAAGTGATAAGTAAACAGTATAAAAATCAAAAATAAAACATTTGTAGAGTGGATTACATTATATATAGGGTGCGAGAATAAAAATGATCAAAAGTTGAGACAACCAAACCCCCCAAAAATGCACTAAAAACAAGTCTATGAAATGATCTATGCATGTATTACACTACTCTGTAACGTTTTCAGGAAAGACAAAAATCTACT
>NC_088361.1:64639711-64684711 GCF_034508935.2 Berghia stephanieae | reverse complement strand
ACAAAAAAAAAGAGAATAGCCCTCACAAATTCACAAAAGTGTGACTTATGTGTCATGGCTACAATGCTGAAAGCCAAGTTAGGTAAATGAATGCATTCTGTTTAACAAACGCTTAATAATTTATCATTAATGAACTGAAATATCCAAAAATAATTGATAATAACTAGTTTACTGTTGAACTCTGGAAAGACACATATTAAAAAACTGGCCAAAAGAAAACTTGTCCTTCAAATATTGACCGATTTAAATGACTCTCATCTTGGCAAAAACTATCAAACATGATACTTTGCCATGTCCCAGGTTTGAGAGTTTTTGCAAAGATGAGGGTCATATAAATCGATCGATATTTGAAGAACAAGTTTTTTGGCCAAACTTTTAAATGCATGATAATAACAAGAAATGAAGTGAGTAGGAAAATCCAGAAGACAATCGAGAATAAAAATGTTCATCGTGATGGGGGCTCTAACCCGCAACCTTACTTGTACGACAACTCCACCTGGCTGGGGAGAGCTTGGCTCTACTGTCTGAACTATCCACCACTCCAAAAAAATTAATTGTTTGAATTTCTAGTTTTTTTTCAAAATAGCCATGAAACCATCCAAAATTTTGTTGACGTGGCACAAAGCCCTACACAAAATTCTTTAAGTTTGAAAAGGTAAATTGCTTTTAAAATTTGCTCACCAATATTGGATATCATTTATTAACAAAAACATGATTTAGATATCAATAGACAGGGAAACTACAAGATTTTAATCTAAATAAATGCATTACTTTGAACGAAAATATAAAAGGGAGAATTAAGCAAAGGATGAATATGTAGATAATGAAATATAAAGTGGTATAGACAGCATTTTTCACTTTAAATTTACAAGACTAGAAATGTTTTAGATAATTTAGTGCCATAAAAGTGTGGTGTTGACATGATTGGCTGAACAATATATTATATATATATATATATATATATATATATATATATATATATATATATATATATATATATATATATATATATATATATATATATATATATATATATATATATATATATATATATATATATATATATAAAAGAGATATTACAGAAAGCTGATGCCATCAAGATAAACAATTTTTAAAAAAGGACAACTTTGCCCTTACGCCATTGCTAAAACCTACCCCTCTGTTCCATGCGGTTGTATCTTAGCACCCATTGGTCCAACAATAGATTATAATAGCGAGGCTGTTCAAAGTATCTCAGGTAACGATGTGTGTGGGGCGTGGGAAAGAGGCGTTGGAAATTCCCCTTCCTGCTATCCTCGTCAATTGCTTCACAGAGATGCCTCATGTCATCAGGTGTGATTGTGTCAAGGATTGTCTGCATAACTTGCTGTTGGAGATCAATTTTACATGTATATAAAAGCAGATCCAATAATGGATGGACAGATGTATGAACAGATGGATAAATGAATGAACAGATAGATGAACAGATGAATGGATTGATTGAAGCATTGTTGGATCAAAAAGTTGATGATAGATAATAGGAACATTAGATAGATTTAAGGATGTATCAATGATAGCACGTAGGTTAATTGTGGAGAAAAAAATTGGTAAAATATCTCACAACATTCTGCGTTGATACTTTTTCTTATCATATTGAAAAACAAATTATGTTAAAATAGAAAAAATTGATATGAAGAAGAGTTGGCAAAACTGCATGAAAAACCCTTTAAAATATTTGATTGCATTATTATTGGTGAACTAAAATTCAATTATTATTTAAATACACATCAGAAAATAATATTTTCATTTCAAGTAAGATTTTAAAATATAAATATTTGTCAAAATCAATTAGTTAATCGCTAGTTCATTGTCTTAAATTATTTGTGGAATGGAGAAATAAAAATTTGGTGGTTGAAGAATCAGATGGAGTCATTTTTTGTTTAATTTGCTTGTTTGAATCAACTGTTTTCCTTCTTTATTTCTTTATTTCTTTCTTCTTTTCCATAAATTTCATTTGATTTTCAATGTTTAAAAGGCAACAAATTGTGAAGATAAAATGCACAATACAACACAAATGTTTTGTATTGTATTTAATTGAAAAAAATGTACAGTTAAAACCAGTTAAACAAAAATTCAAGAAACAAAGTTACTTGTTTCAGTCTAAAAATATCATAGTTACTAAATTTGAGAATAACATCATACATGAGAATCACAGTTGTATGTAATCATTATCAGCCTTCTGTCATATAATTGAAAGATGACACTTAACTCTTGGAATTGTGTCATATTTAATTGTCACACGTAATATCATAATAATTGTAGAAAAGAAAAATTCATATATTCAAAAATTCATATTCATTCACAATTTGGTAACATGAAGCATTTCAAAATTTTATCTTTTTGCTTCTACAGTGAAAAACTTCAATTCAGCATTGATCATTATTTTGTCATAAAGCTTGATGTCCTGTGTCTGGTTCATCTCGACACAACATTGAATTCTTGCAGAGGATCACATATGTTGTTTTTTTTCTAAACTAGTATGGGAAATTGGAAGGCCTCCCCAAACTATAAAATTTCATTCTTTTTCTCTGATTTTTTTCTTCAGTGATAACAACACCACAAGTGATAAGTGAGAGGTAAACATTGACTAAATAGTTCCTTTTCACCTTTGATTAAAAATGTGATCAAATACATCATGACACACAGATAAAATGTGAAAATACGATATCTTTGTTACAATATCTATTATTTACCAATACATTGTCTCAATCTGGAGATTTGAACTGGTGTTAAAAATATATATTATGAATAAAATCAACAAATGAATGACAACTCCGCTAAAAACAAAAACAAAAAAATTAATTAAAAAGTATTTAACAAAATATGAATTGTAAAGAGAAAATAAGTTCTAGTTTTGGAGTTCTAGTTTTGGGGTTTTAAAAAACTATATGGCAACCATGGAGTCACGAAACACAGGAGAGGGCACTCGGCTTTTGAGACGTGCTGCTGCCATGGAATTCAGGGCTAACCGCAAATGTACTATATGTGTATTTGTCTGCCCTTCCCTTCTGCATATAGCACAGAAACAATATTGCCGCACCTTCCAAATTCATTATGCATACAAAGCACTCTCAACCCCGCTTCTCTCTTCTTCTCATTTAATTTGTGTACTGAATAAAAGCCAGAAGTTTTGGGGTTTTTTCAATTGCCATTGTCAATGGACATAAATGAGATAATGATAACAATAATGATGATGATGATGATTGATGATGATGATGATAATAATAATAATGATGACATTGATACTGATGATGATGATGACGACGATGATGATGATGATAATAATAATAATAACGATGATGATGATGATGATGATGATGATGATGATGATGATGATGATGATGATGATGATGATGATGATGATGATGATGATGATGATGACAATAATAATAATAATAAAAAATGATGTATTGTGTATGTCTGTAGATGGTGTGTGTATTAAAAATATTAATACAAGTCAATATAAGAGTGAAATGATTGATATTTATGAGAAAGAATGAATGAATACTCAGAATAAATCTTAAACTGGAGTAATCTGAATAATGATCAGATTTAATTTAATATATCTATCAATTTTCTTCTCTTTAAATGAAGTATTTATTGCAGTTAATCATTCTTCCTCCTACATACTAACTACAGTACTAATAAACTAGGTTCTCACTCTCCAACATGCCATCAGTTTTTTCATGACGATAGTGCAGTGCACGGCACGAGTCTGTCTCACCCGCAGCGTCGCTCAGCTAGTTATAACTTATCACTGGCTGAGCGACGTGCACACTGAGTGCTCTCTTCCGTAGAATATTTCCTCCATGATGGTAACTCTATAAAACATTAACTGTAAAAAAGTTGATCTCATTTTAAGTCAAATATAAAACTTTTAAAAAAAGAACAAAAACCTTTACACACTCTGTAGCGATTCGTCATTGCATAATGAATATATCCTGTAAAACTTGTCTTATATGCATATTTGTGACTTTTGTCCTGTCAATAAAAGACAAGGTTACAGGTACCACAGAAAATAATATATAGTCATTTTAAAAAGAAACTAGACAGTTTGTATTTACTATTTTCTCACATAAGAGAAAAGAAATTGGTGCATGATATATATTTTTAAAAAGTAGACAAATTTTCCTTTCTATTGATGGATCGCGTGCCTTTATTGACACAAATGAGGAGCAGATGTGGGCCGCCCAATTTGTCGGTACCAAAGTTACATTTTGTAAATGCGAGCATAAAATGTAAATTTCAGATAATAATTTCACATAAGCATTGCTATGTAGTAGTTGCCACACCAAATGTTCAAGCTCAGTGAGCGTGGCTTTAAATATCATAACCCGTAATTCCACCAAAGCTTATCACTCCATACAAAGATGTTCGACTGAATGAGCATGTGAACTCCAAGGTCTGGGATCAGAATATGTGGGCTACATTTTTTTGAAGTTGATTCTAGAGACAAAGAAGATTTGGATTTCATGCTATTGACATCGAGTTGAACGTTTCAATCATGAAAGCAACATTGAAGTAACACATCAAGGATATGGATCTTTAATAGTGTGGGGAGTGATAATTGGTAGCAGAAACAACTGAGATAATACGTATCAACCAAAGGTTCAACTCAGACCTACATATGTCAGAGATATTCTTGAACCAATCGTCATCCTGTTTATTCTGAATCAGAATAATTAAGTAGTGATATTCCAGCATAACTTTTACTTCTAATCAATTAGTGCTCGACAAATATCTGTTTTCCTAAACAATTCAAATGTAAGGGTGATGAACCCATGGTCAGTTGTTTTACCTGACATGAATCCCATGGAACATATGTGGGATTCTATGAAAAGAAAGCTAAAAAAAAATGATTTCGTCAGAATAAATACAATTTGGAATGATTTACCAGCAGAAACAGCCCACCAGCAAAGAGTTGTGGCATTGATCAATTCATACAAAATACTGAAGTGTGTCTTGTGTGATGATTTGTGTGATGATCACCTTAAAAAAAATTTGATGATTTCAATTTTGTGCTCAATTTTGCAAAATCAATTTTTTGATGCCTGGTTTTAAATATATTTTCAATGGTTTGCACTAATTAAATGAATTATACATGCGCAAAAAAAACTACTTTTGAGTAGTTTCCGAATATGTATATGTCCTTGCATTTATTCCAACCAGTGTTGAACTACTGGCAAAAACAAACTGTCTAGTTTCTTAAGAAATAAATATCACTAAATACAAATTACCATGAGGCAACAATAACACTTAATTCATAAAATTTGACTTTAGTGTTAATCTTATTTCAGTATGCTTTGTAATGGCAAAATATATCAACAAAGATATATAATAAGTCATATCAGACATTTTGAACTTTTCTAAAATAGTGTTGAAGCAGATGAAAAAAGATTAAATTTGATATATATATTTTGGAAACAATCAAGCTCATTATGTATGACTTTGTACATCAGTATAGGCATCTATAAATTTTGAAACAATCTGAGAATAGGGTATTTGAATGGTCAGTGAGGACATGTTTTTTCTATGCCATACTTTTTATAGATATTATGAAAGATACATACCATAAGATAAAAATGTTTATTCGGCACAGCACCAAGACAATTAGTAATAAATCATTTTTTTCATTGCTAATCATGCAAATCAAACCATTAAAAAGATACAAATTATACAAATCATTGTTTACCATTTGCTATCATTTTTTAATCCACACGTGTTAATCATGTATGATCACTTCCTATATTAAAAACGTTTTGTTGTTATTTTTCTCTGTTATTCTCTTCTTCTTTTTTTTTCTGATGGAAAGTCGTTTTTCTCAAACAGCATGTCAAAATTATCTTTTAAATCCTGAATGTGACGAATTTCAAAATAATACAATAGCTGTCTAACCTCAAAGTCTTGTTAGTATTCTTACTTAATGATTTGTCAGTGCAGGATATGTAAAACAACCAAGTAAATAATCTCCCTTACCTCATCTTGGTACTTCTGACAATAATAAGCATGTTTGGCCCTTTCATCCGGTGCTAGCTGGTTGGTAAACAATCTCTTATCCATACAGTGTTTATTCAAAGGGTGGTGAGCACTGTGATATAGATTAGAGAGGAAAATTGATCGTTAACAAGCAAATATGATAATTTAATGGTCTGGTAACAAAACCATGTTTGCTTGCACAAAACTTTCACAAAAAAATCTTTTTTCTCTTTACTAATAAAATCAAACGTAACCCCAGGGAAAAACGGCTGAAAACCTAATCATGAGAAATTTGTAAAACCTTTGCATGATGAATGTTACACAAAAATGGTGAGAAGGACTAGAAATTCCTGGGACACATACTTAGTAGTCAAAACTACATCAGCAGTATAAATAAAATGTACAAGACTGATTATGTACTGACATTGACACAAAATCTCAACATTACCCTTCGCTGACATTGCCTGATGCAACCTATTCTATATGTATGTTTGTTTTTAAGGGTTTTACGGCACTTGCAACACATTTAGGTCATTTCAGAGCCAGGAAAGAGGAATAAAATGGGATAGTCGAAAAGGTTATAGATTTACAATTGAAAGCACACAGAAAAATTAAAACAAATAGGAAGGGAATCTACTAATTTTAAGGGCTTGTAAACTTTGGTACCCTTAAATTAAAATTTCGGTATTCAAAACTCATCAGCAGTATTGCATGGATATTAATTAAAATCAAAACTAGATGTTTGCCTCTGTGTTCTTGTGCAGTATTATCATATCGGTACTTGATTTTCTTGATTTATTGTTAGTTTTGGTAAATGGCATTTGAGCACTTTTTACAATCAAAACAATGACAATACACATTGGAGAGTGAAAGTGTAGCTGGGATACCCTCTGTAACCAGGAGGAATACATATTCTAACATCTTCTCTCAGGGACTGGTCCACGCATCACACTATTATGTATTCACGGGTCTCACCACGCAATCCTTTTTCCACCATCTTGAAAACCCCGGAATAATGACACCCCTGGATAATGACATAATTTTCCGGTCCTGGGCGATGTCGTTATCCAGGGGTTGCACTGTATACATTTGACTGTTTCCCTCCCAGCCAAAAACTATAGCCAGGGTCAGGACAGAACTAAGTAATCTCATTCCCAGACAAAGACAGAAAGCAATTGGAAAACAAATGTAGGGGAGTAGAAGACATAGAAAGTACCTTCCTGCCTACTATGGGCACCCAGATTCTATATATTTCCTAAGGGAATAAATCCTTAACTGTATCTTCTAATAAATGCTTGCCATTAAGATGTGAAGGGGCCTACAAATGTGAAAACTTGCCTAAAATCTCCAGAGGAACCATTGGTGCTGACATCTCTTTCGTCAGGTATCATGAAACCTGCTATATTCATCAAGTCTTTTATCATACCACCTTTGATGTTGATATCCAGTTGAGAATTTGAATGCAAGCTGGTGAGATAAAATAAAACTGGCTTTGATCCCCTATTTATAAAAATATTTTGTAAAACCTCATTGTAATTTAAATAAGGCATTCAATTCGATTTTCATCCATTTTCTTTGACTCAAAAAGGATGATCATATTCAACAAGCGTAAAATACAAGTTCGTGATGCCATTTTAAATTCAGGTTTGGCACATTATAGATTGTGATTTTTTTTTCATTGTGTGTTTCTTTAAAGCCTGCCCCCACTTATTGCATGAGACAAAACACACAGTATAATGCAATGACTTATAAAGCAATTGCATGCTCAGGTGCGCATTACATACTTTGAGTGAGATAAGAAATAAATATCTGCCACATAACCAAAAGAAAATAAATTCTTTGCGTGCCTTTTTTTTTTTTGTTGTTAACCTTTTAAAATATGTATTTTGTTTAATAAAAATTGGCAGATTAAAAAAAATTAAAAAATTATGATCATTCAAAATCACCTCGGTGAAATGTTAACCTCCAGGATCCAAGGTTTGAGACTTTCATCCAAGAGAATATCAAAACCAAATAGTTCATGAGCAACATATCGACTTCGACAGTTGGACTTTGTCATGCTGTTAATACTTGCATCTCCACTGAAAAAAAATTAATTAAAAAATCACTTTAAAATAAACCATTTATCTTTATTAAAATTTCAAGTTAATCAGTAAAATCAGTGAGTGATTTCCCTATCATTTTACGACAACATTATTCTAAGTTAAGGCTAAAAAAAGTTAAGAACGGTGGCAATAAAGCCAATCTAATTGGCAGATTATGTATATTCAACAACATTTCTCTTTAATGTACATGGCGAATAAAACTAACTTAATTTTTGACTCTTTAGTTTTTGCTTTGATCTTGCTGTATCCCCCGTGCCACCCACTGTGCATCTTCCCCTGTCGCCCATTCCACTCCCCTGATCACAGGCAAATCACTGATAACAGGGAACTTCACCTGTCACAAGTGATTAATTACCTGCACCTTCGTCAGTTGAAACAAGGGGAGGTAAGCGAGGTCCGAAAACAAGGGTGATATTGTCAAAAAAATGCATAAGAAATGCACTCCTTATATCATTTAATACTGGAAACCTATGTGTCACACACAATTTCTTCTTATTTTTTAAAAATATTTTAAATTTCTGTCGTAATTATATATATTTTTGTGAAGTGCCAATTGGATTATGAAGCAGATAAGAATATTTCAAATTAGTGAGGGAAATTGTTCTGTCCACCGTATATCATTGATTAAAATATTTTTAAAACATGTTTTGTCACCATGAGGGTCATATTTTCTTACACCCTAAAATAATTCAATAAATTTGCAATTAGTATGTCCATGAAGTACGCTTAATTCACACAAAATAAAAAAGTTATGATTATTTAAAATCTGGGCAATCCATTGTGTGAAATAACATTATTATTTTTGGTTGAGTGATTTTATTTTTATATTAATTTTATTTGTGGCACTGAAATAATTTTTTTTGTACTACAGACAAGGATGGAACATTCTCTTGAAACTCAAATAACAAAAGTAAATAATCTATGTAGACTTTGTGGCAAAAGATGTTTGAAAAGAGGAGGTGGGAGAAGCAACTTAAAACGATAAAGAAAAAATTGCATGACATGAAAGAATGTAAAGAAAGCATCATCGGATCAGTTAGAAAAGCAATACAACATGTTTTAGATCAGAATAAAATTGTCATTTCAAGGTGGCCGCTTCATTGCCAATCACTGCCACAAATACATAAACAAAGTAATTTACAGAGACCTTACAAAGACAGCTATACATGCAGTTAGAACAAACACCCAAAGAGACACCCTAATCACGAAAATAATTCAACTTGAGATCAAATATAATACTTTAAATGACAGCTACAGAGATGTACATAAATTAGTATCCCATTCAAATCCCATGTCATCAGAAGAAATTAAAAGAGCAGAGGAAGCCATCGCAAGGTATTTGCAGAATTACAGAGAAGCATTCCCTCACTCAATTACCCCCAAATTACATATATTGGAAATGCACTGCATTGACTGGTTGAAACGATATAAGATAAATTTAGGATTCCATGGCGAGCAAGGTGGTGTCATCAAGTGAATCTTATTCATAAGGACTGATTGGATATCAGTTTTATAAGACACACACTAACACGTACCTTCCAGTCATCACTGTGACTGGCTAATTTGTGGACAGGATACTGGTGGATTTGATAAGGAGTTACCACAATATAAGACCTCTCACAGGACTGCTAGATCTGAACAGGCCATAAAACTTACATACACTTTTTCCTCATTCTCTCCTGCTTCTGATTATCCCAAAATTATTTGCCTGTACGGTGACTTATGCTATTTATTCACATGTTTCTTACCAATTATAGTTATGATCTTGCATTGAATTATAGTACAATTCATGGAGAGTGGCGTTGCAAAACCATTAGGTTCATAGCCATACAAATGGTATGACAATATTCTTTACATTATGAAGAACAAGAATATATGAATAAGAAAAAGTTACGTCAACAGATTATTGAGCAACGATTATTTGAAAATATCAATAAAATGCAGAATTAGAGAGAAAAAATACAGGTAGCGAAAATGCCGATGTCCGTAGCATGATGAGTCATCGACCTGTCAAAACTTGATTAATTACCCTCCCACCGGTGGAGCGCTCAAACTAAAAGTTCGAGTTTTAGTCGCCGTGTGTATGACATGTCATTACTTGCCAATAACAACACTTAACATGTAGGACGTAACATGACGCCTGTTATGTGATAATACATTTTTTTTACAACTGCTGTTAATGACCAGGTACTCCTTTCACACATGTGTACGATAAGAGAATGTGAGTAAAGAGCCTTTCCCAAGGACTCAACTATGCACATCCGATCCAAAGGTGAGTGTCATACCACAAGACCAATAATTTGCACAAACAGATGTTGACAATTGCCTGTCACTCTTTGAACAGGATAGCAGTCTAAAGCCAATAATTAATACCAATTCACAATGGGACTCAGTTACCCTTTCACTGCTGAGTGGACAATGATGCCTGAAATGTACCTACCTGATAATAGTCTTAACTACTAGATCCTTGACAGAATCCCACACCATCGTTGTGTTGATTCCCTGTCTCTTCATGAAATTCCATAAAGACTTCAGGCTCCTAGTTAAATATATAAGACAAAAATGAGCCTAAATTCGAACCTGCATAGCAAAATTAATATCAAATTTCGGGATCAACTAGACTTTTGGACAAAAGATCAACACCTCTCCAGATCAAAAACTCTACTGATCCACTGGGGAGCTGGAGAAAACACACGTGTATCAAATCAGAAATGTATTCAATAAACATTTTTTAAAACAACAAAAAACAAAAACAAAAACCCTAGAAAAACTAAAATGACAAGTGAGTCAGAAAATCGAATTCAAGAACACAACTTACGCTCTTGTTGTTACTTCCTGACAGTATAGGCTTTTACGCCAAACCCCCCCCCCCCCCCCCCCCCCCTCCAAACAAAAAAACCAGGTTAAGATTCCCCATATCACTTCAATTGGAACCGAATCCACAACAAAAATTGAGAAAAACATGGAAAAGAAAACTATAAAAATTCTTTGTTCATGTATCATATATCTTTACTCTAAGTAAACTCCATTCTGACTGTGCAAAGTAGTCCATTTATTTTACTTTCTATAGACACGAGGTCCTAAGGTATAAAATGATATTGGACCTAAAATGGAGAATAAAAACTTTAAAACTGCTAGTAAAAACAGTTGTCAAAAACAAAATAAAATCAATTATTAAATCAATTTGTTAATTTGAAAATTGTTTAGATGAATAATATAATACAAGCACACACACACACACACACACACACACACACACACACACACACAAACACACACACATACAGACACAAACACACAAATTTAATCAAACACCGTTTCAGGCCAATATCCCTCGATCATTCAAGAGACAGTAAAACTTATACTGTTATATTTAAACTAGACACCTCTAGATTTCGATAAACTTATAACTTAACAATAATTTCATTTGTACAACCCATTCCCCTTCCTCAACTCTTGCTTTCACATTACCTTGTAGAATCTAAGCTAAAAGACACCTATTACTTACGGACATCTTTGATGATGATGATGATGATGGTGATGATGATGATGATGATGATGATGATGATGATGATGATGATGATGATGATGATGAGGATGATGATGATAATAATGCTAATAATAATGCTAATAATAATAATAATAATAATAATAATAATAATAATAATAATAATAATAATAATAATAATAATAATAGTAATAACAAATATTTAATTGAAAACGTTAGTACATAATTACATCAATAAATATACATAATATCAATAAAATAATTATGAAAATAACAACTCGAAAAAAAAGAAATTCAAATAAAATCGATGACCTACACAAGCATCCTCACCATTTGTGCCCCTGGCATACGTTGTTGTCTGTATTACTCTGATAGCTGGAGTTCTTTTTGTTGATGCTGTAGTTAGTGAGATGCATGTACTTGTTGCTGAGCGACTTCATGGAAGAGGAATACCTTGTAAATGCACAACAACACTTAATCATGTTGCGTAGTTAGAGACAGTCTTGTTTATTTTTGAGGAATTAAAAACAATCACTGGATTTCACACCACTGAACCGTCTTCCAAAAACACATTTGACTTTATGAGATTTTTTTTTTTTGTTCTAGGTTACTCATTAACATAAGTAAAAGCAACTTAGACTCAATGAGACAAGATGAGAACAAGCATTGGCAGTCCAATCAACTTAATCTTCTCACTTGCCCAATGTGTCCTTTTTTAGGGTTCAACTAATGATTCAGCAACTTACATACTAAAGATTTATTACGAAAAATTGAATTAACTAATAATTAAAAAGTAAAAACTTTCAAAATGTGGGGGTGCCATGACCACAACCATTATTCACTGGAGTCTTCATTGCTGTCATTATTTGTTTAAATATTTTTGAAGTATTATTTTTAACCAAATGAGTCCTTAAAACATATGAATATGTGCAGTAATTGTAAGCAAACTGATTTTGTTTTCATTTTTTATTCATATAAAAACAAGTGCATCTATGTAAATATTGATATCCATACAAGAACCTCCTAAAAAGTACCGAATTCTAACAATGGTACATTCCATGTTTACTTGTCAAATTTTGCCAAATTCCGAATTAAAATTTGGCATTTAATAGACATATTGTATGATTGAAAAGTTAAAATTTCATGAGAACTTATAATCTTATTTTTCAAAAATGGCCCTGAATACAGGCTTTGATTCAATTCTGTGATAATGAAATTTTAAATATTTTTCAAAGAATCACCCTGATTTATTACAATTTTTAACTTTGCAAATTGGTACAAACGATCTTGTTTTCCAATGGTATCAATTAGCTGTAAGATTTTATAATGGGGAAGTAATAGGCAGGGGAAATTCATGAATTTGGAACATAACAAAAAGCAACAAAAGTTCTAATGAAAGCAAGCAAATTAGACATAATTTTATTCTTCCTTCATTTATAAAAATATACTGATGCACAAAACACAGTGTTGAAAAGGCGAGCTTTTAGTCCTCTACCTGCGCCGCGGTCAAGAGGTCATTCACTCCATCAAATTCCCGACCAGTGCAACGGGTTATCTCCCGTGATACTTAACAGATTTGTTACTGATATCTGGTTAAATTACAATCGCTTTTGCACAACCACAGTCGATTTTACCAATTCAAACAAATTGGCAAGACATTGAGAAAACTTTGAATCTGTATTTTGGTATCAAACACTCTATCATTAGAATTATTGTCTTTGAGATATTTTGCATTATATCAGCACAATTTCGATTATAGTTTGTTAAATTTAATTTATTGATTGCATTATTATAAGCAAACAAACCGATAGAAACTCTTAAAACTTGCTCTAACCCATGGAGGAATAAAGTAACCTTTCATTCATTCCCTCACAATTTGTGCGTCGCTCTTAGTTCTTTGATAATATGCGATAACATCTTGGTGCAGCTGTCCGATTTGTTACGCTTTGATCATTGCTGGTTCAGAGGCATATGGATTCTGTTCAAAATGTCTTTATCACACAAGTTATATTCAACAGGTGCTCACATGAGATTAGCTTAATATTATATGAACACATTTATACCGGCTTTTAGTTCCACTAATTACAAATGTGGTCAATAAAGAACACTTGAATAAAGTCCGAGTCGTTTCATATTTAAGTTGTATATATTTGAAGTTTACTTCCCAGGTTAAAATATTGTTTCAGTACTTTGTGGGTAAAAAAAGAAACCTTGTATAGTTTGTAATTATTATGATGCAATGATCAATATCATGATTATTTAAGGGTGATCATTTTAACCATTCGTGATACAAACACGACTTAATGAAGGGACAAAGGATAAATAGTAACCATGTCATAAAGAAATGCATATATATATATATATATACAACCCAGTCCTATAAAAACATGCAATGTTACAGAAACACCAAGAAACTTTAACACATCTCTGCCACTCCTAGAAGTACAAAATCCAGACAAGCCTGGGCCTATGAGCTGGAGAGGTATGGGATGCGCTGGCAGGAGATGGAAAGACTTGCCTACTTCAGAAGAGGACGAAAAAGTTTCACTGGTGGTCCATACCCACTGTGGGATGAGGACTGAAGAGAGAGAACAATTTAGTCATCTTGCAATCTCTCTTTGTGACATATTGGCCTCCGGCATGCCAAGGGCCTGGAAACACTGTTGTTCTCTTCATTTTGACATCTTATATACGTTGAATGTGAATGAATAAGAGTCTCATTTTTGTGGCCTTTTTCTACCCATGGTGAACACTACTTAACAACAAATTTTTGTTCAGTTCACAGCAACCAATCTAGTTGCACATGCCACATGCCTTGTTTTGTGCTTTTGCGCCTTGAATGCACACTTTCCATTATTATAAATCATATTTTGGTGTTGTGATTATTTAGTGTTTTTCAACTGTGATAAGATCTTTTCAAACACAGATGAAAAAAAAACAAGATTATGGAGATTGCTTTACAATGATTTTGTGCATGTATAGAACATGCATCCTTACTCATAATCAAAAAATTTTAAGCTGAGATTAACAGCTTGGATTGAATCGTAAGGTGATCCACATAATGCTATGTGGATTACTCAAGTGGTGATCTGTGTAATAAAATTCGATAACTCTCGCAAATTTCTGCTTTGGTTTGGTTGAGAAGAGAGAGATTTAATAATTTGCTATATATTGCCCTCTCCGAAGCTTATCCAAAATAACTGGACAAACAGGTATTTTACATAGCTGTGACTTTGACAAGATATACCATTATACCAGTATGTACATTGTGATTCTAAAATTTTGCCTTCATCAAGTCAAACATTTTCTAAGTTAAATAAAGCAAAGTCTAATATTGTACTATGCCAAATTCTTTTTCCAAGAGTTTGTTTGTGAAAAGGTAGCTCAGGATAGTGTTTCACATACCACACACCCTATATTTGCTTACTATAATAATAATGAGGTACTTAACTAGGTTTCAAATCACAATACTTACTTGCATGAAGCAAATCGAGCAAGCCCATCATCATACACATAAATACGTAAAGGATCATATGAGCTGACATAAACATAAACCCTCATGTCAAATTTACTGTCGTTTATAAGGTATGGTCTGGAAAGGTACCTGAGGAAGACATTAATAATCAATGCTATAATTTCTCCTCAGTTGAGGAACTCGAATAATAGACAGAAAATAACAGATGAAAAAATAAATATAAATGTTTAAATATTCCACCTTCAAAATATGCCATATTGCTTCAATAACAGTCTTAAAGAGATTTCAGTTCGGTAAAAGTCATTATTTCTAACAATCATGAGTGTGACAAAAACAATATTAATCCAAAACCAATAAGCCATAAGTTAAAGTGGTGAGTTATTCACGTGAAAACATATCTTTATATTATAGATTGTTATACATTTGTTTCACTATTCACTATTATGTAAAGTAGCATTTTGTCAAGATATATATTTAGACTCGAGTTTGACTCCTGAAATCGGCCTTTAAGTTGAATGTGTGTTACATTATAGAATGAAATGTTTTATTATTGGCAATATCTTTTTTTTCTTTTTGTCAGGATTGTTATTCTAAATGGGGGCTTACTTTTGAACAATAACAGGTCTCCGCCGTGGAATTTGAGTCCATTTACTAATGACCTTGATTCCTATACCCCTTGCAGAGGCAGGCTGGAAAAAAAAATATTAAAAAAAGAGATCATGTCAATCAAACAACAATTTTTTTAAGGATCGGAAATTTGAATGAGAATCAGAATAATACATAATTAAATGCAACTAAATATAATGATGACAAATGTGAGAAGCTGTTAAAGAAATGTAAGCATTATTATGTGTTAAAGATTGCATGTAATTTACAGAGGTATAGAAGTCGGTTTCCTGGTACATGTCAGTAGGTGAGTCAGTTGCTAAAAAGTATCTTAATAGGCAGGGAGATAAGTAGATAGGTAGGTACGTAGGAAAGAAGGTTGGTTTTTATGTGGGTATGTAAGTAGAAGGCTAGATATGAAGGTAAGTAGGTAGGTAATTATGTTGCATTGAACCAGATAATTGCTTTCTGGATTGCATCAGTAAAGACAAATAAACATCCCTTTGAGAAAGGTAGGAATTTTTCTAGCTTGATGCAATTGCTGGCTTTTTAGATAAGTCTGCATAAAAACCAATCAGCACATCAACACAGCGAATTGCAGCTAATTAACTGTGGCCTCCATTCACACATTAATTACATCCTTGTTTAGGTCCTTGCTGCTGCAGGAGGATTCAGACAGATTATGATATGATACGGCATCATCAACCTGTATTGCCACAAGACAAGGCCATTTAAGACACCTACCATGAGCAATATACTAAACTTGTTTCCATTCACTTTTTCCAGAGCTCTATGACTAGAGAAATATGTCCTTTGTTATGTAAATAAAAATAAACAACAACACTTTTCTTTTAAAATAGTATATTCTTACAGGCTTAATGATCCACTTCTGTTTGGAATTCCCATCCTCCCAAGCCCGTTTCAGCAGCTTTAGATCACATGGCAAGACGTATGTTTGAGGGAAAAAGTTGAACTCTTTCTTCCCATGATGCAATTGCATCTTTGAAAGGTTACGCCACAGTCTATCTTTGCGTCCAATTTGAAATGAGCCAGGGAAATGATTGAGCTGAAAACCAGATAATTTATACGGTTATGACCATCAATGCTTAAAAAAGATGCACTAGCAGTGATGTGTACTGATTTGCAGGTCTGATAATCCAAATTATTATGGGCTCATTGTTGTAATAGAAATGATCTCAAACCAATGCAAAATATTCTCCGGTACATCTATGTTAAATCAAGCCCATAATTCTATTCCGTTATCAGACCTGCCTAATATGTGCATACAGACTAGCAAAATAGCAAATTGAATTTTAAGTTACCAGACCTTTCAAATAAAAAAAGAAAATTACAATATATTTTTCACAGTAAATTTATATATTTTCTCAAAATTAATTGCCGTTATAAAAGCAATTTTTCAACAATAATGTATTAATATAAAAGTAATTTTCTGAATTAAAAACAAAAAACAAAAAAACATCTGTACCTTTTTTAAAATATGTTACATTGATGTAAATTATACATACTAAATCTTTTCAAGTCTGAGATATAGACTAAATAAAAAATCAATACTACATAACCGTTACAACACGAAGATAGTACTTAGTTGACAATTAAGTACCTGATGAATTTTCATTATATAAAACCTTTACTGTATTCATTAAAAGCAACACTTAGTGAACAGATAAAAAAAAAGATAGTAAAATGCAGACTTTTATCTAATCCTGGTGTCTAACCTGAGATATTAATACTTACAATTGGTCACCTGGCAACAACCATCTTCTGCAGCTTAAAAAAATATTACATTTTTCTATTCGATACGTAAAGACACATAAGGCATACTATCGTTCCCATCATTTTAAATGCATTGTTCGATCAAAAATGTTGAAAACATTGAAGTAAAATCTCCATAACAATCATAATATCACAATGTTTCCACGACTCCAAACAGTTCATGTTTACCTTCTGATACTCTCGTAATGGTTTGAAACAATTTGCTTTCATGTGTTTTCCAAAACAACCCAACCAGTCATGATTTCCTATGAACCAATTAAAAAAAAAAGTTAGTGATCAATACAAAAGACCTCATTCGAATAAAACAAAAAGAATGCAATATACAATCAAGATCTATTAATAAAAACGAGCAAAAGAAATTATTTTACTTGAGTTGTCTTACTTGGAATTTAGTTAAGGGCTTATTCCACTCAAATTGCAATGCCATTATTATTTTTAAAAATTAAAAATTGAGCATTTTTATAGAGCAATATCCCCTTAACGTACTCAAAGCGCCTAACAAGAGTCTCCAGCCAACATGCAGGACGAGACAAAAGACACATGTTAGGTGATATTACAATTTGTTTGCGACAGAGACAGTGCTGTTAACAGCCAAGTGTTCATTTTATTCCAGAGTTGGGTGAGAGAGTGTGAGTAAAGAGCCTTTTCCAAGGCTTTAACTATGGGCTGCTCAGAGCAGGACTCGAACCCTGGACATTCCGATCAAAAGGCAAGTGTACAAAGCCACACAAAGTTGAGGTTGACAGTTTCAAATGCATTTGGGAAGTTTATAGTTTAAAAGGTTTTCAGAAACCAAGAGTGAAGTATTTTCTTAAAGAACTATAAATGGACACACACACACACACACACACACACACACACACACACACACATATATATATATATATATATATATATATATATATATATATATATATATATATATATATATATATATATATAAACACTACATACACAAAAATACTCAAATCCACACACAAAAATACACTCGCCCACTTTAACATTACATCCATGCCCACAGCTAAGAAGGGTTCTGGACATCAAATACCCAAAAAAGATCTCAAATGAATCACTCTATAAGATCACAAAAGAAAGACCAATCTCCCTTGACATTTTACAACAACGATGGCAACTTTTCGGTCACATACTACGCAGGGACAAAAACATACCAGCTAACCAAGCCATGTCGGGATATTTCCAAAAACACGGGAACCTTTTCAGAGGAAGACCGATCACAACACTCCCTGTGATCCTAAACAAAAACCTCACAACACTTGGACAAAGCATTAGTCTCATAACGGCAGGGGACCTTGAAAATCTGAGAACCCTAGCGGAGGACCGGCAATATTGGAGACACCTCACACAGGAAATACTGGAAACAGCCAAGGCGACCCGATCTTTCGGTCGAGACGCGAAAGGCATCTAAGTCAAGTAAGTCAAGTCCATGCCCAATTATACTCAACATAACACACTTAAGATACATACAAATATAATCTAAATACACACATCCAGACATACATACACATAAACAAACATGCACATAAACACAGAAACACAAGCTCACTTTTGGTTATCCTAAACCCAACTCTTGCCAATGCAGTCTTTACAATCAAAGGAGTGATTGGACTCATCTTCCACTTCAACAGCTTTCTCAACTCCCAAGGAATCTGTTCAGCTGCATGTGTACACAGAATCACAGAATCAAATGAGAAGATCAAACAAAAAAAGTATACATGGCTTTACTCAAAGTGATATAATTTATAATTTATCATCATCATCATCGTCATCATCATCATCATCATCATCATCATCATCATCATCATCATCATCATCATCATCATCATTATTATTATTATTATTATTATTATTATTATATATATTATTATTATTATTATTATTATTATTATTATTATTATTATATTATTATTATTATATTATTATTATTATTATTATTATTATTATTATTATTATTATTATTATTATTATTATCATTATTATTATTATTATTATTATTATTATTATTATTATTATTATTATTATTATCATTACCATTATTATTATTATCATTATTATTATTAGTGGTAGTAGTAGTAGTAGTAGTAGTAGTAGTAGTAGTAGTAGTAGTAGTATATTTATAATACTATTACCATTATTATCATCATCATTGTAATCATTACTATTGCATTTTAAAGTTATATTTTATCTTTTAAAAACAACCCTTATCAATCTTTTATTTGTCGATTTTTAAAAAAATGTTGGCCATTGACACGCAAAAAAACAACAACAACTTTATCTCTTATGGAAAACCCGATTATCAATAAATAAATAATTAATTAATTAATACATATTTCAAAAACAATTATAACCAAAAAAAAAAAACCCCCAAGAAAAGTACCCTTGATAAAATCACTCACTCTTTTCCCCTTCTCCCACAAAATTGATGGTGGGTGGAATGTGTTTGAACATGCTGTGTCGGAAAAAAGGCTTAATGACAACGGCGTTTGTGGATGTGGCTGGACGAGTGGCGAGAGACTTCATCTTTTCCTCCAATACAGTTGAGGTGGAGGCATCTTTAACCGATCCTGCTGTCATTGGTCGACCACTGGACGCGTGGCGACCCATGGAGCTTGTGCTATTGATAGAGTATCCATCAGAACCACCTAGGTGTTAGAAAATAATAATAATAATAATAATAATAATAATAATAATAATAATAATAATAATAATAATAATAATAATAATAATAATAATAGTAATAATAATAATAATAATAATAATAATAATAATAATAATAATAATAATAATAATAATAATAATAATAATAATAATAATGATAATAATAATAATGATGATAATGATGATGATGATGATGATGATGATGATGATGATGATGATGATGATGATGATGACGATGATGATGATGATGATGATATGATGATGATTAATAATAATGGATTATCGTACAGTAAGTCAATAATAATGCTGTATCTCAAAACATTTTCAAACTATCGTCAAGACTCAGATTTAGGGTCAAAGAATATTTTTGAGGGTCTCTCAAAGAAAAAAAAACAACAGAAACCTGATGAACGTTGCAAATATATAGAGAGAAAAGGTCATAAAGAGAGACGGAGGTGTTTGAGTGTCTGTCTGTTTGTGTGTGTTTGTTTATTTGTTTGTTTGTAAAGAAAGAGGGGAGGAGGAGTGGGCAATCTTCAAAATGAATATCCACTCATTTCAGAATACATTTGAGGGAATGTTAATCAAATTACGGACAATACATGTGAAACAATAATCTTTATCTGAACCATGGAGTCAAAATTCAAGAATTTTCTCAAAAAGTTAAATTTTTCGATAATTCTTTAGAAAAACAAATAACTACAGAAGACACTGGATTACAGAATAACAACAATATATCCAATGCTTCCAAACCAATTTCGCCTGTAAAAAAACGTGTATTTATCACAGATTTCATTCAGCCCATTCAAAGACATGATAAAAGTAAGTTTTCAGCAAGAAGTAAAGCCAGATGAGAAAGACAGATAGCAACCCTTTATGACTGTCAGATGACTCACCATCTGATGTGTTGTCTTCAAAATTATCCAGGCCATCATCCTCATCGTCCAGATCGTCGAAACTAGCTTCCCCATCTCCTGGCATGCGTTCCCTGACAAAAAGAAATGAAACTGCATATTTGTTTGTTTGCCTTTTTTGCTTTGATTTGCTTTCTTTTTTGGTTATTTTTTTTTAACAATGCGTTAGCATTTCTTTGCTCATATGTGTGTGTGTGTGTGTGTGTGTGTGTGTGTGTGTGTGTGTGTTTCTTTAATATTTTTTTTTGTTTTGTTTATTGATTCACCTAGTTATTTGTTGGGGTTTTCAGCGATTGCCAAATAAAGACTTCTATGGAAGGAGGGGGGGATTAAGAGGGGAAAAGTTTGATGTACACTATGCTGGGTCGATTATTGCATTTTAAAAGGACCTAATAAGTACAATGTTGGCTGTGTATATAAGTATTAACAATGTTTTAAACGAAATATTAACAAAAGATATCGATTAATTTTGAATCGATGCGAGGGAAAACATAAGGAACAAAGAACCTTGTTTGAATTGTTCTTCAGACAAAAAAAACAGTCACTTCCTGTATGGCATAGTAAAAAGCTGATCCGCCCACAAAAATCGGGCTTTGTTGACTATCCAGTGGTGATATAATATTTGCATGCGGCGCAGCAAGCATTATATATGAAATAACCATTTTATCTCCCACAAGAAATGTATATATTTATTGAAAGTGATATCGTTGAAAACGATTCAAGGGGATAAGATGGTTGATCAAATTGATTTTTGAATGAAACCCGAAAAGGGTCAATGGAACATGCAAAAAAAAAAAGAATAAAATAAATAAATAAAAATACAGCATTAGTCGTTGAAAAGAAATTAAAATAAAAGAAAGCTGCGTGTCATCTGAAAATTGGTGTTCACCTGAGATGTGAATCATAATAATATGCTTCGAAATGCATCGTCGATTGCTCTAATTTTGAGTCTTTAGATGCCCAGTGCGGGTCGTAAAGCTAAAATAATCTCTAAATATTTAATTCATCAATGCACTGGTTAATTTGTTGAATTATTGGTTGATTGATTGATCGATCGACTAATTTATTTATTATGACATATAAAAAATATATTCCTGTTGCAATTAAACAGTGGTCTGCTCTGTTTTGGTTAATTGTGAACCTTTACCAAATCTTCTAATTCTATATGCGCAAATGAAACGTTAATACATCTAAACATTACAAAATTGGGTTAATACATCCTCTGCATGTGCCTTTAACCTTCCAATTAAACCTCCCTCCCCCCCCCCCCCCCAAAAAAAAAAAAAAAAAAAAAAAAAAACCAACAACAACAACTATCTCTTGTTATCCGCCCAGTTTGCATAACACTTATGGTAAATTTCAAACAAGACAGACCAATGTGAACATAAAACACTTGAATTGTTATTTGTACCCTTAAAGCTTGAATTCGGGTTCTCAGATAAGTCCATTGTGTATTCGACTCAGACTCACACGCATTTTGGACTTGAATTCTTTACATTAAAAAAAAAAACAACAACAACAACAAAAACTGAGTAGCATTACCATAATAAAAGCTATTCGTCCTTGGAATAGAGAATCAAATTTAATCAAAGGCATATATATCGTAAAATAAATTTACCTTGATAAATTACAATTTTACAGTAACTATATACTCAATGTGCTTCCCTTTTTTTCTCCCCCACAGTAGATTATTTTGAACATGTACAATTTCACTTTAATGAGTCTTTTTGTATCACTCTTATCAACATATTCAATGTCTATAACCGTAGCCTTCGTTAACTTATAGCTTGACACTATGACCGTGGCCTTCGTAAAGTTATGGCCTGATACTGACCAAAAAATGACGTCAAAATGCTAGTCTTTTGCCACAAAAGAAAACAAATCGTGAGTTGTATTCAATAGTTCAACCAATGAAATAACTTGTTTCTATGAGCTCTACTAACGACAACTCACAAGGCGGTGCAAAAACCAAATAATGACGTCAAACTGCCAGTCCTTTTGGATTTCAGTATCAGGCTATAACATAGCGACGGCTACGCTATGACCCATTAGGACTTATTTTGACGTCACTTTTTACATTTGTGTAACGCCTTGTGAGTCGTCTTTAGTAGCGCTCAGGGAATAAGAGATCCCATTGATTGAACTGTTGAATACAACTCACGGTTTGCTTTCGTTTTGGTGGTCTGGCCATATATTTTGACGTTTCTGTGTTCGTTTATCAGTGCCAGGCTATAAGTTTACGAAGGCTATCCTATGACACGGTACTTATTCCCACCTCAGTTGAGAGGGACAAGGCGTGGAGTGGATACTCAAGCAGACCTGCCTACTTGAAAGTGGAAACATTCGTAGTTTTCAGGGGTAATAATATAGTTAACATTATAACTACTTTTTTAAATGACCAATTTGGGCCCTAACACTTTAGATTAAGACTTTAAAACTCCTTGATATGCTCGCTCTAGAAACAACATTTGTTGGGGTTTTTCTTTGAAGTATTGAATTAAAGATCTCTTTATAATTCTCAGTTAGGACCGAAAAATTCGTAGTTCTACGAAATTTTCGGAGTAGTAGGCAGGTCTGCTCAAGGACACAAGGGATTGGCGATCAAATCGTTGTCATCCAACAAACCCATTTCAATTTTTGAATTGACCTTGAGGAAGAGGCATGGTACCCAGTAATTAGTCGGCCATCTACGCAATGCATTAATATAGAACTGAGACATTGGGATTTGGCCAAAATGAATCACTTAAAACCATTTTAGACATTTTGACACCTTACCGGCTCGAACAGACTTCTACCGTACTCTGGAAAAAAAACATTTTTAAAAATTTGGCGAGAAAACTCGTCCTTCAAGTATCGATCGATTTAAATGAACCTCATCTTGGCAACAACACTCAAACATGGGACTTCGCGAAGTCCCAGGTTTGTGAGTTTTAGCTAAAATGAGGGTAATTTAAATCGATCGATATTTGAAGGACAAGTTTTCTTGCCAAATTTTCAAATATTGGTTTTTCCAAAGTACGACAGACTTGTCAATGGGGGTACTAGAGCTACAGATAAGCGTTACTTTATTGGTTTGCGCCGACCTATGGCTCCTCTATTGAAATTATACTACCTATAATTTATATTACTGATAACGAAATCCGTCTTATCTTTGTACAGTGGGAGAGGTTAGAGAGGAGACAGAAAATAACCGTTTCACAAACAAATTATAAAAATAAGAAGAGAGAGGAAAAAAACTTTGAAAATTTATTCTCTCTATCTCTTCAGCGCTGCCTTTTCCTATAAATAAGCATCGCTGATTTCCTGAATGTGTGTTAAAATGTCGAAACAGATCGTATTCTTGAGGTGGTGGTTGGAAGGGGGGAGGCGGTTGGATTTACTTATTTTAGCATTTAGAAAACGGCTGAAGCGACAAGGGGATACGACTGGCAATGGTACAAAGGAAACACGTTGAGTTCAAAAGCAAATTCAAAACTTAACAATCCTGAACTGTCACGTACGTACTTAAAAATGTATTATGAAAGCTAAAAGGATGCATCTGCACGGTGTCTTCATTGCCGTTAATCAAACATACATAGTTAAAAGATCATTACTGAAAAACCAGGGTATGCGGCATGTACTGTGTCATTACAAATCTTAGTGAGGGAGAAAATTAGAGAATAAGAAAAGTGAAATGATAATATATCTCGTATATCCTAATGCTATAAAGCATGTAATCACCCTGCAGTATCTATCTCTGATTCAATTGTATAAAACTTTTAGAAATATTATTCTACCCTTCTCCCTAAATAGTAACGCGTAATGATAGGTTATAATAATTTGTGACGTTAGATTATAAATCGTTAAATTTCATTAACAATTAGATTCTTTTAAAAGTAGTATTATTTTAGTACTTTTGAACATGTCTTTTATTCAAAGATGGCGAAATAGGAATTGACTGAAGGGTAGAATAAAACATTTCTTACACTCTTGCGTTTTGGAATTCGAAATGTGTTCCCAACGCGCACTCGCAAGCTCGTGCAGCGGCTGGGAACACGTCCGGAATTCCAAAAAGCAAGAGTGTAAGAATCGTATACTGTGCGGTACCTGTCTCTGATCCAAAACTATAAAATCTAATTTAATCCTCAGTCCATTAGATTAGGTAATTTCATCCCGTAAGGATCAGTTCTATTTTTAAAGCTGAACTTCACCCTGTAGTTAATGTATGCAATTCAAAGTCCTTTTAAGCTGTTGAAATCCTATCACCACACGAACACCAAACTCTTATTGAAAATTTGATTGAAAAGAAATTCAAATCACAAACATCGGGTTTGCTGATGAAAGATGTTAAGATCAGTATAAAAGTTACCAGAAGATCAATTTCCATAATGATATTATTATCCCTATAAAAACCATCGTCATTTTTTTTTCAGGTTTTGTTGGGTTACTTTAGTTTTTAATTTTAAAAGAAAAATCCTGGGGGGAGTGCTTTGTTTTGATTTTGCTTTTTTTTTTTTTAAAGTTTATTTTCCTATTTATTTTCTTTTTTCTTTGCTTTTAATTGTTTTGTTTGTTATTTTTTTGTTTTTGTTTTGTTTTTGTTTTAGTTTTTTTTTTGTTTTTTTTTTTTTGGGGGGGGGGGGGGATTTTTTTTTGTATTTTGGTTGTTTTGTGTGTGTGTGTTTTTTTGTGTATTCATAATTTCTTTTTCCTTGCCTTTTTTTTTTTTCTTCTTTTGGTTATCTTTTGTTTTGTTTTAATATTATTCCAAGGTTTAATTTCAGTGTAAGTTGTTACAATAATTGAGCATTGAACGCATGACTAATCCCCTTCCTTAGTGAAGGAACCAATCGTCTTATCAATGCCACAAACGTGCACAACCGTAATGTATTAAATATAAACTCGACAATGACAGTTCCCAATATTTAGACATAAATTGATAAGAAGGGTTTTAACATTAAACATCGAATACAAATACAGTTGATCGACTATTATAATAACACAAAAAGAAAGTAATCTCCGCTCTTCGCTGAATCGGATAAAAAAAATATTAAAGTTAAAAAAAACTTAGCATGACAGCTCGAAGTTATGCCATTCACAACCGCCCCCCCCCCCTACCCCTTTTCACAAACCTTTCAATCATTCAATTTAAATGACTGATCAATTGCATATGCATTACCTTAAATGATAAAATACCTCAGAAGAACTTAAGTCACGATATTGGGCTACTCTATATGACGCTAAGATAGGATAATGTTTATGGGAACAAATAAGAGCTTTAAATGATTAAAAAATAAACCAATGTGATTTAATGTTTTATTTAGATACTCGGCTGATAGTGCATAATATAATAAACTCCTTTTATAATAACTAAACATGATAAATAAAAATAAAATCTATACTAAGAAAATATATTTAAAATATTTCTTTATAATTAAGAAAATATTTCTTTATAAATTTGTATCCATCAAAACGGACAAATATATTATAGCGAAAATCTATGACAGCAATTGTTTCTTAAATCTTGAACTTATGTGGCGTCAGCTTAAGAACCCCCCCCCCCCCTCCTCTCTCTCTCTCTCTCTCTCTCTCTCTCTCTCTCTCTCTCTCTCTCTCTCTCTCTCTCTCTTTCTCTCTGTCTCTCTCACCTACCCCCCCCCCCCGTCTTGTAATCATAAAACATTTACTTGCTAATGAATAGCTCCGTTAAACAGAAGCCCTCCAAGAAACCTTGTAGTCTTTTCTTGCTTGTAATAATAGGCCTTTGATAAGAATATTTGTTCACCCACTCTCTCATTCCCCGTTGCTTGGTTCAAAGCAAACATATTCTATGCAGGTCTGTCGTGTAATAATATTATCACATAACGCACTCATCTTACCTACCTAACACTAACATAAATAAAACGATTCATCAACGAAAGGACAAATTATTATTTTCCAACCCCACGGCAATACCATTGTCCCTTAATTCTCCAATTGAGCCCTGACAGATTGAATGTAATAGCACTTGAATGGACTTACAATGATTAGTCTGTATATTTCGGAAATAGCCAGCGAGATTTTTGCACGACTAACGTGTGTGTGCTGGCATTGCGGAGCAGTGCCTGTATTGAGTCAGAATGTATTATTAATATTTTCCGCCTTTGTTTATTTGGTTTGATTCTTTTTTAAATTTTCGTGGGTGGGTGTGTGTGTGTGTGTGTGTGTGTGTGTGTGTGTGCGTGTGTGTGTGTGTGTGTGTTTGTTTTGTTTGTTTCTTGCTTCTTTTTTCTTTTCGCTTTTATTTTTCTTCAAGTCTTATTTCATTTCCTTTTTGTTTTGCTGTTTGTTTGTTTTTTCCGAATAAAAAGTAAGCAATATTATAATGTATCTAGTGTTATCTCCGCTTGATACTAGCCCCAAGTCTCGCTACCGTTTGAACGTATGGCCAGCGACTCAACCCCGGAAAACAAAACGCTACAGAAACTGCAACACTACTAGCACAGCGCATATCCAGGTCGGAGAAATCCGCATAGATCTCCCATCTGGACAATGTTATGACGAGGAATATTTAAAGTCCAAATAACCCCTGAAAATTGGGAAGTCACTCTGGCGACAAATCTTTTGTCGAGAACAGAAGATCAGAACAGGTCGCGATAGAGTACATCGGTGTGTTAAAGACCGACAATATGAAACAAGATGGAATGGCTTTGGATTGACAAAAACCTCTATAAAGACCATGATTTATTATGACCATCAAGACATAAGTCAGAGACACCCACAAGACATAGCTCCTGTTGTAACACCGCCTGGAGCGAATAGATCAGTTATGGGATGGGAACTCGTACGGGTATCACAAAGATTAATGACAACCATATTCCACTCTAAAAGACGAGCGTGTTTTTTTTTTACCATTACCATGCCCTTCACCACGCCTCTCAATTCTTCATGATTCCTTGTGCGGCTATGTGGTCTATTGGTATGACACTCGCTTTCGGATCGGAAGGTCCTGGGTTCGAGCCTCGCGCTCGGCGCATAGTTGAGTCCTTGGAAAAGGCTCTTTACTCACATACTCTCATCGTACTCAGGTGTAAAATGAGTACCTGGCCGTTAACAGCGTTGTCTTTGTCCGAAAAATTGTAATATCGCCTAACAGGCGTTATGTCCCGTCCTACATGTTAAATGTTGCTGTTGACCAGGGACCCCTTGTAAAGCGCTTTGAGCACATTTAGTGGATATTGCGCTATATAAAGCTCAATTATTTAATTATTCCTTTCCAGGAATGATAAGGTAATCCCCTCTAAACGGACGTCCGCGTGACAACAGCAAATGTATACATTGCCTGTAGCCACGAGTATACAAGAGACATTATTGATTTTATACGCTTAACAACATAACATATTTGCTTAGAACTGTGTTATAATATCTACAAGCTTCAGCCATTAATTGCCCTTTTTCACACTAGAGGACAAAATTATTGTCATCATAAATTATGCCAATATATTAACCCCTCGTGATCAGAGGGCCGTTGTAGTGGGTTTACAAAGGTTATAATTTAAACGGCCTGTCATGTAGAACCCTGAACTCAATCCATTCCAGAGACATTCGTGTCACTCTGATATTATGTTCAGTGTAGACGACGTACACAATTATCGTAAGTGCAGTTCCTCGAAAATCTTGACGCAAGATCCAGAAATAAAATATAATAATATGTAGTGACATTGTTTCATGTTGTTTTGAAGAAGAAAAAATGAATTGGCCGTATCAAAGGTATGAAAATATTGATTTATGAAAGTTGATGAAATATTCAGTGTTAGATGATTGGACAACAATAAAGCACTCTGTACTCGATGTTATGAAAGCGGGTGGGGGGAGGGGGGGGGGGGGGGAAATTGAAAGATTGCAATTTATGTTTTGGACAACGTATTAAATTATGATATATATTAAATTATTATATACAAGTACAGACATAGCTGGCCGTTAAATGAACGTGATGGTATGTTACACACACACACACACACACACACATATATATATATATATATATGTGTGTGTGTGTGTGTGTGTATATATGTGAGTATGTATATATATATATATATATATATATATATATATATATATATATATATATATATATATATGCGAAAAGATGACGCGAATTAGTGTGGCATTCGCGCGTTGTAATTCTTTAAAGAAGACACTTGTGGCTCTGCCTTGGACATTCTATGCACATCCAGTTATATATCTGTCAAAACCATAATAAAGCGCCCTTGAAAGAAAAAATTATTTTATGCTAGAAGAGAAAATTTGACAGTGCATTTAAAGTTGGAAAAAGAGACGTTGCGTCATTAAAGAGGACGACGGTGCTATTGATCACTTATAGTGCTAACTTTGTAACCGCTGGACCAAAATAGGATGTGAGTGTGCTACATAAACTATTTCTTATGACTGCCTCTATTCTCACCCCCCGGCCGATTGGATTACCGAAAAAAACGTCGCCGGCTTTTTGCGATTTGGATTTGATTTATTTATTTTTTTTTTAATTGTGCAACTTGTGACAAGAAACTTAACAAATTACTGCATTACAACCTTTGGATTAAACATACAATTGTGGACTACTATTATGAAGACTAGCATCGGGGGGTGAGAATAGTCACTTCGATTTCTTATATGATGAGGAGAATTATGATGAAAATAATGCTTTATGGTGACATATTTAATATTTGCTAAAAATACCAACAAATTTAAGAGCATCGTCATTTTACTCTCTAAAATGTTGCGTCATTTACTCGGATATTGCATTTCTGAACACGGTTTTTAAAAATCACAAGATCTCAGTCTAGCTAGATATATTTTTTTCTCGTTTCTCAATTCATATCAATGAAATTTTGATAGTCTACGAATAAGGATTTGTTTTATTTGTATTTTGAATTTTATAATAAATGCAATGACAACCCGTAGAGATACAAGACGACAAAGAGCGGCGCGTTTTTTGTCGCAACCTGATATATAATAATAATAATAATAATAATAATAATAATAATAATAATAATAATAATAATAATAATAATAATAATAATAATAATAATAATAACCACTTAAAGAAGAAGAAGAAGAAGAAGAAGAAAAAGAAGAAGAAGAGTGATAATTTATTTTTTATTTATTAACAAGTGTATTGTAGCTGAAAAGGACATTGCTTAAAGGATCTATATAGAAATATAGAAATGGTATATATATATATATATATATATATATATATATATATATATATATATATATATATATATATATACAATATACATACAATATGCTCGAATGCTCGAAACAATATGTAGAAGTTGATCATAATTACACTTGGAATATAATACACACACACACACACACACACACACATATATATATATATATATATATATATATATATATATATATATATATATATATATATATATATATATAATGCAAATTTTCACTCACATTTTTGTGGCCGAGACAACTCGTTTCTGTGTCTTACTCGGCGTAATCCATTGTAATGTCCGTAGAAAAGTATATAAATGAGTAAAATCAACTCACATTACTCATTTTGTATTACTCTGAATTGTTAATTTATTGAGCTACAGGACATCCACCAATTATATATATATATATATATATATATATATATATATATATATATATATATATATATTCTATATATATATATATATATATATATATATATATATGTGTGTGTGTGTGTGTGTGTGTGTGTGTGTTGTGTATTATAGGCAAAACTAAGTGACTATTATCAAATTAGATGTGATACTTGAAATTACTCGGATCAATCACTGATTTAGAATTTTAAACCCGAGGGAATCGGCCTGGCGGAACCCAATCTTGATAAAATCTAGAAAGAATCCCAAGTCCCTGAGTATTACTATTCTTTCATTTAAGATTGTGCATCGGTGCAGAAAAGCAAGGCTTTCGCTGATACCTTGAACAATTATTGGTCCTCGACGTTGTGGTTTCATTGTGCTGCAGTGATGTGACCAATAAAGATAGATTCGAGTCTCCGTACCGAAACTTCCATAAAAATAGGCGACGGTGAAAATGTTTTTTTTTTATGAAAGACAAACAGAATTTATAGCAAAGGAAACACTATCAATATCAATGGACGGTTGATCATTGACAGAATTGATTTTAAAGAGATTTTGCGCTTATGACCGTAGTTATGACAAAGATAAAAGTGACTGTCGACTGGAGATAATAAAACTGTTGTAATTGACTGTTAATATTTTTTATTTCAACATTGAAGAATAAAAATCTCACAAAATCTAATGTTGACATTTATCATTAGTCATTTTTTTTTTCCCAAATACGACCAGTGCATAGTACAACTTATCTGCTGGTATCAAGAATATAAACAATATTGAGACCTTAACCCTTATATGCCATTTTGAGGAGAAGATGGAAATGGTTGGGGCATGTAAGTCGCAGACATGAGGAAACATTGACAAGGACGGCTCCAATGAAAAAGGAAGCGAGGCCGCCCTAAGGATACCCGAAGACGTACCATGGAGAGGGACCTAAAGCAGAGAGGTCTGTCCCTCGAGGTGGCCCTAAGAAAAGCTGCTGACAGGACCAGGTGGAGATCCCTTGCATTGGGGAATTTCCTCAAAATGTCTCACCCAACTAAGACAAAATATATTTTCCCCCACTCAAATACGACAGCTGTAAGCTATGCTAATGATATTTTTTCTGCAAAACAAGCTCTACAACACAATGTTAAATGTTTATATTCATAACAAAAATGTTTATTAAAATGTTGCGATGTACAAAAGAAATCAGTATGAGAGAAAGTTTGGCTGTATCATAACGAATGTGACAATTTTTCTATTGCCATGGTTGGTAAGGATAGAGTTAAAGATACACTACAGACTATCAGAAAGGTACCATATATTTTCTTTAGTTTTGTTTTTTTTTTTTCTTTTTGTTTTTTGTTTTTTTTTTTTTGGGGGGGGGGGGTACGAAACATCGACAGTAATGTTAGTCTGACTGAGTCAATCGGTTTATATGATGACATAGAAGAAGAAGAAGAAGAAGAAGAAGAAGAAGAAGAAGAAGAAGAAGAAGAAGAAGAAGAAGAAGAAGAAGAAGAAGAAGAAGAAGAAGAAGAAGAAGAAGAAGAAGAAGAAGAAGTCATTATCAGAGGGGTCAGGTCTCTTATTTTTTCGATCTTATAATTATAACAATACGACGAAGTGAAATCAAGTTACAGTTGATTTATAAATCATGCAATAAGTCGAGACAATCGACTTCATTAAGGTAGCAGGACCCTTGAAATGGCATTTTTTTAAAATTTAACTTTACTTGATGTACTTTTATATATAAAGTAAGAAATGTTTATGCATGATTTTTTTTTGAATATGCAAATTAGGCATCCAAAATGGCCGTCGTAAACAAAAAAAGGGTATTCTTTAAAACAAATCTTCTTTTATTTATCAATACAATTATTTCAAACATAGCTCATTTAGAACATATTTCATGTCCTGAATTAAAAATTATTGCATTTAATTTTAAAATATTTGTATGACCGAAGATGAGATGTGCAAGTAGTACAATCCTGAGGGGAAAAATGACCCTAATTACGTATGCATGAGACCCACAGGTAGAAAAATATTGATTTTGAGACTTGGTTTTATAATTCAGGAGATAAAGTAACATATTGATAACTCGTATGCAAAGTTTCATGTTGATATATTTAATAGATAGTTCACAATTGTGATTTAAAAATTCTAAGTTCGAACAAAAATGTGAATTTCGGAAATAGAAAAAGGCAAAAACGAACCGAAAATGATAAAAATACTGTGCACTTAAGTCTTCAGTGGCTTTACTGCACCGTTCACTGCTAAAAAGTCTCCATTTTTAATAGAACTTCACATATAATTTAGCTCAAACATTTATGTTGATGGGGAAAATATGGTGGAAACCAAGGTAAATAAAAAGGTTGTCAGGGGCAATCTGAATATACATTCGTTCACCAAATGCTCTATAGAATAAATACTAGGTCATATTTAGCGATCTTTGAATCGAATTCTGAATGATGATAGAAGACAAAAAAAAAAAACCCAACAGAAATTGAAAATTTGGAAAATAAAAATGAAATATTCTAGTGATATCTCAGGACCCAGCTACCTTAAAGTGAGAAATCAAGTAACGATTTTCAATAAAATGCGACATCAAGTTACAATTGACTTCCATAAGATGCAAAATCAAGTTACAATTGGCTTCAATATCTATCTATTCCGTGTAAAAAAAATTTAACTAGATAGCAGCAAAATGCAAAGTAAGATGTCTGATCCCAGCCTTGAGATTCCAATGCGATTATTATGGCATTGTCGAACTGGTGACTTAGATCAAAGACAGACGGTCGTTGTTATGGGATAACGCAAGGCATTATAATACTAATACACCTACATAAATTCTTTTTATTGCCCGGTCAATAATTGGTTCTACAGAACGATACCTGCCAAATCCACCACGTGTTTCATACATGAATGATTGGATTGTGCTGGTTATGACATGGCTGATTAAACAATCGCCTGAGCGGTCATAATACGGTCAAAGAACTATTATCCCCCCAATCGTAGAATGGACAAAGAATATCTAAAAGAAAAGAAAATTTTTACCCCCTCAAACTTAAATCACCCTATCATAAATTCACAATATCAAAAATGAATGAAAGCATCATGGTTACTGTCTATGAAAATCCAAAGCACCAAGGTTGGTCAACGCTAAGTATCTTTCAATTGTCCTGCTATTCGAAATTAAGATACCGGTATATTTGTTGTACTATGGAATATGTTTGTATACCTACATTAATTTGAGCCCTTCAAGCCACTCTTCTCATAACTTCCAGTTGCAATGAACATCGTTTTCATACAAACTTTCATACAAACTTTTTTTTAAAGAAACAGAACCAAGTATTGAAAGAAGATTCATGAAGAAGATCGCTTTGTTATTTCATTTAAGTGTTTGAGTGAAGATGGCAGTAATAACTAATGCAACATTGCAGTTTTTTATTCTCCACCTTCGAATTGGTGGTGCAGAGATAGTCCCTCTAAAATGTCCATTCAGCTTGTGATGTTAATTTTTTTTTTTTCTTTTTGCGTGCAAATCAAATTATTCTGTAAAATTCCAACAATGAATGTTCTTTCCTTAAAAGCAATTGAAAAATAATATTCAATTCATACAACCAATCATTCATTTACTCTTTTTGAGTGTGTCAGTAATAACTACCATCATGCACAGGGCACAGTCGAGGCAGGGTCGGTCTGTGACAAACTGGCATGCTTCCCTTTCAATGTAACCCTTTGCAGGCGGATTCGATTTTACTCCAAACTTATAAATATATAGTATTGTTTTCACCAAGAAAGCCCGAGTCGCATCGCTGTTACTGCTCTCTAGGTGAAAAAGAATAGTTCTTATGTATTAATGAAATTTTTTTAAATATATAATTTCGAAGAAATTCAATCTAGCTGTTATTGGATTAAATAATCAAAACAGCTGACGATTACAATCAGTGAAGTAATGGTGCGATCCAAGAATAGTCATGACCTACTGCATTATAACAAAATTAGCATTATTATAGCCTTAAAGTGACCCCTTGCTGCACCTTGAGTTGCACTTACTATTATTAATCCATTCATTTGGATGCCGTAAGGTAGTAGGTCGCATGAGTAAGTGCCGCGAATTATTATCGCGTGCTAAACTATCACTAAGGTGTGGGCCAATGAATTGAAATTTATTGTAGAATGGTTGCTAGGAGTGAGCTATTGAACCGATATTGACATGAATAAATTGAATCAATGTTTTCTCAGACGCCATCAGCAGCTCATAAATAAGTAAAGAAAAAAAAAAGAACAAAGACCAAAGCTAATTATTATACCATAGGGATATAAAGCCTCAGGAAATAAGGAAGTGGGTTAGCATATAGATTCGCTCTTGTATAGGAGTACCACAATACATCTTCATTGGAAAATCCTGTTTTGTTTTGTTTTTCTCGTTTGTTTTATTTGTTGTTATTTTAAGCTTAAACGTAATTCGATTTGCTTTGTTTTTATTGCTTGCTAACCCAAATTCATCTGATGAGTTCTTAAAAACATTTTCAGTGTTAAAAGGATTGCATTATACTCTCTCTCTCTCTCTCTCTCTCTCTCTCTCTCTCTCTCTCTCTCTCTCTCTCTCTCTCTCTCTCTCTCTCTCTCTCTATATATATATATATATATATATATATATATATATATATATATATATATATATATATATATATATATATATATATATATATTACCTTATAGAATAAGTACTTGCACTAAAACTGTTCAAAAACTCATCAAATGAACTTGGGTTACCAAACAATAGAAACAAAGCAAATCGAACTACGTTTAAACTTAAAATAACAACCATAAAGACAAACAAACAAACATATATACACACACACACACACACACACACACACACACACATATATATATATATATTATATATATATATATATATATATATATATATATATATATATATATATATATATAAAAGTAATAAGCAAATCAAATAGCACTTAAGGAACCATGAAGTTAAGAGCAAGATACTTTCTTTAAAAAACTTTTACATTATTTGTTACAACCACCATTACAGACATTCAGCAAATAAAATGCATAAGGTATGATAAAGGTTGTTTTGTTGACAATGATGTGAAGAAAATATAAATAACAAAGATAACAGAGTCAAGAATGTTCAAAATGCTCACTTTAGGAACGGTTTGGGTCTTTTCTAAAAAATAATAAATTGATTACCTATATTGGGCGTTTTTTATCATTCTGTATTGTCATTATAGGAAAAGAGGGTTGCCAGTCCAGGAAGCAAAAATTTCATTAACTTTTTCGTAAATACCAACCCCTTTCTGAGTGTTGAACTCCAGTAAAAAGACATTAGGTACTTACTTCTTTCCAACTGGAAAATATACTGAGGGTTTATAGCATACTGAATTCCGTAAATAGGCCAATACATAAAATTGGCAACCTTGGTATTAAAAAAACCCAACATTTTTGGTGAAAAAAATGCATAATTTGAGTTGATACCCGTTTCGCATCCTAATTTGGGGGTCTGGCATTAAAAATTATAACAAGATTGTGGTACATTTTCTGCAAAAACTAATGAAGGAATAACCTCCATAGTCTTCCCTCTTACCAACATTGTAGCATTTTGTGTCAACATAGAGAGATTTTATGCATATGGGTTTGGCTTATGGGATTTGTATTAAATGAATACAAAGTTGTAAAAGGTTGCGAATCAAATTTTCTGACAAATTTATATTTTTTAATTTATAATTTGGATTATAAGAAAAAAATACACACACCCTATCAAAAATAATCCTCTATGGTGACATAATACATTATCTTTATAATAATTGTGCACATTTTAAGACGATGTCATGGAAAAGATTTTGATAAATATTTGACACAGTATCCCATACCACTGGGAAAATGACAAAGTGAGAAAATAGCAAGATAACTTTCCATTTTTCACACTTTTCAGACTACCTATAACCTTTTCAACGTGTTTATAGTATATTTTGAGAAGCGGCACTTGGATTACATTAATTCTAAGATAATAAAATAATGTTTTCCACCAAAATCTCAAAATCATTTTTTGTACGATTTTCCCAAACCGTCGACTAACATCACAGAGAAAAGTGACCACTGTGAACATGTTGAAAATATTGCAAAAAAAATGCAAGGGTGTCACTGGAGATGGTTTGATTGTGTGACAAATAAAAAATTAACAACTCACCCTGACATTGTAGTCCCACTGCAGCCATCATCCTCATCCCCAAACCCTTCGCCATCATCAAAGTCATCATCATCCTCATCATCATCACAATCTGTTCCATTGGCACCATCATTACTTTCATCTTCATAATCCTCACCCATATCTCTAGCCATTTCTTTTCGTAAACCTCTTTTAGCAGGTGCCCCATCTCCCATGGGACGTTGCTCTACAAGTTTGTTTCCAATATTTGCTTTAATATTTCCATTTGCAATAGCATTCAATCTTGAAGATGAAACTAACTTTTGCGGTTTAAGATCTTTATTTTGTTGCCCATGGGGTTGTGATTTGGTCAATGTGTTATTTGTTGTCATTTCCTTGATCACATCTTTCTTCGTCGTTGATATGTGACTTAAAGGAGGTGAGTTTATCTTCTTCTGAGATTGTTGAGAAGGGGGCGGTTTTGTGACAAGTTGAATACTTGCATTAGATCGCTCAAATGTGGGTCGAGAATTGGAAGAAGAAGACGATGCATTGGCTACAGAATGAGAAGGTGATTTGTTGTCCAGAGAAAGTGAGGAAAGTTGACGGGTAAAATTTCCATTGATGACATTGTTATTCAAATTGTCAGATTGTGCTGTGGCTGTGGGCAATTTTTGAGGTTTATTCACTGATTTCTTGTCCATTTCTTCAGTACTTTCCGTGATTGATGTCTTCCTATAGTAGACAGTTCCTGTCAAAGTATTTGTAACTGGCATCTTTTTTAAAGTTCCTGTATTTTCGAGGCCATCTGTAGCTGGTTTATTTGATACATCTGATTCTGGAAGGAGGGATAAAAGCAAATACAAATATTTTGAGGTGAGAAAAAAAGAGGAAATGTAATGTTGGACAATAGACACTTACATGAATAATGATAAGAGACAAGGGGCAAATAGAGAGAGAGAGAGAGAGAGAGAGAGAGAGAGAGAGAGAGAGAGAGAGAGAGAGAGAGAGAGAGAGAGAGAGAGAGAGAGAGAGAGAGAGAGAGAGAGAGAGAGAGAGAGAGAGAGAGAGAGAGAGAGAGAATAAGCAGAATAAGGGTTTGGATTTGAATCTGCCAAGCCCAAAGAAAGAAAAACGGTATTGAATGCGATCTAAGTAATTCATTGTCAAATAAAAGGTAGCTTTCAAATCAGTTAATATCACTGGGTCCTCATCTCGACTTCTTTACTAGTCTAAACAAAAAATAAAAGATAAGCACCATGAAAAAGGGTTCAAAAGAGTTACATAAACATCTTTTCAAAAACTCATGGAAGCACAGAGATTTAGGGAAGGAGAGACATTGAGCGTTGACTTTGCCTCTTGATACAGCAACACAAAGAGATTAAGACTGGCATAAAAGGTCATGTCTAAAGACAAACAAAAAAAACCACTTCCACAACCAAAATCATATTAGCATATAATATTGATCTCAAACCACCCAAAGATAAAATGCCAAAATTTATAGGTCACTCCACATGGGAGACAGTAAAAATTTAAGTTTTTAAAAAACTACAAATGACTTTGTTAGAAGGACAGAAATGAAAGACAATGATATGTTCAAAACCAATTCAAAAATCCAGATGTTGAAATCCTTAAAGAATAAATTGAAGGTTTTGAAAGTTATCGGAAAAAATGAAATTTATCTATATCTAGAATAAATTCAACTTTCTGGATTAGAAACTTGAAGATTACACTGAAACTCCCAGACACATTTTGAAAATCAAATAATTTGAAAAAATTTGTTTTTTAAACTTGACCTTTTTATAGCATAATAGCCACTAAACATGCTAAAGTACTTTACAAAGGGTCCCTGACCAAGCGTAACATGTAGAATGAGACGTGATGCCTGTTAGGCGATATATTACAATTTTCAGGACAGAGACAACACTGTTAACAGCCAGGTGCTCATTTTACACCCGAGTATAGTGAGAGAATGTGAGTAAAGAGTCTTTTCCAGGACTCAACTATGCGCCGAGTGAGGCTTGAATTCTGAATCCGATCTAAAGGCAAGTTTCATACCACAAGACCACATATTCGCACAAGAGAGAGAAAATGAGGGCCTATGGATAGAACATGGTAGAAAAATTTTAACTAAAAATGCAACATTATCGTGGAGTGCTAAGTTACGACCCACGTGGAAGAGGAAGAGGTGGTAGGGATGATGATGTGGTGGTGGTAGATGTAGTAGTAGTGGTAGGGATGATGATGTGGTTGTGGTTGTAGCAGTAGTGGTGGTAGGGATGTTGATGATGATGTGGTGGTGGTTGAAGCAGTAGTGGTGGTAGGGATGATGATGTGGTGGTGATTGTAGTAGTAGTGATGGTAGGAATGATGAAGTGGTGGTGGTTTTTTACATGTGTTACAAAAATAGCCATAATATAATAATTGTTATTAAAAATCCTTAATATATTAATAAATAGGAGCTTAGCTAGCTTTTTCACATAATATAATTTCACAGCAATCACACAAAAAAAACTAAAAAGTAATGAAGTATCACATATTGTCATCTTCTATGTTTTGGTAACAATGTGATGTCAATAAGCAACAAAATATTTACCTGAACTAATAAATCTCAATGACTGATGCACTTGCTTGGCACCAAGTTGGTTTTGAGATAAGTAGTGTGGCATGTGACTCTCGCCACTAGAATCATGCTTAATAACTTTGACAGTTTCAGAGTAAGGCTTGTTTGAATTATAAGTCAGTTTTTCAGAAGTTTGAGACATAGGGCTAGAGGATGTTGAAGAGGAACCTCCATTACCAAGATGTCTATTAATTTGAGTAGCATTTGGATTTTTATACGAAGTGGTGCTGGCAAACTGAAACATTGCATTTTTTACAGACTTATTGTTATCAGCATTTCGCTTCAGTGACGACTGTGATGCATTGGAAGCATCCACTTGCTTTGGTATATGAGTTGCAGTGGCAGTCGTGCTTGTCTGTTTGATAGAATCTGTCTTCTCTCTTGAAATACCACTCAAAGGTCTCAAAAAAGAATTTCGTTGAAGAGTTGATGGGTTTACTCCATTTTTCTCTGGCACAGCTGATGCAACAGCAGCAGCAGCCTCTATCATGCGCTTAGACTTTTCCCCATTGATATTAGCCGCAATCTCTGTAGCACTGACTGGTCTGACATAAGGATTTGTAGGTGTTGGACTTTTCCTGATTTTTTGATGAAAGGACTGGTGGAATTTTTGATAAGTATTATTTTGTTCAGGCTTCCTTGAAAATGATACCACATCAGGTGCAGGGTTTGAGGAAATGCTTCCTACATTGCCAGTATAGTATAGCCCAGTGGCTGAATATACTCCAACACCAGGGTCTACTGACAAATCTTTTGCTACAGTGCCACCATTCACCTCCAAAGGATTAAAGAGATGGATGGCCTTGCTGAGGGATGTGTTGTATTTTAGCACTGGTTTGTCTGCCTGTTGTCTGAGTGGAAGTTGTTTTCGTAATGAAATTTCCTCTAACCCAACTGCTGTTGCTCTGCTACCAAAATCCTGCAGACTTTCATAAGGGATGCGACTCCTGTCCATGACATCCTTACAGGCATCTGGATTCATAACGCTGGTTCAAATATATTCAAATCATTGATGACTGGTGTTCGTATTATGTACCTGGTGTTGGAGAGGGAAAATAAATTTAAAGATTAATAAGGGATATAGGAGAAATTTGATGTCTTTAGATAGCAACCTTTGTCAACACTTTATGTTTATTTAATTGACAAATGTGATAAATTTTTAGTAAGAGAACTGTATCAACAAAGCTTTGGAATCTCTCTTTCTCCATAAGGATTCAAACCAATCGCCTTTACATCAAAAAAGAAGAGTGCCATTCCTATGCCATGTCCTTGTCCAATACAAAATTGCTAACTTTAAATAATACTAACCAACATAGTAGTTGGCACACCTGGATACTGAAAGGAACCAGGTTCTCCCATACAAACTGTATCCGAAAAACCTGTCAGATATGCTGGACACATTGGCTCCACATCAAGGGTGTTGCCTGAATTAATAGAAATGCAACACAGTCTTCCGAGGAAGCTGGGGGGGGGGGGGGGGGGGGGGGGGGGAGACCGGTAAACCAGGCGCTTCTAAGGAACTCTACCCAGGCACTATGCTATTCCACATCTGAGCATTGTGCTCAAGTGTGAGATAAAAGCAAGAACATTAAGAAGGTAGATGTAAAATTTCACAAGTAAATGCATATAGTGTTGAGAACCAATGCATATATATATATATATATATATATATATATATATATATATATATATATATATATATATATATATGTGTATGTTTCTGAAATACAAGAAAACAGGTATAATGTATAGATGATGAGCGCTTGACTAAGAAACTCACAACATTGCCAGCCAGAAATATAACAAACCAAGACACAAAACTTTGCGTAACCTTGAACGTTTATAGTCTGGTTAATACAGTTTAGTGAGAATTATTCATAAGAATGGATGGCAAAAAAAAACAATAACATAGACCTGAGTGACGTCATCTTCGTTCTATCTATACACATTGCTCTTAGAAATAAAAGCAGATGGAATTCCCAGTTAACATTATTAATAAAATGAGAATGTTTGTCTTTTGGGTCTATGAGCACTCCTCTCTACAAAAAATAAAATAATCACCAATGACAATTTCAAGGCCAATTAACCATTAAGCGTTGAAGAAAATACTTTCAATTATTATCATTTTTATTAGGCTGTCGTTATTGCCAGACATGTCTGCCTATAAAGAAAAACGATTATTGGCAACTAAGCATGAAAAATACCAAATAATCTGAAAAAATTTCAATGGTAATTTGTGTCCCAAATCAGTTAATATCAAATTATATTTAATACAAAAGATGAAAGTAGACAGTGCTCAAATATGCTAAATTCAGCTTTTTTAAAAAGCAAATGGATCAATGAAATTTAAGTTTTTGACACTTTGAACTGAAAATATCAAACTGACAATTCCACCTCCTTTCTTTCAACCAGCAAGAAACATGTAATCAGCAAATCGGTTCATAGTCCACCAAACATTAAAAATTCACCACCTACCTACCTGTTATCTATATTGATCTTCTTTTGTTTCTATAATTTGTTTATTCTGACCACAATTTTGGGGATATTAATGATGGCCGGGGATTTGTTTAATTGGCGGACAAATCCCTAAGCCTAGGTGTTGTTCTCCCCAGAATCGACCTACTGTTTTCCTGTCTTCCTCAAACAAAAGAACACAATTGAATACCACGCTTCCATAAACTAGATCGAACAGCATATTATCCGAATCAGAGATGAAAATGACTATCAAAACAAAGAAGCAAAGATGGTGGAAAATTATCTAGCTCTTACATGAATTTTAAGTTACAAAGATATCGGTGTGGAAAGACAGCTCAGTGGGTTAGACCACCTTTCATCTTGTTCCTTTTTGCTGCATTGGTTCGCATCCTCTTGCTCCCTTTTTTTTTCTTCTTTTTTTTATACTTCCCAGATGATGTGAATTGTTTTCCCTTTTTGCTTTACTTATTTGTTCGGTTGTTTTTTTTTCAGAAATATTTATTATTATTATTATTATTATTATTATTATTATTACTACTACTATTTTTATTCATCTATTCACTAGCTATTTACCTATTTACCTGTTTAAGAGAAAGATAAGTTATAAATTTGACCAAAATAAACGAAAACAACCAACCCCTCTCTTTCTGTTTTTATTATTATTATTATTATTATTATTATTATTATTATTATCATTATTATTATTATTATTATTATTATTATTATTATTATTATTATTATTATTATTATTATTATTATTATTATTATTATTATTATTATCATTATTATTATTATCATCATCATCATTGTTTTGTTTTTGAGCTAGACTATTCTATTCTCCTTTATTGTTTGGCCTTGTCCCTTTCTGAGCATGAATTTCTTAAAATTGTTTTCATTTTTTTTTTTTTAATCTGACCGTTTGATCGCCCTCTGAATTTTTTTGTTTGTTTGCTTTTGAATTATTTTATCCTTTTAGTATATACTTTTTGAGATCAGAGTGGGGACGAAAATGACAATTTGCAATATTCTATAGAAAGGAACCAAGAGAGAGAGAGAGAGAGAGAGAGAGAGAGAGAGAGAGAGAGAAAAAAAAAGATTTAAAAGAAAAAAAAGGGGGGGGGGGGGTGGATGGGACATAGTGCGGGGCGGTCCTTGGCAAGCTTAAGGACCACGGTCCTACGGTCCCTGGGAAATGAAAACCGCAAGGACCGGTCCTTTTCGACATTGAACATTCCTGAGAGACTGTTGGAAGTTCGAACCGTTTTGACCTTTGGGACCGTGGGATCGTTCATTCTTGAACCGTTAAAGACTTGAGACCGCTACACGATGAAAACAGGAGTAAAACACACGGAGTAGTCACACTCATTTCAAATTGTAACCTAATTAGAGAAGAGGGGTGATGCCTTCTTTATTTGCTCACCGTACTTCATTGTTACTTCGATAATTTAGCGTAAATAAAATTTGAAATTTATCCCATTAACGGAGATAATGGAATCGCCCAAGGCGTTGATCGAGTTGTTCGTGGCGTTGATGCACACACGCAACTCCTACCACCACCCCCCCCCCCCCCACACACACACACACATTAGAGGGCAGCGAGCATTGAAGAGTAAGAGAGAGACGTGAAGTTATAATAAGAGGGGGTGGATGCGGTAATAAGTAATAAGTGGGGTCGATGGTGACTTTTCGTCAGATCTAACAAACCCAGCTACCCATTCACTGCTGAGTAGACAGGGATTCAGAAAAAACTCGACTGCACCCAGGATCGATCTCTGGCCCTATGCGTATAAAGAGAGTGCTCTCTCAACTGAGCTATCGGGGTCCCCAAATATTCTATTGGACTTTTTAAAAATACAGACGTTATACCTGGGTTTTTTGGAAGGAAGAAACGAATGAAACTCATATTATTTGATTAGTTAAAACACCAAACGAAATTTTTATATTATTGTATTATTTTAAATAACAACAATGCGATAGAAAGGAGTGGTGACAAGAGATGGACAAAAGAAAACAAAAAATCGGACTTGCTACTTGCTAGGTTCGAGACACACACACACACACACACACAAACACACACATCTCTTTAGTAGTCACATGTCAAACAATAACCCATTAGAGAAGAGGGGTCATGCCTTCATCATAGATCATTGTCATTGCGATCATTATGGTGTAGTAAATTTTGAAATTTACCCCGTATAATGGAATCGTCCAAGGCGTGCACCTCCTGTTCCCCCATCTCACACACGAAAGGGCGGTTTGCGGAGTGGAGGAGGTGGTCGTCTGCCTCTATGGTCGTCTGTGTCGTTTAGTGTATGGCAAAGGGGGGTGGGTGCGATTAATTAAGTGGGATGGGTGGTGATTGGTGGAAGATAGGCAAAGAACCGAGGCAACGAATCGCTGGGGAAGTAGTATGGCGCGAGACCGTTGAAAGGTGATAAGAAGTGAGGACCGCCGCCGGTCTTCCACTTTGGGACCGATCCCCGGTTCACAGCTAAAAGACCGTCCCAAGGACCGGTCCTCAGCGCGGCACTAATGGGACATTTATTATTTGCAACGCTCTCTATAGAAAGAAAATAAAAATAAATAGAACCAGGATTCGAACACACAGCGTCCATTCCGACAAGCCTACTAAGGCAAACAACTTAACCATTTGGCCATGACACCCACATGAATGTTGACGTATAGGCCTATTGCGTATATAATATAGTATAGTAACCTACTATCCACCGACTGATTTATTGTTGGTTAATTGTATGCTTTTAATGATATTTCATTAACTTTCCTTATTTCTATGTGCATTATCATATTTCTGGAACGTGGATAAATGTTTTACAGGGTCTGCCAATAATCGTTTTCTTTATTGCCAGACACAGCGTTATTATTATTGTTATTGTTGCTGTTATTTTTTTATTATTCTTTAATTATCGTGTCATCACCATATGGTCTATTTCTATGCTAAGACTAAGAATAAATAACTATGGCATCTGTGCCAAATCAACCGATGCAAAGTAAGACGGGAAACGAATTCTGGTCTAAAATAGATTGTATGTGAAAATTCC
>NC_088361.1:64609711-64634711 GCF_034508935.2 Berghia stephanieae | reverse complement strand
ATCTTTTATAGAAGAGAACCCTGCAACAAATGTGACGATCGACATGAACCACTGTGGAGCTTATTTCCAGAATTGTCAAAGGGGTCCCAAAAGCTCAACACATGTTCATGTAAGAGAGAATGTATCGGCACCCAATGCAAGTGTTTAACGTCCGGTTTGCCTTGCACGGACTTGTGTAGATGCGGGTTGTGTGTGTGTGTGTGTGGGGGGGGGGGGGGGGGTTGGTGTTAGGTCAGTATAATAATGAGTAAAATTCTCTCTCTCTCTCCCGCTCACTCCCTCTCCCCCCCCCCCCCCCCCCCCCCCTCTACCCTCTCCCTATTTTATCTACTAGTTAGGTCTCTCCCGCTCACTCCCTCTCCCACCTCTCCCGCTTTTATCTACTAGTTACAACACGAAATAACCATCAGTCAGCTACCGTAAATGGTTACCGGTGTATTTAAAGTTTTAGAACGCACATTGTATTGTCGTGGTTATTTCCTCGGATAAGTAATACTATATAGGAAAAAAATAAAAGTGCTAAAAACGCACTGTTATGATAAATTGCCAGAGTGGTTCTATATCAGGTGTTATTTATACGGGTCATAGGTCACCATATGCCAATTTTCAGGATTTCAACCCCAATGTACACGGTTTTAGCCTAATTTTCCCTAATACAATGAATATGAAGAAAATATATATTTTTACGCAGTTATTTCCCTTGTTTAATATAGCTGTAATAGGTAAAATCTAAGGCCTTAAACCGATACGTTATGATTGATTGCCAGAGTGGTTCTATATCAGATGTTTTTTCTATGGGTCTTAGCAACCTGTATGCAAATTTTCATGCTTTCAACCCGAATTTGCACGGTTTTAGCCTAATTCGCCCTATTAAAAGCAAATTATATAGTCCGTGCCAACAACCCGTGCCCACACGTTGATGTTGATGTCTTCACAACCTTCTGATGGATATTTATGATAATTCAGATCAATTAATAATTGAGATGCCAAAAAGTCATATTTTTACGAATTTTTCGTAGTAGTAGGCAGATCTGCAGTTACATCATTGGGGAATCGCTATTATTACCTACTAACTGCAATGTGAGAAGTTTATGCGTTCCTGTTTGCTCCTATGTGAATATAAGGCTTTAAAAAAATAGAAGTACAGTATATCACGCTTATAGTATAGCGAATATTGTTTAATAAACTCGTAATAGTGACAATCAGTCTTTCCTCTTGTTTGACTGATATTGTAATTGATGCTGTGCGTTTAGGTAAAATGATCACAACATCCGCCAACATACCAAACTGTGTGTTACAATTAACGTTTACGTTCATAGTCTGATTGTTATAATTTGCTGAGAACGTATCACTTACAAGCTGTCTAAAAATAATAACAAAGAGCTGAGTCACGTCAATTTCTTTCTTTCAATATCTCAGCCCTGAAAATCATTGTGCCCACCTGAGGTAGTACTGTCAACTGGGATAACTTTGCCTGGTGGGGTGAGTTTATCTTGTCATTTTGAACATGAGCCAAAGTCACCCCAGTTGCTGATACAGTAAATGAAAAGAAAATTGATCGTAATGATGACGATGATGATGGTGGTGGTGGTGGTGGTGGTATGGTGGTGATGGTGGCACATGCTGTTATTATCACCGAATGTCTAATTTTTGCACATCTTGCACACGGCCTGCTTTGTGGAGGGTCTACCGTACGAAGAAAAAATTGCATCACACTCACTTTATGGCCGTTTTGCAGTCTTTTGGGGCTGTGTTTATTGTTTGCCTCAGGTATTTTGAGAGGTTTGTCTCGCCTCTCTGTCTTTCTATTTGTGGTGTGGCCAACTCATTTTCCACAGCAATGTTGAACCTCCCACGATTCGCCTTAGACCTTCAAGTTGTTCTCATCAATCTTAGGGGAAAGACATCTCACGTCGCACTGAGAGACGCTAAGAGTAAAGTTAGGAAATTGAAGAATGGCGTCCCTCAGGGTTGGATACTAGCGCCAGTGTTGTTTAACGTTTACAATAGCGACATGCCGAACATTTCCTCCCTGGGATACGTGGACGACTGGGCACTCGTTACTCAAAGTAAAGCGTGGACCCGTCTCGAGAGCGTAGGTACTCAACGTGGGCGTCACAAGACTCAAATCCTACTTCGACAAATGGTAACTGAAGATGAACGCTTCAAAAACCGTGGCCACTGCATTCCACCTATGCAATGGCTGGCACACCCGTAAACTGAACGTCCTCGTCGGGGACCAGCCTGTCATGGCAGTTTTTTGCATCGGTTGCGGCCGCTAAAAATGGCAAAAAATTGCTGATTTGCATTGCAGCCGCAAAATTTGCAATTTTTTGCAATTTTTTTCAAATTTTCGAGATTTTGCTAAGCTATTAAAATAGTTAGCTAAAAAGATGGCACTATACGGCCAAATTAAAGAATTCATCCAGTCAGATGAAACTATCAATGACTATCTAGACAGTTTAGATTTTTATCTTGAAGCGAACGGGGTGGAAGAAGACACAAAGAAGAGAGCAATATTGCTAACAGTGGTGGGTCCACAACAATTTAGAATACTTGTGTGCTCCAGAAAAACCAGGAACCAAGTCATTCGATGAGCTATGTCAGCTACTTAGAAATCATCATGCTCCAGCCCCACCAAAATTTCTTTGTAGAGCGAAATTTGACGCCAGAACCAGACATTCTAGCGAGACGATTGCACAGTTTGTAGCAGAATTACGACACCTCAGCGAATTCTGTGAATTTGGAGAGACGTTGAATGACCGACTGTGTGAGAAATTTGTCACGGGAATTAACTATCCAGAAATTCAGAGAAAACTGCTACTGGAACGAAACCTCACATTGGATAAAACGATCCAAGTTGCTACTTCTATGCAACAGTCGACAGATGCTGCCCGATTTATGGCACCGTTATCAGCGTCAGTCAACGCCGTGACTGATAAACCGTTCACCAAAGGCAAAGGGTTCAACGCAAGACAGGCATCTACGACTCCGACAATTTCTAAAACCAGGTCAACAAAATGTCATCGCTGCACCGGTCCACATGCACCGCAACAGTGAAAATTCAAAACAGCAACCTGTTACAAATGTAACAAGCAAGGCCACATAGCAAAAGCCTGCTTGTCTAAAAGCACGACACATGCTTCACACCGGCGACCGAATCAAAATTACGTAGAAATCGATCAGTTTCACAACGATGAAGGCCAACCTGACACAAGCCCGGACTTCAACATGTTCACCGTGTCAGATTCACCGCAAACTCCCATCAACGTTCCAATCTCACTGAACGACAAGGTGATCAAATTTCAACTCGACACAGGAACTGCCCTCACCATTATCAGTGAAAAGGAGTTTCGCAGAGCAGCGATAAGTAGTGCTACACTACAAAAGTGTAACAAAAATCTGAAAACGTACACAGGTGATTGTGTTCCGGTGGTTGGAGAGTGTGTGGTAGACGTGTGTTACCAAGATCAGTTCGTGAAGCTCCCCATCATAGTTGTGACGGGCAAAGGACCACCTTTGCTGGGAAGGAACTGGCTGAACGCCATAAAGCTAGACTGGAAGAGCATTTTTACAACTTCTAGAGGAGAAATAAACCAACTGAAGAACGAAACTTTGAATTTGGAACAAGTGTTGAAGAGCAATGATTCAGTTTTCGGAACGTGTGGACTGTTGAATGATAGAACAGTGACAATCAGCATGAAAAATACAAATCCAAGGTATTGTAAAGCTAGAGTGCCACCCTTCGCAATGAGAGAAAAGATTTAACATGAGCTCGATAAATTAGAACAGAGTGACATTATTCGGAAAGTAGAACATTCAGATTGGGCTACTCCAATAGTCCCTGTGCTAAAGAAGGATGGTTCAGTTAGACTGTGTGGTGACTACAAAATTACAGTTAACAAGGAGATTGAGTTGAATAGATATCCTATTCCAAACATTGAAGATATTTCACTCAAATTAGCAAACGGTGACAAATTCACTTGACCTGTCACATGCATACACACAGTTGGCACTCCATTCAGATTCAAAAAAGTACACAACTATAAAAACACACAAGGGTCTTTATCAGTATGAAAGGCTATGTTTTGGTATTTCATCAAGCCCAGGAATTTTCCAGGCTGTGACGGATAGCATTTTTCAGGATGTGCCAAATGTTTGTGTATACTTTGACAATTTGTATAATACAGGAAAAGATGATACCGAGCACCTTCAAACCCTTGAAAAGGTCTTGAAAATGGTCGGTGAAAAAGGTATGAAAATAAACAGAAACAAGTGTCAGTTTATGTTGCCAGAAATATATTTTTTGGGCTATAGATTGAGGTATCAGACCACAGCAAGAAAAAACCAGTGCTATAAAAGAAGCTCCAAAACCAGAAAACTGTCAACAATTGAAAGCCTTTTTGGGCATGGTAAATTACTATGCAAAATTCTGTGACAACCTATCCAGTACTTTGGCCCCACTGTATAAACTCTTACAGAAAAACATGACATGATTGGGGGAAAGATCAAGAGAAAGCATTTAGAGCCGCAAAAGAGGCTTTGTCGTCTGATACCTTGTTGATTCACTACAGCCCAAAGAAAGAATTAGTATTAACTTGTGATGCTTCACCAGACGGGCTAGGTGTAGTATTATCTTACTATGATGAGAGCGGCGAGCGCCCAATTGCGTACGCTAGTCGATCACTGAATCGGGCTGAAAAATCATATTCCCAATTAGACAGAGAAGGGACAGGCGTTATTTTTGGAGTCAAAAAGTTTCACAAATTTCTTTTTGGCAGACATTTCACTATCTTTACTGATCACAAACCCCTATTGGGGCTGCTGGGAGAATGTTGTGTCTGTCTGTTAGTGCGTTCGCTTCTCTTTCCTGTAACCTTACTCTTCGTGGGCTTTCCCACCTAGTACCAGCGTCTTTGAATGCTTGAGTAAGAATGTGATAAATCTCTACTCTGTATCAATTACTGTCACTGTCAACCTAGGATGGGTGAAAGGAGTTTGAATGAAAGTGCATTTCCTATGTAGTTCAGTTTGTGTTTGTACGTTGACTAGTGAGGAACGTTAGCCACTAGCTCAACCTATACTTAGTTTTATACAACCTTTATTACGTGCCTATTTTCTACTGTATTCTATATATTATATTATGTGTGTGTCGTCATAAATAAATATTCAATATAACTGCAATCGGTTTTAATTCATTCAGACTTTCAATGTTGTGTTAACCAAGAACCCACTATAACCACGACACCACAATTGGCGACGAGGATTATTGTTTATAATAACATTAATATTTAATAGCTGTGTTTCTACATACAAATGGCGGACATTCCCATTCCAAAGGAGTACCTTCCTCATCCTGGTGAGCCTGTTTTCCCTTACAAAAATTGGATTAAAGTGTTCGAAAACTTCATATTCATGAAAAACACTATCCGTAAACTAGGCGATGAGGAACAAAATCGGTATCTATTTACGCTACTTGGGTTTGAAGGAGTAAGGATATTTTCTGCTCATCCTATAGCAGACAGAATATCCACTGTGCCTCACACAGAGTTCAAAGCTGCCGTCGCAGGCCTATTCCAACAGCCTGTAAACCCATTCCGTGCTTACTATGACTTGGAACAACGGAAACAAGGTGCCACCGAATCGACACAAGACTTCCTTACAGCTTTGAGGTCACTGATGGGTGATTGTGACTTTGGTGGCAGAGAGGAACATCACCTCGCTATTCGTCTTGTGTGTGGATGCTACAACAATGATACACAGAAAAAACTGTTGGCACTTCCCACCATCAACCTGGACGAAGTCATCCGCATCATGCAAGCAGATGAAACAGCAATGCAGAGTTCCGCTGCCATTGGCAACGCCACAGCATCAAATGTTTACAACATACGTAAACATAGCCATCACCATCAGAAACACCCGCCACGTCAACAGCGACAACAACACAGCACGACGAAACACAACAGTTATCATCAAAACGGCCCAGTTTGTCACAACTGTGGTCGCCCTGGACATCGCTCCAAAGATACTACGTGCCCTGCATTACAGCAAACATGTCGCCAATGTGGAAAATTGGGACATTTTGCTCACGTATGTCGTTCAACGAAGTTAACTCAAAAAGTGCGCACCGTTTCACAGCGCATCAACAATGTGAGTACTCCTGAACCATTCTACATTTCTATCCAATTGGAAACCGGTACGTCTCATGTCAACATATCGGCTCAAGTTGACACCGGTTCACAAATTTCAGGAATATCTCAACGTGAGTACTATAAACATTTTAGGCACTTCCCTCTACTCCCTCCAGTCCCATTGAGAAATTTCGACAATAGCATAATTCCAGGCAACGCTATTGGTCGTATTACAACTAACGTTGGTTACAAGGGCCGCAGAGCCACTGCAGAATTTCATGTATTACCACCAACATGCAAAGCTGTTATAGGACAAGACCTTATTCAAGGCTTGGACCTACAGATCAATGGAAGCACCCTTCAGGTATGTGCTGTTACAGACTCCAAGAACGATTTTCTACTAAAATACCCTACATTACTATCGGAGGAAATGGGCACCTTCCCCGACTACGAACACGTCATTGACGTAACGAGCGACGCTGTCGCAACTGCTCAGAAATTACGACCTCTTCCTCTTTCACGGAGAGACAAAGTTGCCAGCGAAATCAAGGTGATGGAAGACCTTGACATATGGGAGCCGGTCGACAAATCAACATGGGTCCATCATTTAGTCTCAGTAATGAAACCAGATGGCAACGTTCGCGTCACCACAGATCTCTCACCTCTAAATACCTACGTCGTTCCTGACAGATTTCCGCTACCTAATCCAAAAGATCTTTTCTTGGAACTTAAAGGAGCAAAGATATTTTCTAAGCTTGACCTCAGAAAAGCTTTTTACCACATCAAACTCTCTAAGGAATGTCGTCATCTCACCACAACGATTACTCATCAAGGTCTACGCCAATATAAACGACTTCCAATGGGCCTGAAAGACGCCGCCTCTGTATGTCAACGTCTAGTATCACAGACACTTTCAGACTGCCCTGGAACTATCGCTTACGTGGATGACATTCTGGTGTTTGGATCTACACAAAATGAGCACGATCACAACTTAGATGAATGCTTAAAGCGCCTTTCAGCCAAAGATTTTCGTCTTCAATTGCCAAAATGTGAGTTCGGCGTAACATCAGTTAATTTTTTGGGACATGTCATTTCATCCAATGGTATCACCCCAGACCCAAAAAATGTCAAACCGATCATCGACGCACCAACTCCTCGCACAGTCAAACAGGTGCAAAGTTTCCTCGGCATGGTAAACTATTACCAAGAGTTCATCAGCAACCTTGCCACACTTGCAGAGCCTCTACGCAACTTAACACGGAAAGGCACTCGCTTTGTTTGGTCCCAACGTTGTGAGAAATCGTTCGACAGTTTGAAAAACGCAATTGCAGGAAACGTTAAAAATTTTATTTTTGACCCCAACGCACCAACTTTCGTTACAACGGATGCATCAGACGTCGGGCTTGGTGCCGTGCTCTCGCAACTACAAGATGGTCGTGAAGTTCCCATTGCACATGCTTCACATACATTACAACCTCGAGAACGCAACTACGCTGTGAACGAGAAAGAAGCTCTTGCTTGTGTTTGGTCATGCGAAACATGGGAAAAATTTCTTCTAGGACGCCCATTCACACTCAGAACAGACCACGCCGCTCTCACAACTCTTCTTCGTTCATCCACAGACTCACGCAAGTCCAGCAAATTTCAACGATGGCTGCAACGTCTATCTGCCTTTGATTATACTCTACAATATCGCAAAGGCTCACAAAACTTCGTAGCCGACGCCTTAAGCCGTCTATCACTGCCATCATCAACATCTGCTTTAGACGAATCTGAATATAACATGATGATCAGGTCAATAAATGCAGACCATCTAACAATTCAGAACATTATTCAGTATACAAATCGTGACCCCATTCTTCAGATAATCTGCACTTATGTTAAGAATGGCTGGCCTCAGAAAAAGCAACTCGACGCAAATGCCATGTCTTACTATATAGGTTCGCAACGAAATCCTTACAGATAACGGTTATTTGATGAGAAATGACCGCATCATCGTGCCCTCCACCCTTCGCAAAACACTTCTAAAAAATGCACATGTAGGTCACCCCGGCATCGTGCGCATGAAAAGAAAACTACGTGAGACCTACTGGTGGCCAGGCCAGGACTCTGACATAGAACGCTATGTAAAGCACTGCCAGGGATGTCAACGCAGTGACAAATCAATGGCCCCAGCTTCAGTACCGCAAACAGCAATTCCGCTGCCAGACAAACCATGGAAAAAATTAGCAATCGACATTTCTGGCCCATTCATCATCGCACCCCAGTCCTCCAAATTCATCGTTGTTCTAATGGATTATTACTCAAAATTCCCCGAGGTTCTTCTTACTTCAACCATCACTTCATCTAAGATCATCACATGGTTGACCGAAATCTTCTCTAGATACGGAGCACCTGACCAAATTGTATCTGACAACGGCACGCAGTTCACAAGTGCTGAATTTGCCGCTTTCATGGAAAAATTTAATATTCGTCATCTTCGCACAGCGGTATACAACCCTCAATCTAACGGTTGCGTAGAACGTTTTAATCGCCACTTGAAATACGGCATTCAAGCCTTTCAGGATGACAATCTTCCTTGGGAGACTGGCATTCACAATCTCCTAAGGAACTATCGTGCAACAGCTCTCAATGCTAATACCAAAAGTCCAGCAAGCTACTATTCGGAAGGAAAATGCGCCTGCCTTTCGAAGTACAGAAGGATTCATCGAAAATACCGCCAACACGTGACGAAAACTTCATATCACCATCTAAATCTGCTCCAACAATAACGTCACGAGGTCCCTATCGTGTCGGCGACAACGTGCTTGCCCGGAAGCCTAACGTATTAAAAGGACTATCACCATGGTCTCGCCCTCTCTCTGTCATTAAAGTCCTTGGTAATTGGACATACCTTCTTTCGGATGGCCAGGTATGGAATGCAAGAAAACTAAGAAGATTCTTGGATAGTGATATTCAATGGATTTACACTGCCTAGAAATTACCAAGAAGATCGGGTCGCCAAAATCGAGGAGTTCCGCCTGCTCGATACCCTGAACAATATTAATTCTTGCATTGATTTCAGTCTGTTAATTTCTAATTTCTTAATTTAGAAAGGGAGAGGATGTTGTGTCTGTCTGTTAGTGCGTTCGCTTCTCTTTCCTGTAACCTTACTCTTCGTGGGCTTTCCCACCTAGTACCAGCGTCTTTGAATGCTTGAGTAAGAATGTGATAAATCTCTACTCTGTATCAATTACTGTCACTGTCAACCTAGGATGGGTGAAAGGAGTTTGAATGAAAGTGCATTTCCTATGTAGTTCAGTTTGTGTTTGTACGTTGACTAGTGAGGAACGTTAGCCACTAGCTCAACCTATACTTAGTTTTATACAACCTTTATTACGTGCCTATTTTCTACTGTATTCTATATATTATATTATGTGTGTGTCGTCATAAATAAATATTCAATATAACTGCAATCGGTTTTAATTCATTCAGACTTTCAATGTTGTGTTAACCAAGAACCCACTATAACCACGACACCACAGAGAACATAAATCATTACCAGAACAGGCATCGCCCAGAATTCAAAGGTGGGCCATAACACTTGCAGCTTATGATTACCAATTGAGGTACAAACCTGGTACTGAAAACAATGCAGATGGGCTGAGTAGATTACCTTTAAAGACTGAAAGTGTAAGCTATGTGCCAGAAGATGTTGACATTTTGTTTTCAATCATTGATAACTCCAGTGTGAATGTAGATGATGTAAAGAGAGAAATGCAGAAGGATGAATGCTTGATGAAAGTATATGAATTCTGTTTGAATGGTTGGCCTGAGGAGAGGGTGTCTGATGAATTGAAACCTTTCAAACACAGAAAGCTTGAATTAAGTTTAGAGGAGGGTTGCATCCTTTGGGGATCAAGAGTAGTGATTCCAAAGTCCCTTCAAAATAAAGTGCTCATTACATTACATGATACACATCTGGGAATGTCCAAAATGAAGAGTCTTGCAAGGTCTTGGTTTTGGTGGCCGCATATGGATGCAGATATTGAAAAGTTTGTAAAATTATGCTCAACCTGTGCACAGCACCAAAAACAACCAGCAAAAGCTCCCTTGCAAAATTGGGCTTGGCCCATAGAGCCATGGAAACGCATCCATATCGACTTTGCAGGCCCCTTCATGAACAAGATGTTCCTAATTGTAATTGATTCTCATTCAAAATGGTTGGATGTGAAGACAATGAACACAATTACAACAGCTGATACTATTGTAGAACTAAAAGAGATATTTGCTTCTCATGGGTTACCTGATCAATTTTTTTCAGATAACGGTCCTAGTTTTACAGCTAATGAATTCAAAATGTTTTGCACTACAAATGGCATAGAGAGCACATTACCACTTCACCATATCATCCTGTTGGAAATGAGTTAGCTGAAAAGGCTGTGGGAGTCTTTAAATCTGCTATAATAAAGATGAGTTCCAAATTTTCCCTTCGAGAAAGAGTTAACAGGTTTCTGACCAAATACCGCAGTACTCCACAAGTTACAACTGGTGTTTCCCCTTGTGAATTATTTTATGGGAGAAAATGAAGACTCATCTTGATTTCCTCCACCCAACAGTACAAAAATCAGTGTTCCAGCATCAACAAACCCAAAAATATAACTATGACAAAACTGCCATTGACAGAGAGTTTGAGATAAATGACAAGGTGTATGTGAAGAACTTTGGGAGAGGTGAGAAATGGATACCTGGAGAGATTGTGCAAAGCACTGGGCCAGTATCATACAAAGTAAAAACTTGTGATGGGTTAGTCATCCGTAGGCATGCAGATCAGATAGGGGTAACATGCGCAGAAACCAACCACAGGTCTGGTCTACTTACACCACCTGTTCAAGCTAGTCCAGAACCTCAGGTTCCTGTTATAATTGAACTCAATGAACCAGAAACAATGGTTCCAATTCCAAGAAACTTAGAAACAGAAGCTGGTGCTGCAACTGGTTACTCACCATCACTTGAATTGAGGACTGAGACTGGTAGTCAGAGTACGATTATGAAGTCACCAATTCAACAACCACTTAGAAGATCAGCACGTAAGATTAAGGCGCCAGAGAAATTAGATATTTAGTAAAATGAATATCATGCTTGATTAATCATGATTGCTATGACCATAATCATATGTACAACTAGTATTAGATAGTAACTTTTAATTTCATGTTGTATTTTATGCACTGCTTCTTTTGTATTTCATTCTTTATCTAATAATATTACCACAATTGAACAAGGTCACATTATATTAGTGGCTATGGATTGTTATAAGTTAGTCTCTTTAAAAGACATTTGCTTTTAATGGTTTTGATTATTAAAGTGAATAAAAGAAACTAAGGGAGGAGGGATGTAATAGATTAAAGGGAAATATGACAACTAATGGGTATCATCATTATCCGAGTTACATCCCTTACATAAACAGGAAATAAAGAGTTTTAGAAAACCGCCAAAATGGCTTGTTGTTGTACTTGATGTACCTTATCACTCAATTCACTTCGGTGGGGACCGGTGATGATAATCTTCCGCGGATTTTTTTCTTAAATGTTCCGTTGTTTTTGTCATGTCCAACATTTTCTGCTAAGTGGTAGTTCATGGAGAGAAAAAAAATGCCTTCTATCATTTTTGACACCTCTGCTCAGTTGCATGAATTTTGGTGACACTCCTTTATTTATGACGTAAGTCTAGGCACACTGGCGCCAAATGTCAAAAGTAGCACAAGATACATGGTGGCCATGGATGAGAAGATGATCGAAAGGGAAGGGGATGGAGGAAATGGGTGTAAATATTTATGTACCTTTTAGCTGTAGCATGATAGTACATTTGGCGATTTTATAAGTTTTATAAGCCTGTCCTGTTTTTGTTTCTTCCTTTTTGATTTTTTTTTGTTTTGTTTCTGTTTGATTGTTCTGAATTTGTTAATACGTAGTATTCAATACAACTTGTGTCTAATTATAAAACAATTTTTAAAAAATAAATTCATCAATTCTCTCTCTCTCTCTCTCTCTCTCTCTCTCTCTCTCTCTCTCTCTCTCTCTCTCTCTCTCTCTCTCTCTCTCTCTCTCTCTCATATCCATATTTCTCTCTCAGCCACCCTTCAAATCTTCATATTATGTTTAGGTTTATAGATAATTTATAGCTAATCTAAATTTGATTTGTTGATGGATTATGCGTTGCAATTAATTAAAGATTCTTATTTATAAGCTGCATCATCACAAGGTTGCAATAATACAGACACCGGGTTTGTTATGTAAAAACAAATACCTCCTGGTCTTTTGGCCAAAAGTTTATCATAATCACTTGATATAGTGGGCGACATTATAGGCCTCTAAAATGTTTAATTGGAAATGACAATTCATTAAATTATATTTGCAAAAGGCCAGGATGCGTCTGATGATCAGAAGTGATTTAGGACTAATAATATATTAAATAACTATAAATAGCTTTGTTATATTTGCATTAGATTTGGGTTTGACTGACAGGCCGGTAGATTTTTCTCCCTTTTGACAAATTTTCATTATCATCACTGGGGGGCCTGTGCTTGTGTCAGGATGAAACAGTTAGATAATCTCAAAAAAAGTACCTACACTGATAGCGTGTTCTTCCTTTTTTTATTATTTTTTTTTTTTTTGGTACTTTAATTGTAATTCTAGAACTTTTTACTAGACCCCATTTTCTTCCTTTTTACTGGCGCTGCTATGAACTTACATTTGTTGCAAGCGCCGTGAAACCCTTAAAAACAAACAAATACCTTTCTTTTTCATGAACGAATTATGGGTTTTTAGGAAAATTAATCGCAACTTTTTGCTTTTTTTCAGCTAGCAAAATTTGGGATATTTTTTTGCAAAAAACCTCCATGTCAGACCAGCTACTCCCATATGAGTCGCATCCCAAATATTTAGGGGTGACGCTGGACCTCAGCTTTACCTATCAGGTGCATCTCGAATGAGTTGCCCGGAAGATAGAGAAACGCAACAGTCTTCTGAGGAAGCTGGCGGGATCAACTTGGGGCGCTAACCAAGCGCTCATGAGAACGTCCGCCTTGGCACTATCACTATGCTATTCCATAGCGGAGTATTGCACTCCAGTGTGGGGTAGAAGCAGGAACGTTGAGAAGGTAGATGTTAAACTTCGCAAGTCAATGCACATAGTGTCAGGAACGCTGGCAACAACGCCTAGAGAATGGGGCCCGATAATGGCAGCAATCCAGCCCCCCCCCCCCCCCCCCCCCCCCCCCCCGATGTCCGGAGGAAGAAGATTACGGTAAACTGGCTCAATAAGATCAAAGAGAGTTGGAATGGGGATACCCCTCTGAAGCGCATTATGGACGGCGCCCCCGTTTTGAGCCGAAATAAGTCCCGGCAACCCTTGAACGCAGCTTCCCTGACTACGAACAGAGATGCATATACGAGATGGAAGTCGGTTTGGACGAATTCAATCCCTCGGGGCGGCGGGGACATACACTCCTCTAAACTAGGTGAGAAGTTTCCAGGCTTCTCCACCAGTAAGAGGAGACACTGGGCGGTAGCGAATCGGCTTCTCACGGCAGTCACTTCATCTGTGGGGACTTTCCACCTGTCCAAGATGTACCCGATGTGGGATAGAACCCGAAACCGCAGAGCATCTAGTTGAACGGTGTGCTGTGACACAGCTTCCGGGCGAGTTTGCGACGGTGCACAGTGCGGTGAAGAATTTGCTGATTGGGTCGATCGTCATAACATTACAGTGTGAACACCATTAGAAGCTGCTGCCTTAGATGATGCAGTATAGCTCGTGTACAACGGCCTCGGTTGCAACGAGATCTCGGCTAGAACGAGGAACTTGAAAATCCCCGTTCTTCGGCCTTTGTAATTCATTGTATGACTAAAACGGGATAATGTTTAACCGCGGGGTCAGCTTATTAGACTAAGTACTTTAAGCAGATAATATATATATATATTTCAGTTTCCCAGTAACACATCTGTAAAATTACTACATCATCTGCATTCACATTCAATTTCCAGCCAGATGTTGCATTTGAAAACATTATTGATACAATCAAGATGTCAACATCAATTTGGCTGTATCTAATGTTATGATTGTTGTGCCAGCTAGAATGATTATTACCAATAGCACAACAAATCAGTTTTCAATTTTAAGCTAAAATGTTCTCTTCTGGAGACTCAACTCTATTGACAACATAAGCCCAAAAGTGTAATTTAATATGTTGTGTTGAATGTAAATGAAAATTGGTATCTAGCTATCAAACTTAGGTTAGAGCTTGAGCTAGACAATAATGTACTTTTGCAACTAGGGCTTTACTTTTAGAGTCAAACACCCATTACATAACAGAATTCAAAGATTTTCATTTGAAAATAACCATCTTTTTAAGCAAAAAAAAACAAGTCATGCAGGCAAGCGTGGGGGCAGCGTGGATCAGCGGCACGGTCTTTGCTTCGTACCCAAAAGGTAACGAGTTCGATCACCCGCCGCAGCGTTGTGTGGCCTTGAGTGAGCAAGTCACCTAGCCCTAGCTCACTTTGCGGCTGACGTCTGGGTTATTCCAGTCTTCCCTTGGAATAGACCCTAAAGACAAATTTCCCCTTCGGGATGAATATAGGGAATTTTATTTTTATTATTTTATTAATAGTAAAATAACAAGAATAATATAACCATACAATCCAATTTATTTACATTTTATTGATCAATATCAAATTTGAATCATAATCTAAGGTCGATGTATAAATAGGAATCATACATTAATCTGATATGACAATTTCTATAAAGAGTTTCATGAGAAGAAACAAAAATGCAAGTAAACCGTAACCAAAAAATAAAACTTGATGTGTACATGATGTAGGAAAACAAATCGGTACAAATAACAAAAAGCAACGTGACAGTAAGCCTTTTTCATAGTATCTGATAGAGACAATGAAAACCCAAGAAAGTATTTCGCGCTGCTGCTGCTGCTGCTGCTACTACTACTACTACTACTACTACTACTACTACTACTACTACTACTACTACTACTACTACTACTACTACTACTACTACTACTACTACTACTACTACTACTACTACTACTACTACTACTACTACTACTACTACTACTACTACTCCTCCTCCTCCTCCTCCTACTACTACTACTACTACTACTACTACTACTACTACTACTACTACTACTACTACAACAACAATTCTATTACTTTTTGTTGACTTCAATTTTGACTGATCTGTAGCATTAAACATATATAAATGAAAAACAAGGAGAAATTTTCATTTTGAATTTTAATTCATTTCTCATGCTCTGCCAGCGACGTTTGTGATGGCTTGGTCACGTACACAGGATGGACGATGGACACATACCCAAAGACATCATGTACGTTGAACTAGCTTCTGGACGGCGACCAACTGGCCGTCCAGCTCTGCGCTTCTATGATGTCTGCAAACGAGACATGAAACTGACGGGCATCGACTCAAACACATGGGAATCGCTTGCTGACGACCGCAGCAGCTGGAGATATACGGTGATGGAGGGAGTGAAGAGAGGTGAGGAGAGGAGAAAGAAGAAGTTTGAGGAGAGGAGAGCAAGGAGGAAAGAGAGGCAGCAGATCCAAACACCAAACACACAGTCAAACTACGTGTGCAACAACTGCGGTAGAGACTGCCATGCAAGGATTGGTCTGCTGAGTCACACCTGTCGCTGCTCTCAACAAGACTGATGAGACCAAAGCCATACAGGGCGCAAACCATCGTCTCTTGAGACGGAAGGATGCCTACTACTACTACTACTACTACTACTACTACTACTACTGCTGCTGCTGCTGCTGCTGCTGCTACTACTACTACTACTACTACTACTACTACTACTACTACTACTACTACTACTACTACTACTACTACTACTACTACTACTACTACTACTACTACTACTACTACTACTACTACTAGAGTATTACAATTCTATTACTTTTTGTTGACTTCAATTTTGACTTATCTGTAGCATTAAACATCTAAATGAAAAACGAGGAGGAATTTTCATTTTGAATTTTAAAAATAAATTCTCTGTGTTGTCAATTTCAGAATAAAAGAATACATAAAACGATTCTTACATCAAATCCATATAATTAACAAGGACCTAACTTTAAAAAAAACTGCATCCGAATCATCCATGTTAATGCATTTAAATTTAAACACATACACAGATACACTCACACACAAATATAACGCACAGACTTCCACACAATCTGGATATTTAAACAGATCAAATTGATGACATGAGTTTTGATACAACATCAATGTTTTCACCCGTCTTCATTTCAAATGATCTTTTCTATGACTATATACACTCTTAATCTTCTTAGCTCTTATGTTCCTTTTTAGCATTGTAGTATACACCAGCTAGCATAGCAAATATAGCAAAGGCTTGTCCTCCAACTCGAAGCCGCATCATAATTTGCCCCTTTCTACTGTCCCCAGTCCTAAGTGTGGAGAGTCCAATACCCAAAACAACAGTAGTAAATGCAACACCTGAAAAACAAATGAAGAAATTAAGGAACAGGCACCAAGTAAGATGAAGATCTGAACAAGTGTGTAGAAAGAAAAATACAAGAAAAAAAAACATCCCAAAAAAATCAGTCTACCTCGACCGGGGATCTAACCTCAGACCTTCTGATTACAGGTCAGAAAGGCTACCATTACACTGATTTCATGAAACAGATATTTTGGGATAGTTTTTTTTGTTGGTTTTTTTTTCTTGCCTGGTCTGACACCTTTCATACACACTTTTTCAGATCTTTATCTCACCTGAAAGACAGAAATTGAAAACAATGCAGTAAAGTTCACAATTAAAAATATTAAATTTCAATTTTCAAGGAACATCTTTGATTAAAGGTAATTAAAGATAAAACCAGCTAGTTAAAAATTTAATCACAATGTGTCCATAATTATGTTGATGGAGTGGTATTATAGTCAGATTTTTAATAAGTGGCGCATGTTTTTCTTCTTTTTCTCAGCTGCCCCCGAAGGCATAGCTGCAAAAATTTGTATGAACCTCTGAATCAATTTGTCTTAATAAAAAAATATTTTTTCATGAATTTTAAAACAATAGGAAAGGATTTCGTTTATTACAGCTATATTAAAATCGATAACTGGTGAGGATTGGAACTTATAGAAGATTTACATTATCAAAATGATGAATTTTCCGCATATCCATTTTGAAGGAATTCGTTAAACTGGAGTGTTCGGTTAATTGAAGCTTAAACGATATACATGAAGTATTTGAATATGAAGCAACGAATGGCAATTATTAACTATCAGACATCTACATTTTATAACTATCAATACACATTACTGGTGAATACAAACTAAAGTGAACATAGCGCACTTCCAATATAATTTTGATTGCAAAAGTTTGAGAAATATCTTGTGTTTATGCCAAAGAGGATTACATAAATTCATGTAGACTGGTCAAAAGTAAAAATTTATCAATTATGAGACAGTGTCTCCACAAATATGTGTTCAACAATAACATCAACAACAACAACCAAGAAATACTGGACACATCAATCAGCACAGTCTGATGACGAGGATGATGAAAAGGAGAAATGGAACGACTACAGAAAGATTCCGAACATCACTCTATCCAATGAAATGTAATTTTCCTCTAGTTTGCGAAGGTTGAGGCATGCCTTTTCTCAGTCTACTCTTTATCATTTATTGCCTCGTCAGTGAGAGTAAATTTGGTGTTCCTCCTCTCAATCTTTCCCTCTACTTAGGCCCAATGACCTCGATTGGATTGCACTAACAGTGATATGGGGGGAGTCGCGCAACCTCGTGTCAAAACTCCCTGATTAGACAGTCTAACGAATGGTAGCGTTGTCCAATACAATACAGCTGGGTGATTCAATGGAGGGCAGCAAACGATATTTAGTCAGTCTTAAAACACCTTTGCATTGACCCCAGAATAATATTCCAGATGATGCAGAGAAGAAAAAATGGCATGGCATCTTTTTAAATATCCAGTATCATCACCACCTGCAAGAATAACAATGATTCTCTGTCCAGAACCTGCTTGAATAATCAGATGTCCAATATTTTTTCGGATGTATATTTTCGCTCACCCATACATCTTTGGATGATATCCATTTCAAAGTTATCTCTGTCAGCTGTTTTAAAGTAGTTTTTTATAGGTCTTAAAGAAGAAAACTTTTTTGATATGGCATCAATACGGTCCAAAATCTATATTCAGTTAAGACAAACTGATTCAAAGGTTGACACACATTTTTACAACTTTTGAAAGAGGGCCAGCTGAGAAAAATCAGAAAAACATGCGCCATTAATAAAAAATCTGACTAAAGTATCCAACATTTCTAATGTATCTGTGTACATTAGCTCTGATAGCCGAACACAATTAAAGGCCTCCATGCAGCCACAAAAAACCTTTAAAAATCCTCGAGCGGCCACAAAATCTGCAGTTTTTTGCAATGTTTTGCAAATTTTCGAGATTTTATAAGTGTGAGGGAACAGCTTCTGTCAGCTGTGCAGCTTCTCGTTTATGTTCTGTAACAAGGGAAATAACTGCACAGCAATTTTTTCACAATAACATCTGTACTGTAATGGTTTGCTTATTTTCTGATCGGCCGGTAAAATAGCGGGGTCCTCGCGTCATTTCAATAACACAAATTGAAGATAAGTACAGATTGACTCAGGGATTCTCGTGAGCACCAGTGGGGATTGAACCAGGGATCATTTGAGTTGGACATCCGTGGAGATAAAACCAAGGATAATGGGTAGCTGATTTTAGAGGGGAGGAAACCTTGTGACTTTGGTTGGATTGTAACAGTAATGGGGAATGAACTCGAGGACAAGACGGAATGTAGGCACAAGTGGGAGGTGAACCTGGGTGCAGCCTGGACTACGGGATATATAGTAAACAATGGAGAGTAAACCATGACTGTGGGATGTGAACATCAGTGGGGAGTAAACTTGGGACTATGGGATGGTGACACCGGTGAGGAGTGAACTGGGGACTGTAAGATGTAGACACAAGTGGGGATTGGACAAGAGAGAAATGTAACAACTTTTAGAGATAGACACCCAGAACAAAGTGAGGTGGACTGCAGCAGGGAGTGAACCCGAACTTTGTAAGGTGGACATTAGTAGGGAGTAAGTATGGGATAGATACACAAGTGAGGAGTAAATCTGGGAGTATTGGATGTTGAAACCAGCGAAGAGTAAAGCCAGGACTGTGAGATATGGACACCTGAGAAGAGTAAACTTGTTACTTTGGGATAAGGAGACCAGTGGAGAATGAATCTGGACATCGCCGGGGAGTGATCATGGAACCACAGAACATAGACTCCAGTGGGAAAATAAACCTGGAACTATAGGATATGGATACAAGTGGGGAATGAACCCGGGATTATTGGAGGTGAACACCAGTGGGAAATGAACCGTAGGCCATGAGGAGCAATACCACTGAGGAGTGATCGTGGAACCACAGGATATGGACTCCAGTGGGGAGTAGATCTGAGGCTATCGGGAGTGAACCCAGGACTATGGGAGGTGGACACAAGTCAGAAATGAACATGACACTATGTGATATGGACACCAGCGGGAATGTAGTAATGTTCCTGGAATGTGAGGTTTTATCCATGCCCCTGAGATTTGAGATTGAGGGTAGGCATGTCTGCAACAGCTTTGTTGGGGAGGATTTTTAAAAGTCTTGTGAGCTTTTTGTAATGATCATTTTTAGTTAATCTCTCCCTACCAATTACTCAGGCCCACAAAGCTTTTCTATTTCGTGAGCTTATTGTCAGTTTTTACAAATATAAATCGCAATTTTTTTGCAAAGTTTTTGCAAATTTTTTATTTTTTTTTGCTTGCAAAATTTGGTAATTTGGTAGCAAAATTTTGGATTTTATTTTGCTAAAAAATCGCAATGCCAGGTGCTTGCTAGGTAGTCCACGTCAGTTCTTACTTTTTGGAAGTAGCTCCGATCATTACATATTGATGTCTATCGAATCATGCAAACACAATTTGATAGTTTTGAAAAGTGTTTTAATATTAAATCATTTTTTTTAAAAAGTACAATCATTCTTTACATTATTATTTTCACAATGACTGAGCAAATAATGAGGGAAAAGTATTAGTAGTGTGAGTAATCCAATAAGTATGGTTGCATCTTTAGTAATTTTTACAGGGCAATCTGTAACAGAGTGATAAATCTTCCTTCAGCTGACAAAAAAATAGATCAAAGAAAATATAATACAGTGGAATCTTGAATAGATCAAAGAAAATATAATACAGTGGAATCTTGATAAAACCAACACCGCTGTACCAGAAAGATTGGTTGATTTCAAGCAAGGCTCACTTTACATATTATCAATGGAGCACACTTAGTCTTAGATAAAGAACAGAAAATTTGGGACCCACAAGAAGTGTTGGCTGTAAGCAGAAGTTGACTGCGTATTTCATCATTCTTTTAACACATATATATATATATAGGATATGTGTGTGTGTGTGTGTGTGTGTGTGTGTGTGTGTGTGTGTGTGCAAAAGAGGATAAAACTTATTGCAGTGATGGTACCATACTGATACACGGTTAGAAGTTCTATTACTATTAGTTATAAATCTAGACAACCCACACGTTGAGAGAGAGAGAGGGGGGGGGGGGGGGGGGGGGGGGGGAATAAAATCATATTAATTGTCAGTCGAATCAAAATGATGTAATTAATAGTAATAGCAATAAACCCAAAGTGGTTTAGCAGAATTTTTAAAACCCAGAACTTTCCAAATATAATAGACAAACTGCCTTTGTATTAATCCTTTTCAATTTATTTGAACGTTTTCATTCTGCCAGTTTATTTCTGCAATTAAATTGCCAGATGTAAAAATAAACTCATTATGTCATTACGCAACATGTTTATTACATCTTTTCAATTAAATTCTGTCTCAAACTCTTCTATTCTATGTATTAAATCAAAGAGGGGAATTATTTGCAATTATTTCAGTGAGATATTGGGGGTAAATCCGAAAGTCATACATAGCAATTTATGTTTATGTGTAGCTGATTTTTTAATTATTTAACAATTATGTCATATAATGTAATAATGTGTAATTTAGAAATTTGTGTCTTCCTCTTTATTAATTAAAATGCATTGTCCTCGATAAGACGAAAGTTTTTTAGTATACAATCTGTTAATAATAGTATAGGAACTCCGTATTAACTGTTTTAACCATTTTTATGGCTGTCATTATTCCCAGACGCCTGTCTGGGGATAATGAAAATTGGTTATCCCCAGACGCATGTAGCAAGTGGGCAGAAAGATTTTATGCAAAATGCCAAACTAGGGTGAAAAATACCAAATATTCTGGAAAAAATACTAGTGGTTGTGTCCCAAAACAGTTAATATATCAAGTGATATTTAACACAAGATGAAAGTAAATAGTGATCAAATGTCAAATCCAGCTCTTTTAAAAAAATTATTTTAAAGCAAATGGATCAATGAAATTTCTTTTGTTACTTTGATCTGAAAACGTCAAACTGGCAATTCGACTTTTTATTTTCAACCAGGAAGAAAGTTGTTAATCATCAAATCTGTTCATAGTCCACCAACCATTAAAATTTTCACTACCTACCTACCTGTTAACTTTATTGATCATCTCTTGTTTCTATATTTGCTCATTCTGGCCACAATTTTGGGGATGACCGGGAATTATTTTTTATTTCGCGGACGAATTCCTAGGCCATGGTGTTGTCCGCCCCAAAGCCCAAAACCGACACCTGTTATTTTCCTGTCTTCTTCGCACAAGACAATACAATTTAGTATCACACGTCCACAAAACTAGATCCAACAACATATTTTTATTCGAATCAGAGATGAAAATAACTACCAAAACAAGGAAGCAAAGATGGTGGAAATATGTTTAGTTCATATATGAATTTAAGATATTCCGATAGCGATGTGGATAGACAGCTCAGTGGGTTAGGCCACCTTTCATTTTAGGTACTCCTTTTAGCTACACAGATTCGAACCAGTCGCGACCCCCCCCCCCTCCCCCCCACTTTTTTTTCTTCTTTTTCTTTCTTTCTTCCCAATTGATGTTCATTGTTTTCACTTTTGTTCCGAGTTCCGAGCAAGAGTTTTTTAAATCAGTTGAATTTTTTATTTCTCCGATAATATTATTTCATTATTTAATTTGCTCTAGATCTATTATTGTTTTTTTGGTTTTTTTTGGTCAAATGATAATAATAATAATAATAATAATAATAATAATAATAATAATAATAATAATAATTGTAATAATTGTTATTATTATTACTATTTCCATCATAATCATTATTATATTGTTATCAATAATAATATTATTTTTATTAATAATACTCTTATTATCATACTATCACTATTATTTTTATTATTATTACTGTTATCATTATAATTGTTATTATTATTATTATTATTATTATTATTATTATTATTATTATTTATTATTATTATTATTATTATTATTATTGTTAACACTATTCCCTGCTCCGAAGGAAATCTCTCTTTTTCTTTTTTTATATATTTTAACCTAAACCTTAGATTTTTTTTGTTTGCTAAACCTTTATGTAAATTTGACCCCAAAAAATGTTCACGCTAAAAAAAAACCCACCAAAAATACAACCTCTTTTTTTTTTTTTGAGCGAGTCTACTCTTTTCTCCTTTTTTGTTTGGCCTTTTGTTCCGTTTCTGGGCATGAATTTCTTAAATTGTTTTTATTTTAAAAACAATTATTGTTTTTTTTTTCACCTCTATCTGACCATTTGGTCGCTCTCTGAATATTTCTGTTTGTTTGCTTTTTAATTATTTATTCTTTTTAGACACTATTTGAGATCGGAGTGGGGACGAATATGACAATTTGCTAGAAACTAGAAAGGAACCAAGAGAGAGAGAGAGAGAGAGAGAGAGAGAGAGAGAGAGAGAGAGAGAGAGAGAGAGAGGGAGAGAGAGAGAGAGAGAGAGAGAGAGAGAGAGAGAGAGAGAGAGAGAGAGAGAGAGAGAGAGTTTAAAAAATAAAAAAGAGGTGGGGGGAGGATGGATGGGACATTTATCCCTTTCAACGTTCTGTAAAAAGAAGACGGAATTTAAAAAAAAAAAACCAAAAAAAAAACTGATGAACCAGGATTCGAACCCACGAACGTCGATTCTGGTAAAACTTCCAGGGCAGACGACTAAACCATTCGGCCATGACACCCACTTCGAAGTCGACGCATATTGTGTAGGTAGTCACAACTGATTTTAATGTTGGTTAATATTGTGTTTTTATAGATATTTTATTAACTTTCCTTATTTCTATGTTCATTTGGAAACATTCCATATTCTGGAATGTGGATAATTGTTTAAAAAAGCGGAGTTTCAAATATGCGTCTGGGGCATAGAATTAAACGAATGAGAATATGTACGAAGCCTAAAAAGTGTCCACCAATGAAAGCATTCAGCGCCATTATATCTTGGGCTGGGAATGTAAGCATTACCATTCATTCGGTCTCTATGTCAACATAACGACACAAGAAAAACAACAAACAATATCAAAATCCACAATAGAATTGTTCAGAACTGTTGCGTATATTTATGGCACAATGAAGCTGTCAAAAAATGAAGTTAGAGAATGTGTGTAATCATGTATTATAATAACCTATAATGTGTTTTCCAACCACCACATCATCACTGTCACTACTACTACTACAACCACCACCACAATATCATCACTAACACTACTACTACAACCACCAGCGCCACATCATTATCACTCCCACTACTACTACACCACCACCAGCACATCATCATCACTACCACTACTACTACAATCACCACAACCACATCGTCATCACTACCACTACTACCGCAACCACCACCACCATATCATCATCATTACCACTACTACTACAACCACCACTACTACTACAACCACCACCACATCATCATCACTACCTCAACTACTACAACCACCACCACAATATCACTACCACTACTACCACAACCACCAGCACCACATCATTATCACTACCACTACTGCACCACCACCAGCACATCATCATCACTACCACTACTACTACAACCACCACAACCACATCGTCATCACGACCACTACTACTACAACCACCACCACCACCACCATATCATTACCATTACCACTACTACAACCACCACAACCACATCGTCATCACGACCACTACTACTACAACCACCACGACCACCATATCATTACCATTACCACTACTACAACCACCACAACCACATCGTCATCACTACCACTACTACTGCAGCCACCACCACCACCATATCATCACCATTACAACTACTACTACAACCACCACCACCACCACATCATCACTACCACTACTACTACAACCACCACCACATCATCACCACTATCACTACTACTACAACTACAACCACCACCACATTATCATCACTACCACTACTACTGCAACCACCACCACCATATCATCATCATTGAAATATGTTTTTTTTTTAATTGAGCTTTATATAATGCAATATCTACTAAATGTGCTCAAAGCGCTTTACATGGGGTCCCTGGTCAACATTTAACATGTAGGACGGGACATGACGCCTGTTAGGCGATATTACAATTTTTCGGACAAAAAGAACTCTGTTAACGGCCAGGTACTCATTTTACACCTGAGTACGGTGAGAGAATGTGAGTAAAGAGCCTTTTCCAAGGACTCAACTATGCGCCGAGCACGAGGCTCGAACCCAGGACCTTCCGATCCGAAAGCGAGTGTCATACTACTAGACCACATAGCCGCATCATTACCACTACTGCTACAACCACCACCACCACATCATCATTACGACCAC
>NC_088361.1:64492211-64604711 GCF_034508935.2 Berghia stephanieae | reverse complement strand
TTCGCACCTTTTTTTTTTCGTTATTTTGTGTTCGCTTCTTTTTTTCTCCAAAATTTGCCACGCGATTTGCCAATTTTCCCAAAATTTGCCACGATTTGCCAATTTTGGGAAATTTGCCAAAATTTGCGGATCGCCCTGATATTTGCGGCCGCAAAAAATGCAGATGACAGTCATATTGCTTCAGAAGGCTGGATAAAAGTAAACATACTTTTTCTTCATCTTCGACTTTACATCCCAGAAGCGATAACGATTGAAATGTTTCAGTCATTTCTTTTATATGACCATTCACGTTATTGTTTGTTAACCTCATGTTATAGTTATAAAGTCTCTTCTTTAGTGACAACTTGTTTAGCCAACTATCCTTTTAAAATTGTTTTTCGAGTGTTTGCCAGACCTCTTTGGCTGATTCTGGCTCTGTCCCGATCAGATACAGCAAACTCGGATCGACGCCCAACACAATGGTAGCCAGCGCCTTCTGTGTTTTCTTCGTGTCTCTGCACTCCTCTGTCACGCACTCGAAGAATAAGTTATGTTTATTACTATTATTATTATTTTATATTATTACTATCATTATTATTATTATTATCATCATCATCATGACTATTTTAGAACCAACAGGTCGCATCGAACTCACCTTGACCTTGAAAATAGGTCCCGAGTTTGCTCACCGATTGGCACTCCTATACAGAGCTGCCAACTTGCCAAAATCCGTTTGGGGGACAATTGACATTCATTTCATCGGCACTTCAGTGACGCATAAGTCTATTTAGACCTACAGACAACTTCATCTAGACAATTGTTAATGAACTCATACGTACTATTAATAACTATATTAGCATATAAGAACTCTTAAAACTATCATTTCTCACCTATTTCCTCATATATGACAGTTATAGTTATAGACGGTCTGTGTGGTAATGGCACAAAAGTATTCAAATGATACAGTATTTGTAAAACATTACTGATCGATTAGTGACTAAAACGGGGGGAGGGGGGGGGGGGGGGTCAAATAATAATAGAGGACATAGGCCCTGACAGTCTTAGAGCAAGGCATTGAATGGATGGATTTAGCCCTGAAGGACCCCCCCCCCCCCCCCCCCACTCAACCCAACACACACTAAGGTGGCATACACACACACACTGCGAAAATTAAATAGGAAGAGTAGTCCACACCACATAATAATACTACCGATACATTGGTTATTGAGCCCAGTGTGGACAATAATACTACCAATAACTCAGGTCATTGACCCTAAGTATATAATAATGCATCGGTCATTGACCTTCCTAAAATATAATATTAATTGGACATCACTGCAAATAGACTAGCACCACTTCCGTGGCTTTTTAGGCCATTTCCGTGTGTCCGTGGCAAGCACACTATTTCCGTGACACTTGGCAGCTCTGCCTATATATGTATATTTTTAGCCTCTGTCGCCTGCCTTTATGTGTTTATATATAAATATATATATATATATATATATATATAAATATATATATATATATATATATATATATATATATATATATATATATATATATATAATATATATATATATATATATATATATATATATATATATATATATATATATATATATATATATAGAGAGAGAGAGAGAGAGAGAGAGAGAGAGAGAGAGAGAGAGAGAGAGAGAGAGAGAGAAAGAGAGAGAGTAAAATATGTAAAGGTAAAGGTAGATAAAATGAGAGAGGAAGACTGAAAGTGACTGAGGAGATAGATATAAATAGATTGATAGTGAGTAGACAGCGAAAGAGAGGAATAGATAGAGAAGGATCGAGAGACAACCCGAAATAGGGAACAAAGAAAAGTTAAGTGTGAAATTATGAAGAAGAATGAGAAAGAACGATATAAGGAAAGGGAAAGAAGCCAAGAAAGTCATGAAAACAGTGAAGTGCCCCCCCCCCCCCCCCCCCCCCACTCCCTTCTTCAACTCTGCTCCCTATAAAAATCAAAGAAAAAGATTAACATTGGGCAAGGCGTTCAAGGATAAACCAATAGCCTTTAAAAAAATTCCTTCATATATGGAAATTGTGCCAGGATTTCTGGTGGGAGAGTGTTCCATTCATTGGTGGTTCATGGGGGAAAACTGTTTTTATATGTTGGTTCTGTGTGTTGGAATTGTTAACTTACTGCTACCGGTATGATAATTACTTGTGAATGTACATTGTTGTTTTATAAAATATTGTGGTAGAGGTACTGCTGTTTGTTGGAATATACTGTTCTATGGAGAATTTGGAGGCGTTTCTCTCTCCTCCTATTCTCCGGTGTTTTCCACGGCAACTGTTCGCCAATGGCAGCCTATTATTTCGAGAATGATGCAGCTTGGTATGAGTTGATATGTTTCTACCTAAGTCGTTAATGAATGTTTGGACAGTTCCTTGAGTACCCCCGATAAAACGCTGCATTTCTCACGTCTATGTCCTCGCAGAGCCAGTCTTCAGGCCAATTTAGTAGCCTATGTTCCTTCTGTTTTGAGTCGTATTCCTAATCATTGCTATTTTCGGGAGACAATAATAATAACAGAAATGAGAATACATTAAAAACAAAACAAATTATAAAAATAAAACAACAAGAAATGAGAAAAGTGAATTGATGTATTTTTTAATTTTTTTTTGTATTTAAAATAATCCAGGCTTAGGCAATTTCTGCCTTGTTAAAGGGTGCTTCTTAAACCTTGTCTGGTGCTGTGCAAGAATTTTGCCATCAACGGTATTCGGTAAAATCCTTTCATATACTGCGAGATTATGTCTGCCTTTGAGAACACGTCTCCATAGCACTTCAATGCCCCCAGGAGAGATCAATCTTCTTTCAATATTGTGTTTGTTGTAACGCTTCCAAGCCCTTGGTTTATAGTGCATTCTCCCATGACTCCTGACACATTGTACATTTGAATTAGAGACTATGTTATTGTTTTTAAACAACGGGCTGATACCAAATGAGAATGATTGATTATGATGAGTCTGAGTTTGTATTATAGATTGTTTATGACACACTGTTGCTGAATTGATGCAAAAACCCCTTGCTGCGTTGTCTAAGCATTGCAATGGCTTGTATAGAGACTGAAGAATGTGTCTGTTGGGGAAAAAAAAAAGAAAGAAAGATAAAGATAACTTACAGTGAATAATTATACAGTAAAAACTAAAATCAATGGCAGAGAAATCAAACAATAATTATACAAAGTGCAACACACTACCGTGGGCTACCGGGGGTCAACCTCCTCCCCCCCCCCCCCCCCCCCCCTCGGGGATTTTATGCCGCTATGTTTTTTTCATAGAAGGTTGATAGGTGGTCATAGGAAAAAAAGTTTGCCCGATTCTAGAAGCACTTTAAGAAGATATGGCCAAATAACCACCCTATAGCCATGAAAAATGGTTGTTTCGGAAAATTGGCTGCAACTTTTTACATAATTCATATTTTGACCCGGAAATGGTTCTATTTGATTGGTATGTATGTGAAGTCAAAACAATGTGCAATCTCTTTGCAATTTTGGAAAAAAGAGCAGAAAAAAAGTAAAATAAGGCGTTATTTTCAAGCATTTTCACATTTTGAGATGCATTAATCTGGCGATAGCAAAAATTCTAAGGTAGATATTGTCTCCAAAATACTTTGAAAAACTTTCTGAATCCTTCAGCTGTTGTGTGATTGTTTTATTTTTGTAAGAAGATCTATATTTTATGTTTTATGAGCTTTTTAGTTTACCCACCCCCATAAAATTTGTAAATCCGACATAAACATGTCAAATTTCAAAATGTGGATAAGGTGCACATATTACATATCAAATTAATTGCCTCTAAGATTTCAACAATAGTTATTTTCCTCTTTTTAAGATGTAAATAAATCAAAAATTGAAGCCTAAATAAGGATATTGCAAAATGACATTAACAGTCAAACTTAAATCAACTCCAAAAAGTGCGATTAAGAAAAAATGTGAAGAACAATCCAGTGAAAGAATATGTATTGTTCACAGCTTAAATCATGAACATTTTGACCAGATTAAACCAATAACCTTGAAAAGATGGACAAAAATACAAGAGATAAAAATAATAAGATTTGAAACAGAGAATGATCAAGAAAGACAACTGTACATCTGTGAAAGAATACCCAAGCATGGTTATCACGACTATTGTTATAATGCATTCATCAACCTGAGAAATATTAAGAAAAGACAATCATCTGATACACATTCTAAAGATGGTGCTGGCGGCTCCGGTTCCAAAAGAAGAAAAACAGAGACTACTAAAATTCTTTTTCCTGTGCAATGTTTGTTTTGTGATAAAAAAGACAAATGGATATATGGAAGTCGCAAACACAAAGATCCATTAGTGAAATGTATAACCAAAAACAGCTGAGTTGTCTATTAAAGATGCAGTAGAGAGAAAGGATGATTCGTGCTTGAAAGGTAAAGTTCAGAATATTGACCTAGTAGCAAGAGAATTGAGGTATCATGAAAGTTGTAGAAAGGCATATACCCGCAAAATCTCCCGTCATGCACCAAACTTTCAATCAAACGAAGAAGAAAAACAATTTGAAGAAAGAAAAACTTCTCAAGCTGAAGTGGAAAAGGCTCACAATAAATCGTTTGATCATATTTGCAAATATGTGGAGGACACTATAATTCAAAGAGCACATATTGTAAGGATGTCTTGAAATCTATTGTACCTATATGCAATCAAATTTCCATGAGTACTACAATCCCAATTATAAAGTTGACAAACTAAAAAGAAAGTTAATATCATTTTTCAAGTCCAAGATAAAATTTTGGCAGAGATATGAAGGTGCAGGCGATCTTGTATATTCTGATGTTCCAACTGGAAGGGCAGTTGGTGTTGCATTTGAAAATGCTACGACGGATGAGCAAACTATTGTTGAAGCAGCAATGATACTCCGCAGGTGCGTGATCAATAGTTTTCAGGAAAGTAGTAAGATGCCATGGCCACCATCGAGTAAGGATTTGAATTCCACCAATTGTTATCCAAGTTTGCTTTCAAAATTTCTAAACACTCTGTACTCAAAAGACGGTAAACCCAATTCAGAAAGATGTAAACGACGTACCAACTCTACCGCACAAGACATTAGTTACAACATCACAAAAGGCAAGTGGAAAATGCCAAAACACATTCTTCTTGGCATGTCATTGAGACATCTAACTGGCAGCTCAAAATTGATCAATTTTCTCAATCGTTGTGGCCACGCTGTATCAAACTCGTATCTTTTAGAATTAGAGACCGCCATGTGTGACAGCATTTCAAGCAACGTCCAGAATTCTTCCGCCTTCTATCATGCTCAACAACAACATTGTGACACAGTTTTGTTGGGATAACTTTGATCTCAATGAGGAAACTCCTTCTGGTTCAGGAACTACTCATTCAACACATGGAATCGTTATTCAAGAAATTAGAGATTCGCCGCACATCCCAGAGGAAACTCTTCAGATTGAGAGAACCAAGAAGCGCTCAATCAAACCAATTCACCAACAGTTGGCGCCTTGCTTTCTAAAACCTAAAACAGTTACACCGAATCTCCTTACCCACACTATATCCTCACAAATGGAAGTTCCTTTTGAAGTAAAGTTGTCAAATTTTAAATGGATCCTAGCTAGAAGTGAGATGAATGATGATGGCCAAAGTATACCAAGCTGGTGCAGATGGCTGAGCAAAAGTACCGACAGCTGCACTACACTTTCAATTGTTGACTATATGGTACCTCTCAAACAGCCTATTACAGAACATGCAACAGTTCAGGAAGTGATACAAATTTCATAGAGAAGCAGTAGAGATTTACATTAAGATTTCACCTTTATTACTTTCGATCTTGCAGTGGCCAAAATAGCATATTCTCTTGTGTGGCAGAATCAACCTCTCTTCAGTGACGTGATTATTCATATGGGAGTGTTCCACATCATCAATGCATACCTAAATGCTATAGTGAAGATTCTACATGGTAGTGGCTTTGAAGAAATCGTTATTGACTCAAAAATATGTGCATCAGGTTCCATTGACAGTGTTTTAAAAGGAAAGCATTACAACAGATCTTTACTGGTTCATAAAACTGTGCTGGAGGCATTGGAGAGATTGCTTTTTTGTACATTTCAAACCACAAGTCAGTACGGCCAATTGTTAGAGAAAGCCAGAAAGGAGATGAAGAATAATCTTTTTGACAATAAGGCTTATGGAAACGATGTTGCTGTTCAAGAGATTGCTGAAGAGTTCTTTAAATTCAAACAAGATGTTCGCAATGGAAATCTTGGTAAAACAGCCAAGTTCTGGCTCCAATACTGTGACTTTATCTGGAACGTTCTTCACTTATTATGAGCTACTAAAACCAACGATCTTGATCTACACATCGTTAATCTTGAAAAGATGTGTCCGCTCTTCTTTAGCATGGACCAACCAAATTATGCTCGTTATCTTACAGCCTACATCAACTTGCTTTGAATTTAGATACATCTCATCCTGGTGCAAAGCAATTGATAAAAAACATAGGTTTCAGTGTCTGCCGATCAAGGGTTGCTGTTGATTTGACAATTGAGCAAACAATAAATCGACAAGCCAAATGTCGAGGAGGTATCATTGGCTTCAGTCAAAATCAAGCTGCGTACCAGAGGTGGTGCATTACACAACATAACCGAGCTTCATTTATAGCATTATTCCAAGAGCAAATTGGTCTTGACTCTTATGAAGATTCCCATAAAGACAGCCAAACGTCCCAAATAAAAAAATCTATTAAACAGGTTATCGAATCAATTAAATCATTCGCAAATCCGTTTGAAATGGCTGGAAACACAACTCTCTTGGGTCGGGATTACAGGCGACTGACAAAGTTGAAAGGGATCTTCTGACAGTCCAGGAAGATCGCAGCAAACAATACCAACATTTTATTCGAGAGCGACTTGTTGAAAAAACAACATCCTTTCATACGCCCATAAAACGAAATAACAAACAGACTCTTGGTTCACTTTCAAAAACAGCCCTTTTGAGAACTTCAAAGAAACAAGAAGTAAAAATTACTGCTCAAAGAAATATACTCAGCCAACTTGTAATGCTTTCTCAGGAGAATAACATAGACCTTCAAAAAGTAATGGAGTATCCCATAGGACCTGTTCCCTGGTCAATAGCAACAGCTGATGGCATGCTAATAAAAACCGACAAATCAGTCTTGATGCATAAGCTAGAGGAGGGAGCTGCAGTCAAAGCCATAGAAAGAAATGAAGATATGACATACATCATTGATGGCAATGCTCTATTTCATAGTTAAATACAAATTCCTGAAACATTGGGAGAAATTGCTTACAAAATCTTCACATGTCTGTCAAAAGTAACTAAACTTCATTTTGTTACCGACAACTATAGAAATGTTTCGATAAAATCAATAGAACGAATGAGAAGAGGAGAATCACACAGACACAATTGCGGGCCCTTCCATGACACTGCCAAAGAGCTGGAAAGAATTTTTGAAGAATGATGATAACAAAAAGCAGTTCGCACAATTTCTACCACAAGAATGGCAACTAGACAGCTATGCAAACCTCTTGCAACAAAGGGAAATATTCTTTGCATGTGACAATTCGTGTTTCATTATAACAAGTCGAGATGGTGAGGTAACAGAATCGCCTGTGCCATATCTTTCAACTAACCAAGAAGAAGCTGATACTCTTATTATTCATCACAGCATTTACGCTGATATTATGGCAGAGACAGAACATAATGATATCATCGTCCGCTCACCAGACACAGATGTATTTTTATTACTTTTATCGAATTGCGTCAAATTCAAGCATCAACTATACTTTGACACAGGAAACTCAGACAAACAGAGAATAATTCATATGCAGTCACTATGTCAGAACATCAAGACAGAAATATTAGAGAGCATTTTAGGTTTTTATGCTTTCACCGGATGTGACTCTGTTAGTGCATTTGTCCAGAAAGGAAAGAAAAAACCATTCACTTTACTTTTAAAGAACATTGAATTTTCTTCAGCATTTACAGAACTTGGTCAAAAGGAAAAATTGTCTGAAAGTTTGCGCGTCGACTTGAAAGATTTGTGTGTTACATCTACGGCAAACCAAATTATACAAGCGTCAATAAACTGAGGTATGATCTCGTCAGACAAAAGTATTTCTTGAAAGGACAATCCCCATATCCAGCTTTCATGGATTAGACATAATTCTTCTACCACCTTGTCGACAGGTTCTGCAGATGCACATTATGAGAGAAAATTATCAAGCAATGATTTGGAGACAAGCTCATATTGCCTATCCAGAAATCCCTAATCCTTCAGGTCACAGTTGGATTCTTAGTCCCGATGGCATGCTCTCAATTGACTGGTACACTAATTTGGTTCCTCAACAACTTATGGACATCCTACATGACAACAGTGCAGTGGGTGATGAAGAGAACAATTCTACAAGGGATGAAGCTGATGACGAGGACAACGGAAGTGACACAGATGATGAAATAGATCATGATTTAGAAGACCTGTTTGACGAGTCAGAGTGTGAATCAAGTGACAATGATGACTGAATACTGCATAGGAAAATAAGGCTCAGTTATGCTTTACATTTCAACAATATCATAGTTTAAATTTATACGTATTTTGGAGTAGTCACTGACATATATAAATTTTGTGGATGTATTCAAGAATAGGTTCACATTAGAACAGTTATATTGCATGTTAAATATCAACTAAAAGTAAAAGGACCTAACCTCTGAGTGCATGAAGACATAAAACAGACAAATATCTCTTCTTACTTAGTAAGAACAATGCTTATAAAATTGTCACATGTTTTCAATATTTCTATGCATTGTTATCTACTTTTTAATGACTTTTTGTTCTTTGGGTTACGCCCCTTTCCATTAGGGGTAGGGTGTACATAAGTGCTCATAAAATCTGATCTATAAATTCTAATGCTGAGAAATCTTTTCCAAATCTTAAAAGGATGAATGTGTGATGAATTTTAATTGACAAATTGTCAAAATCTGCTTTAGTATTTTCGTTTAAACAAATCAAGTGCTCTAAAGAAATTAAAACAGCGGAAAGCGCTATAATTTTCTTTTTAATCTTTGATTTTTTGACAATTTTACTGTTAGTGATTTTATACCATTAACCATTCAATTGGGTGTAATAAAAAAGCATATTCTACAAGTTTGATGACATTAAAAAAAGTTGAAGGCCAGTAGCCCATAGACTATATCGACATCCATTACAGTGACATCGATCCAAGTCCTGATTTTTTTTACCCTACATACAGAGACGCCAACTTTAAATTTGGCTCACAGGAGTTTCAGACACCACTCGTAGGAATTTCAATGCCGAAAGAGGAATTTCCGCACACAAGTAAAAGGAATTCGAATGGTATTTGATATTGTGTTTACATAATGTATAGTTCTAAATAGATAACATTAGAATTACATAATGATACATAAACACAATGCCAAATACAATCCCAAAGTTTCCTTATTTCAAATGAAGTAAAGGGCCAAAACCTAATGGTAGAGATTGTACTACTGGTGGTAATGTGGTGTTGGTGGTTGTAGTAATAGCAGTAGTGATGATGAAGATCTGATAGTGGTTGTAGTTGTAGTGGTAGTGATGATGATATGGTGGTGGTGGTGGTTGAAGTAGTAGTTGTGATGTGGTGGTGGTTGTATTAGTCGTGGTAGTGTTGTTGATGTGCTGGTGGTTGTAGTACAAATGGTAGTGATGATAATGTGGTGGTGGTGGTGGTGGTTGTAGTAGTAGTGGTAATGATGATGTGGTGGTTGTAGTGGTAGTGATGATGTGGTGGTGGTGGTGGTTGTAGTAGTAGTGCTCATGATAATGATGTGGTGCTGATGGTTGTAGTAGTAGTGGTAGTGATGATGATGATGAAGTGGTGGTTGTTGTAGTAGTAGTAGTTGTTGTAGTGATGATGATGCGGTGGTGATGGCGGTTGTAGTAGTAGTGGTAGTGATGATGATGTGGTGGTGGTGGTTGTAGTAACAGTGGTGGTGGTAGTGATGAAGATGAAGTGGTGGTGGTACTTGTAGTAGTAGTGGTGGTGGTGGTTGTAGTAGTAGTGGTAGTTGCAGTGATGATGATGTGGTGGTGCTGGTTGCAGTAGTAGTGGTAGTGATGATGTAATGGTGGTGGTGGTTGTAGTAGCAGTGCTAGTGATGATGTGGTGGTGGTGGTTGTAGTAGTAGTAGTAGTGGTAATGATGATGTGGCGGTGGTGGTTGTAGTAGTAGTGCTAGTGATGATGTGGTGGTGGTGGTTGTAGTAGTAGTGGTAGTGATGTTGTAGTGGTGGTTGTAGTAGTAGTGGTAGTTGCAGTGATGATGATATGGTGGTGGTGGTTGCAGTAGTAGTGGTAGTGATGATGTGGTGGTGGTTGTGGTTGTAGTAGTAGCGGTAATGGTGATGTGGTGGTGGTGGTGGTTGTAGTAGAAGTGGTAGTGATGATGTGGTGGTGGTTGTAGTAGTAGTGGTAATGATGATGTGATGGTGGTGGTTGTAGTAGTAGTGGCAATGACGATGTAATGGTGGTGGTGGTTGTAGTAGTAGTGGTAGTGATGATGATGTGCTGGTGGTGGTGATGGTTGTAGTAGTAGAGGTCGTGATGATGATGTGGTAGTGGTGATTGTAGTAGTAGTGGTAGTGATGATGTGATACTGGTGGTTGTAGTAGTAGTGGTATTGATGATGATGTGGTAGTGGTGGTTGCAGTAGTAGTGGTAGTGATGACGATTTGGTTGTGGTGGTTGTAGTAGTAGTAGTGATGATGATGTTGTGGTGGTTGTAGTAGTAGTGGTAGTGATGATGATGTGGTGGTGGTTGTAATAGTGATGGTAGTTGTGGTAGTGGTAGTGATGATGATGTGGTGGTGGTGGTGGTTGTAGTAGTAGTTGTGGTACTGATGATGATGTGGTGGTTGTAGTAGTAGCGGTGGTGGTTGTAGTAGTAAGTAGTAGTGGTAGTGATGATGTGGTGGTGGTGGTTGTAGTAGTGGTAATGATGATGTGGTGTTGGTGGTTGTAGTAGTAGTGGTAATGACGATGTAATGGTGTTGGTGGTGGTTGTAGTAGTAGTGGTAGTGATGATGATGTGGTGGTGGTGGTTGTATTAGTAGAGGTCGAGATGATGTGGTAGTGGTGATTGTAGTAGTAGTGGTGGTGATGATGTGATGCTGGTGGTTGTAGTAGTAGTGGTATTGATGATGATGTGGTAGTGGTGGTTGCAGTAGTAGTGGTAGTGATGACGATTTGGTTGTAGTAGTTGTAGTGATGATGATGTGGTGGTGGTGGTTGTAGTAGTACTGGTAGTGATGATGATGTGGTGGTGGTTGTAATAGTGATAGTAGTTGTGGTAGTGGTAGTGATGATGATGTAGAGGTGGTGGTGGTTGTAGTACTGATGATGATGTGGTGGTGGTTGCAGTAGTAGTGGTAGTGATGATGGTTGTAATACTAGAGGCAGTGATGAAGATTTGGTGATTGGGGGTGGGGGGAAGGTATCCTTGTAACAAATTGACCTCACCGGAATTTGACAGAAGTTGCCCGGAGCCCGGAATTTTTTGCTCCAGACCGGAGTTTTTTCCGGTGAAACCGGAGTTTTGGCATCACTGCCTACATATCATTAGTAATTTTTTTTTTTTAACTCATCAAAACGACATACATTTTTGTAAAAATCCTGTATCAAGACATCAATATGGTGGTAATCGCCACCTTCAAACTGACAGTCAAGACAAATTTCTGGTCCAATGAATAATATTAAAAATGGTTGCATTCTGACAAATGAAACCCGTAGTCACAGCTAATGAAAATGCTTAATTGACCGACCTACGATATTTACACCTAAGTCAGTTGGCATGGGCGTTTTCCAAAGTTGAGACAAAGCGAGGCAAAATCTAGCATACCTGGTGCTACATGTTGTGGAAAAATAAGTAAAGGAACTTCAGCTCGAAAGGATTTAAATGATATTATACCGTTCACTCCACTTATACACTACACATTCCTGAATAACAGATTTTTTCTCTCTACTTAATCGCACACCATCTCCGCTTAATCGTTACACCTTGATTGGACTGACAACCAACAACCATAAGAAATCAAAGACGCTGTTCCCGTTCCACACAACTTTTCGGCCACAGCATTCAATCAATTCGTAACAATGGACAACAATATACCCATCAGTGGTAAACTGACATCTCAGGAACCATTGGACGCCGTTCAGCCACATAAAAGACAATGCCTAGATAATGAAGATGAGGATGAGTCATCGGAATGTGACACACCACCCCTGACAAACACTGAAAACTTGACATGGTAAATAAACTACGCCATTTCATCCAAGAAGAACGCCTGGCAGATGATCCACATTGGCGAGATTGGAGACAAAGGTTTATAAACAGCTTGCGCAGAATAGAAAGTAATCAACGCTTTGCAATTACTGTTCTAACAAATAATAATGTCCCATTTAGTTGTCGATAATACACGAAAAAGAAAAGATTTTTTAAAAAGACAAAAAAAAAAAAAAAACATAAATAAAAATTATTCAAATGAGGCCATGTCTAGAACGTGACAGTTCCTAGCCCGCAGAAAACTCAGAAGTTCCTACATAAATGGCACATGAAAGCTGGTACTTAGATGCTATTTTTTGCTTCTCCGCTTAAATCGACACACTAACCTGAACTCTTGAGGGTGTTTGATTAAACGGAGTGGGCTGTATCTTTTCAATATTCAGACCAATGTCATTCGGGAGACAATAATAAATCTAATAGAGAGAGTTGAGAGCGACAGACAGGCTAGCTAGTGAGAACCATTAAAACATTGTCTAGAATGAAATCAAGACTGAAGTAAAATGACCACACAACCAAAATGAATTTCAATTCTACCCTGCAGTAGTTGATGATTTAATACAACCTTGTTGCCATGGACTCAATACATGACAATTGATGCTTCTAATTACAATATGAATTGTGGTCCTTCAGGGCCATATTGTCCATGCAATTGGAGCTTATTTATCCTGCTTTCAGTTGTGTTAACTCTCAACAGTTCCCTGAATATTCAAGCTTTTTGACCTTTTCATGGGATGACTAATTTCAAAATGCTCTAGCACTAGCACACCATGCATTTGGTCAATAATGGCAAATAACCCCTTATTTTAATTTTTAATCCTAAATATACAGAGATTTGCATTAATGAAGAATTCTCCTCCCTGGGGCCCCAAATAAAGAGCAAACATTGATGTGGATATCACGTTATTTGAACACTACAGTGAATTTGAAAATACTATAAAAATTTGTAAAGAGACAATAAAATGAAATCAAGACAATTCAAGACAAACATAATAACTATTACTATAACAGAGTACAGTCACCAATAGCAATCTTTGATCATTGTGGTCAAAATATTTTAAAAGTTGAAATAAAAGAAAACTATTTATACAGTCAGGTCTCTCTAATCCAGAACTTCACAATCCAGACGTCTCTTATCTGCAGAGGTCGCCTGGGACATATTTTTTTCTTCTTTAATTGTAGACTGCAATCCAGAAATTCGTGTGTTCAGGTCCACACTTAGTCTGGAAACAAGCCATTACAATCTAGAGAATTTATCGATGATCATACAGACCGACATCATTTGTCCACCTACTCTAGTTCAATTCAAATGGACAAACGGTTGGTGTGTAATCCAATTAAAAATGCTTTGTCACATCCAATTAAGGTGAGGTAGGTAACATATTTGTCTGTCTACTCCAATCATTGAACCCGCCTCCTCAATCAATGAAGGGATGCAGTGGGAGTGCAATAATCAACAGGTATCAATGATGTGTGACTGGTTAGTTTACACAACCCGATAAACACTAGTCTAAACCCCGTAACTTGGGCATACAAAGGTCACTGTTTTCAATAAGATAAAGCCAAGTTTTTGATGGACAGTTGATACGGATGTGAAAGTCAGATCTGACATGACTGACGGACAAATCATAAAGTGTATCATCAACATCACAACTTACTGAGGACATGGAAGAAGATGATAGTGATGAGGAACTGCCTAATCATCACCTACTATAACGAACAAACGAGTCACTTTTTGAAGTAGTGCAGGGTGTGCATGTATGTGTGTGTGAGTAGGGGACATTTGTGTGTGCATGCATGATACAAATGAGAAAAGGTGGCGAAGTGGAGAGGCTGTCACCTACTATAACGAACAGAGAGGCGAGAGAGAGGGTTGTGGCCTCATAAAAGAGTACCTGCTGAATTCTCAATTTAAAAACCTTTAAAAATTGACTATGAAAAACTGTTCCATAATGAAAAAAAAATCAGCAATACAAATGCATAGCACTCTCTTGTGTTCCACACAAGAAAAATAAAAAAGAAATAGTGAACATCCTCCCCCCCCCCCCCCTTTCCAAACATAAAAAATAAAATTAAATGTCCCATCCATCCTCCCTCCACCTCTTTTTTTTTTTTAAACTCTCACTCTCTGTTTCTTTCTAGTTTCTAGCAAATTGTCATATTCGTCCCCATTCTGATCTCAAAAAGTGTCTAAAAAGAATAAATAATTAAAAAGCAAACAAACAGAGAGCGACCAAATGGTCAGATAAAGGAGAAAAAATCAAACAATAATTATTTTAAAAAAATTAAAACAATTTTAAAAAATTCATGCTCAGAAACGGAACAAAAGGCCAAACAAAAAGGAGAAAAGAATAGACTCGCTCAAAAAAAAAAGAGGTGGGGGGAGGACGGATGGGACATTTATCCCTTGCAACGTTCTGTCAAAAGAAGACGGAATTTAATTAAAAAAAAAAAAAGGTGGCGGAACCAGGATTTGAACCCACAACGTCAAGTCTAGTAAAACTTCCAGGGCAGATGACTAAACCATTCAGCCATGACACCCACTTCGAAGTCGACGCATATTGTGTATATATGTAGCAGAGACGCCAACTTTAAATTTGGATCACAATCACAGGAGTTTCAGACACCACTCGTAGGAATTTCAATGCCGAAAGAGGAATTTCCGCACACAAGAAAATGGAATTGGAATGGCATTTGGCATTGCGTTTACATATTGTATAGTTCTAAATCTAAATAGATAACTGATTAGAATTATATTATGATACATAAACACATTGCCAAATACAATCCCAAAGTTTCCTTATTTCAAATGAAGTAAAGCGCCAAAACCTAATGGTAGAGATTGTAGTACTGGTGGTAGTGAGGATTATTTGGTGTTGGTGGTTGTAGTAATAGTAGTGATGATGAAGATGTGATAGTGGTTGTTGTTGTAGTAGTATGTAGTGGTAGTGATGATGATATGGTGGTGGTGGTGGTTGAAGTAGTAGTTATAGTGATGATGATGTGGTGGTGGTATAGTGGTTGTGGTAGTTGTGGTCGTGATGATAATGATGTGGTGGTGGTTGTAGTAGTGGTGGTGATGATGATGTGGTAATGGTGGTTGTAGTAGTAGTGGTAGTGATGATGATGTGGTGGTGGTTGTAGTAGTCGTGGTAGTGATGATAATGTGGTGGTGGTGGTTTTAGTAATAGTAGTGGTAATGATGATGTATAGGTGGTGATGGTGGTGGTTGTATATGCAGCCTGTATCTTCTCATCTCAGTCACAACTTGAGAGGTTTCTCCTGCTTCATACATGGTTCGAACGTTCCACGACGCAATTCGAAGCTGCTTGTTTGGCGAAGACGTCATCGGGTCAGCAGAGTCCTTTCGGCTTTGTCTGTTGTCCTTCATAAATTCTGTCATTCCAGAAACTCTTCGGTCGCCCAAGCTAAAAAAAGGATTTGGTTTGTCTTCTGCGATTCTGCAACGGTTTGAGTTTAACGGAAAGGGGTGTTAACCCTTTGCCAACCCCCAACCTGGAGGACCAGGTGACTCAAAGATGGGGGAATAACACACCATGAGTCGCCTTTTACGACACGCTGGCTTGGCGTTGGGCTAATCTTGACCCTCTCAGTTGAGGGACCCCGGACACCACACACGCCACACGGGGCAACAACTGATTTAATGTTGGTTAATATTATGTTTTTATAGATATTTTATTAACTTTCCTTATTTCTATGTGCATCTGGAAACATTCCATATTCTGGAATGTGAATAATTGTTTAAAAGAGCGGAGTTTCAAATATTTTTGTCTGGGAGTAACGAATTTTCATTTTATCACTCACAGCGAACTCTAACTAGGCACTTGCAAGAAGTAGCTCTCGCGAGTTGAAAACAGGCGAGGATTTCTGTTTCCGTTTTTGAGGGGAAAAAATTTAGGAGTGATTTTAAAATGTTCATTCTTCTTTCTCAGTGGAATGAAATGGCATGTATTATATATCATTGAAAGGGCATAAAATCCTACATACAATGATGCTAATATTATTATCTTTTTATATCATGATTTTGAGAAATCTTTGTGTAAAGAGAGTATATGTGTTTAAACGCTTATAACTTTTAAACCAGAGATGGTCCTTCTTAATAAAAACAAGTCCTTCTGAGATACATATTAAAGTAGCTTCTCTAAAAATTTCAGAGCAAAATATGTTTGCACTCAAAAGTTAGAGCTCCCCAAAAAACAGTTATTGGCCTCGATTGTTTACAGAAGCTGCCATTTTCTTATACTGATTCACTTCCTGTCGTCTGCTGCGTTTGAGATAACTTCGTCAATCCACATCAAAACTTTACATCTTTATATCTTACAATATATTCCATTTATGGAAGTTATTTTTGTTATAAATTATTTAATTAATTGGCGTTTTCATGTCCATGCATTCATTTTATAATTTACAATTCTCTTCCTTTTTTTTCCGATTGATTTTTCACTGTTGATTTTGACGTTTTTCATCCTTTGACGGACGTCTGTCCAATTTAGGGGAACGGGGGAGCGGAAGTTTTTAAAATTAGGTACTTTGATAAACGTCCATTTGGCCCTCCAGCAGGGAGCCGATAAATGGGCTAGTGGTTGTGACCCGATTTTTTTTACTTTTGAGTGATGGGTCTCAGAAAAAGTTCCATAGATTTTTTGTTTATGGGTGGATTTTAATGATTGATGTCTTATTTTCTTCAGGAGAAATTACTCTATCGTTTGGTGTAGTTTATTTTAAAATCAATGACAATTTAGTATAACTTTTGATTATGGATAAAATAGGGTATAATTTAGCTTTGGATAATGAAAAGATTAGAACTTGGTAAATCAAAATTTCATGCTGGCTCGTTTATTTAACATCTTAACTTTTATATAAAATTAAATTCAGGGCAAAGTTGTATACCGCATCCATGAAATTCGTTCCAGCAAAATCATTGCAAATATTAGCGGCCATTTTAGACCAGTTTTGAAATCCAAATGGTGGTTACTACCGGAAATGCAACACTTTTCAGGTCACAAAGTCCGTCGGTAAATAACAAAGGCAAATAGAAGACCATTTTTCAGCCTTTAAACTAACATAACTTTTCTTCGGCTTATCTGATTTTCACAATTTTGGTATCATTAGAATCGTGTTGAAAAGCACTTTAAAATGATATAGTTATAGGTTTCATTGAGCTCAATCCAATTTGAATTTTTTACCAAAGTACCTATTAAAATCACCTATTTTCGATCATTTTAAACGACTAATACACCACCTCAAACATTTATCAGTCCATATCTCTGCTTTTATGAGGTCTATTTTCATTTTGAAAAGTTCAAAGTGAATAACTAAATGACGCCGATTCAGTGGTGTATTTGGTCTATCTACAAGTGAATAAATATTTAATTGTCGACTTTTCCAAAATTCCAATAGGTCATTCATTTGCATGTCGTGATCTATTTTTCCTTGATATCAGCTGTTTCAGCTCTAAACTATACCTTTATCTCTCAATAAATAATTATTTTTCTGTTTGCAATGTATTACAGAGATGTTGAATTACCACATGTAAAAATTTCAAAGTTGTATCTGAAGCCGTTTCTGAATTATACTTGATTATGATTGATTATCCATTGGGTTGCTGTGTTTTTTTGGTCACATATTATCCTATAACTATAAGCTTCTATAGAGATTTTTCACAACATAAAAGGTCATAACTTTTTAACTAGTTGAGATAGAGCGTTTCACTCCCCTTTATTTTTCTACGCTAAATTAATACCGATATCACTATTTTTGCAAGTGCCTACTCTAACAAATACATATCTACTCTAGTTACATTTTAACTTAAAAGGATCCTCACCGCGTGAATGAAAACATTTTTGCAAGTATGAGTAAGCTCAACTGTGCACAACCTGGAGATATTTGTCAATCATTTAACTGAATGATCTGCTCTATAAGTTTTCGATGATTGTCAAAACAATCTATGCATCGTCCAAGGGCCAAGGGCAGTCGGGAAAACGAAAATGAAAGAAAGTTGAGCTTATTTCATTTTCAAATAGAAAAGATCACCCCTGAGTTTGGCAGAATCGATTTCATCTTCAAAGCTGACCCGAAATATTATCTTGGAGATTCTTTCCTCATTACCATATTTTGTTCTCTGAAGGCAAAGAATGTCGTCAACAATAAATAATTTGTATCATAACTAAATCATGCGATCACACTTTAAGACATTTTTCAAGCTTTAGTTTTAGGGTTATTTTCGATACCAGATTCTATAATTGATTAAAATATCCGGAAGTCATTTTTGCAGTTGTAAATAAAGCATCGAAGACTACCATGCTTTTCAATTCTGTTTGGATTCTGTTTTTACTCCATTTCACATTTCACTAAAGAATCTTTCTTGTGTTTTGTAAAGAATTCGAAGATTTCCGTTTATGTATATTTGTATAAGTAGAACAAAAAATGAAGCGCAATCAGGTGAGATGATATTATTAATTCACTAAAACTAAAATTAGCCTGGGGTACGGGCACGGGTAGTGTCAAAATCAACTGTCACTCTTTCTTTCACTTTTACTTTTAGTTTTAGTCGAGAGAGGTGAGCCGGTGTTACCAATACTTAGCTTCTATACCAGGACAAATCATTCGTTTGGACAGAAAAATAATTAAAAAACTTACCGCTTACCGTCAAAAGCAGTCTAGATTTGAAGATGCATTTGTTTTCTATCGAAAAACATTCGATACTAGAGAGCTGCGCCGGTGTTACCAATACTTAGCTTCTATACCAGGACAAATAATTCGTTTGGACAGAAAAATAAATAAAAAACTTACCGCTTACCGTCAAAAGCAGTTTAGATTTGAAGATACATTTGTTTTCTATAAAAAAACATTCGGTACTAGACAATCTTTGATGAATATCAAAAGTTGTGTTTGAAATTATATCCTAAATATTTTCATGATTCATTCCTCGCTAAATCGTGTGTTATTTTCGTCTGATTCAATGGTTGGTGCCCCCTAGTGCCAGCCGCCTGCCGCGCAAAACAAAGGTTTTTTAAAAAGTTTATTGAGAAAAAGATACGGAAAAAAGTGTCCCTAGATAGGTATGCAATTTGGTGCATAAGTGCATTAAAAATTTGTGCGCAAAATTAGTTCGTAGAGGATGCGAGACTGTGTGTGTGTGTGTGTGTGAGTATGTGTGTGTGTGTCTCTTTCTTTCTTCCTTTTTTTTGGGGGGGAGTGCCTACGTACACGGTAACGGGGCATCTAGCCTCAGGATCTATGTACACGTAAACCGGTTTACCGTTGCAACATTCTGTCAGTGATGGTCCTCGCTGTCGTGACCGCGCGCGCTCGTGTGTGTGTGTGTGTGTGTGAGTTGTTTTTGTTTAATCAAAACAATTTTAACCATTAATGGCGAGATTCCATCTTACACTCCCCAAACTCCAGATCTTAGTCTTAATGTTATCATTAAAAGACAAGCTTTGCGATTTATAGTTTAATTGAAGTCCGAGTCGAAATATACTCTTACTACTGCTCTCTTGGTGGAAACGATTTATTCTGCATAAGCAATCTGGAGAAAAAAATCAGTGTCACTGTAAAAGGTTAAAATTTCACGAAGTACGCTCCGTGAACACCGCTGTAACAATCCTTTGATCTACGTCATCAGGCAACCCATTGTTTCTTTCCTCTTTTCCCATTCCCCCTTTCTCTCCCCCCATCCCCCCGCCCATCTCTCTCTCTCTCTCTCTCTCTCTCTCTCTCTCTCTCTCTCTCTCTCTCTCTCTCTCTCTCTCTTTCTTTCTTATCATAGTGTTATCCCTTCCCATCTCAATGAAAATTGAAAACGTTCTGCTGTTTGCAGATACATGTATGATTGTTTCTCTCTCACTCGGCTAGGATTAAAAACCAAGACATCAGGTAATTGGTGTCTAATGCCAAAGTATAGATTCTCTCTTTGGCCAATTTAGTCACGCACGTGGCAGCCCAGCTATTTATTATGTTCTGCCTATAACACACAATAAGTGGGATTTTGGGGTGGGTACGAAAGAAATCAAGGTCATAAGTAACCGTGCACAAGAGCTGTATAGGGAATTGGTTTCTGGGGTCTTGCAAATACCAAATATTTTATGGAAAGCGCTTTCGAACTCCAAGACGTCTGGTTTGTTTTGCTATCTTGGAACAAACGAAACAGAGATGTCTTGAGGTGTGACCTAGTTGTCTGATTTTGTGACCTGGATGTAAGGTTTTGTGACCTAGATGTATCCTTTTGTGTGTGCAAGCCATGCGGGTAAGTACAGCGATAGCTTGCCAGTTGAGGAAAAAAAAAGAAGAAGCAGCGTATCCGCATTTGAAAAACAAAACAAAAAAAACCTGAAAAAACAAAACAACTTAACCTTTTAAAGGCGAATATCAATCTTACTTGGACCAAAAATAAAAAATTACCGTTTTCATCAAAAGACAAAAAACAAATTACAATTTAAAAACTTGAGCTTTTATATAGAGCAATATCCACCCAACGTGCTCAAAGCGCTTTTTATCAATATTCTTACTGCTCTTATGGTGGAAACGTTTTTTTTTCTGCGTTAAAAAATAATATAAATGAAGACTATTATTTGAAAAACAAAAAAATCAGTGTCACTGGCAAAGGGTTAATTGCAGTACTCCTGCATCCTGTGAGACTCCTACGGCACTTGCTAATCATAAAAAAGGAAATAGCAGCAATCAACAATATTAAGGTGAAAAAAAAAAGAAGAAAAAAAAAGTGGGTGGGGGGGGGGGGGGAAGCAAACCCAGTAGCAATGCAACCTTTTAGCGGCGAAATTCGATCTTTGACCTAACACCAAATCTTCTATCATCAAAAGACAAGTAACGGCAAAACTATTATAGACAATTGAAGTCCGAGTTGCGATAGTCTGACCACTCTCTTGGTGGAAACGCTGTATTCCCCGTTAACAATAATAAAGATAAAAGCAAACTACTATCTAAAAGCAAAAAATTAGCTTCGCTGTTAAGGGTTAAGAACACCTGCAACTGCAACTGCCAGCATCCTTGAGATGCTCAACGTCACCAAGGTCACCAATCGACACGTCTCCCTTTCGTCGGCATGCACCCCCCCCCCCCCCCCCCCCCCCCTCCACTCTTTCAAGGTGGTGGTGGCGGCGGGTAAAAAAGGCCTTTTTCTCTTTCATTCAATCAACTGGTCTGCTGGTGGACCCTAGGCCTCTCTACAAGTCCAAGAAATAATACTCACTTTTTCTCTGCTCCAACGAAAATATCTACCCCCTACCGGTCTAATTATTTGTAGCAGACGACAAATTTCTCAAAACGGTCACGTGACACTATAAAAACAACACAGGAAGTCCATGAAAGCTTATTTACGGCATTTCCTTTGAACCGTGTAAACAACAAAATTTCGTTTTCATTCGACTCAACGGGTCAGATTGGCCGGTATTTTTTTAACGAACTAAAGTTCTGAAAAATCAAAATGTTTCTTAGAAAGTTGAAAGATGCTAGTTTTTGAAACAGAGGTAGGTTTTTTTTTAAAATCTTTATATTTTACGTGAATGCATGCTCAAGGCGAGTTGGACGTGCAGCGGAGGTTGGTCGGCCAAAGGCGAGGCTCTCTAGACAATCCTTGATGAATTTCAAAAGTTGTGTTTGAAATATTTACATGATTAATTCCTCGCGAAATCGTGTGTATTTACGTCTGGTTCCAATGGTGCCGCCCAAGGTTTTTAAAAAAGTTTATTGAGAAAAAGATACCTACGGAAAAAAGTGTCCATAGATAGGTATGCAATTTGGTGCATTAGTGCAGTAAAAATTGGTGCGCAAAATTAAAATTAGTTTAGCGGATGCGAGACTGCGTGTGTGAGTGTGTGTGTGTCTCTTTTTTTTGGGGGGGGGGGGGGGTGCCTGCGTACACGGTAACGGGGCATCTCGCCTCAGGATCTACGTACACGTAAACTGGTTTACACAAGCAATAGATGGTCCTGGCTGTCGTGACCGCGCGCGCTCGTGTGTGTGTGTGTGTTAAGTTTTTAAAAATCAAAACAATTTTAACCATTATTGGCGAGATTCCATCTTACACTCCCCAAACTCCAGATCTTAGTCTTAATGTTATCATTAAAAGACAAGCTTTGCGATTTATAGTTTAATTGAAGCCCGAGTCGAAATTCTTACTACTACTACTGCTCTCTTGGTGGAAACGATTTATTCTGCATAAGCAATCTGGAGAAAAAATTAGTGTCACTGTAAAAGGTTAAAATTTCACGAAGTACGCACCGTGAACACCGCTGTAACAATCCTTTGATCTCCGTCATCAGGCAACCCATTGTTTCTTTCATCTTTTCCCATTCCCCCTTACTCCCCCCCCCCCCCCCCATTCCCCCGCCCCTCTCCTCTCTCTCTCTCTCTCTCTCTCTCTCTCTCTCTCTCTCTCTCTCTCTCTCTCTCTCTCTCTCTCTCTTGTCATAGTGTTATCCCTTCCCCTTCCCATCTCATTGTAAAATGAAAACGTTCTGCTGTTTGCAGAAACATGTATGATTGTTTTGTTTTTTCTCTCTCACTAGGCATTTGAAAAGAACAAAAACCTGGAAAAAAAACAAAACAACTTAACCTTTTAACAGCGAATATCAATCTTATAGACCTGTAAATTCTCAGTCAATTAACTGAAATCAGTCAATTTGTCAAATTCAAATATTTAAAAAAAGGAAAGAAAGAAATAAATAAATAAAAAAAGAAAGAATTCACAAATCGTAGTCCATGACCGTAAAGTAATTAGGAGTGTTCCACAGCGCTACGCATAGCTCATGGGGACCGTTTATATTAACGATGTATATATTGCCAAGACTAAGCGACGCTTTTTATAAAAGGCGTGTCTGAACACTTCCCTGGGTATTTTCACACATCCTTCGTTAAATTATTTTTTCACTTTCCAAACCCGCCATGATCCCAACTGTAGCCAATTTTAACCAAGCCACCGAGCGATAAATTTCACTGTTTCATCTAAGCCAAAATTGACCACATTTACCTGGCGAGTCTCAAAACTATGATTAAGTAAATTGCGAATGCCAGAAGTACGTTATGTAGACACCTTCAAATCGAAAGTTAGGATAGATTGCTACAAGCACATTTCGATTGCCTCACGTTGTAAACAAACTGGTTGATCATTTCTTCACTGATTGAGTACCTGATTATAAGGAACAATGGTAAGTAGCCTAATTAATTCCCGTGCAAATCAGGACGTTTTCTGGCATTGTTTTGCTCAAGCCCAAGCGAGCTTGCTGTTTTGTGGCGATTTACCTTCATTTCGATTCTTTGAATTTTTCCGCTATGCCTGCCGAAGTTTCTTCTTGATAATTCACTTCTACTTAATAATTCGGTGTATTGGCCTGAAGTCATATTTATTTACGTTTTTTTTTTCTGTCATTTACTGATTGAAAATCAAGTTTGCTCATTGCTACATTATTCTAATGTTCTCACAATGGCTGAGCTGTTCGTGGATCGCAATTCAATTCAGACTTGTCGAGCATCGATAAAGATGTGAGGAATAAATTCAATTGGTCATGGCTAGAAGTTAAAGATGATAATGGTGATTATTTTTCTGACTATGTCAAAAAAATTCCAGAGGCAGGAATATGACTTTGATGAAGTCATCTTTACCTATATGAATGACATGCTTATTTAGCATTCCTTCTACATCAAATTATGGCAGTCATACTTCCAGTAAGAAATAACACCCACCATTTTAATGTATTGTATTTTTCACTCTGCTCTCCAATGATGCCCTTATTTTTTTAAAAATAATTGAATCTTCAGTTTGTCGAGTTTCAGTCAATTTTTATGGAGCTCATTTACAGGTCTAATCTTACTTGGACCAAAAATAAAATCTTACCGTTTTCATCAAAAGATAAAAAACAAAATACAATTTAAAAACATGAGCTTTTATATAGGGCAATATCCACCCAATGTGCTCAAAACGCTTTTTATCAATATTCTTACTGCTCTTATGGTGGAAACGTTTTTTTTTTCTGCGTTAAAAAATAACATAAATGGAGACTATTATTTGAAAACAAAAAAATCAGAGTCACTGGCAAAGGGTTAATTGCAGTACTCCTGCATCCTGTGAGACTCCTACGGCACTTGCTAATCATAAAAAAGGAAATAGCAATCAACAATACTAAGTTGTAAAAAAAAGAAGAAAAAAAATGATGGGGGGGGGGGGAAGAGAGCAAACCCAGTAGCAATGCAACCTTTAGCGGCGAAATTCGATCTTTGACCTAACACCAAATCTTCTTTCATCAAAAGACAAGTAACGGCAAAACGATTATAGACAATTGAAGTCCGAGTTGCGATAGTCTGACTGCTCTCTTGGTGGAAACGCTGTATTCCTTGTTAACAATGATAAAGATAAAAGCAAACTATTATCTGAAAGCAAAAAATTTGCTTCGCTGTTAAGGGGTTAAGAACACCTGCCAGCATCGTTGATATATGCTCTACGTCACCAAGGTCACCAAGCGACACGTCTCCCTTTCGTCTTCATGCAACCCCCCCCCCCCCCCCCCTCCACTCTCACGGTGGTGGTGGCGGCGGATAAAAAAGGCCTTTTTTTCTTTCGTTCAATCAACTTGACTGCTGTTGGACCCTAGGCCTCTCTACAAGTACAAGAAATAATACTCACTTTTTTTCTGCTCCAACGAAAATATCTACCCCCCACCGGTCCAATTATTTGTAGCAGACGACAAATTTCTCAAAATGATCGCGTGACACTGTAAAAACAACACAGGAAGTCCATGAATGCTTATTTACGGCATTTCCTTTGAACCGTGTAAACAACAAAATTTCGTTTTCATTCGACTCAACGGATCAGATTGGCCGGTATTTTTTGACGAACTAAAGTTCTGAAAAATCCAAATGTTTCTTAGCAAGTTGAAAGATGCTAGTTTTTGAAACAGAGGTAGGTTTTTAAAAAAAATCTTTATATTTTACGTGAACGCATGCTCAAGGCGAGTTGGACGTTCAGCGGAGGTTGGTAGGCCAAAGGCCCACCTCTCTATATTCATTGTCATTATCATCATCATGAGGCATTTCACTCCAAAGTTCTAAAAATTGTGTCACCGCCAGTACGGCTTGTCACTGCCAGTACGGCTTCCACTGCTGCTGCTCACTAAAAACTGCCTAGTTGTTACAGTTACACTACACAGTATTAGAATAGAAGTAAAATCAACGAAGGATTAATCCATAACGATCACATTGGCATGCAGATGTTTGGCCTTTTGTTCCGTTTCTGGGCATGAATGTCTTAAAATTGTTTTTATTTTAAAAAATAATTATTGTTTGTTTTTTTCTCCTCTATCTGACCATTTGGTCGCTCCCTGAATATTTCTGTTTGCTTTTTAATTACGACTTTTTGAGATCGGAGTGGGGACGAATATTACCTAGGGGAATTAGGGACACAAACCCCCCGAATTGTGCTAATTAGTGATGAAAGCATGATTTTTTAATGAAAAAAAGTTCGTGCTCTAAGGTTTAAATTGTGATATAGAACCACTTTCTCATCACGACAAGAGCTGAGGTATCAGCAATTTAGATAGTGTAAAAATTCACGGTGGTGATGAAACTTGCCGCCTTCACAACGACATTTTGCTTTGGTGTCAAAAGGTCACAGACTACGTCATTGGTACCGAGTACACATGTAGCCTACACTGTTGCTTAAATCGAAATCGGAAGTAAACTTATCATTTATTCATAGCATACAACTTAACAAATGCATTCATTTACCATTAGAGTAACATAATTTTCAAAAGTATTTGTTTTTAATCCAAAAGTATACCAATTTGGTTATTTCAAATTTTACCGGCATTGGAACGAGGAACATGAGATTGTGAAATCGAAGAAATCAAAGTTTTGGTGGTCGAATACGAATAGCAAAAAAAAAAATCATGATTTTTTTCCCTCTCATATCTTTTGTATATTCCGATAGCTTTCAAAGAGTATAATCTTTATTTCCTTAATGTCTTATTAAATTAGAATTATTTGAAAATAATAGACTCCCGCTCATGTGAAGATATCTATAAACAATGCATCGCATTCTGCGGTTGCTAGTTGTGTCGTCTGCTTTCGGGTCGGCGAGGTCACGAAACGGTGTCTACTTGAACTCTGTCGCCTTTTACCCACCTCATAATAATAATAATAATGATAATAATAATAATGATGATGATGATGATGATGATGATAATAATAATAATAATCATCGTCAACATCATTAGCAGCATACTGAGCACCTAGATATCGCTTAAAGCATCAATTTTATGTGTCACACTAATTCAATACAGTTATGTTATTATTGTGGTTTGCGTAATAATATGGTTCAAATCAAATATCAGGTTGAAAATGTCCGTATCATCATCCTCTTTAACATGACCGTTATGAGCTGCCTCAACCCCATCACAAACAATCCCGTGATCAAGTCACTTAACCCATTAAATCATGACGTTGACAATGTACTAAATCTTGTACTAACGACTAACAATTATATAATGGCAAAGTGCAGTATTGAGGTGGATTGATAAAAATGATTAATTTGGCAAGAGGTAAAAATAAAATAGAATGCCTAGTTCTGTCAAAGCGAAATATTGTGGTCAACGGTACGTGACTTTTGTACCAGCTATGGTGTTAAGACTTTAAACGGATTAGCAAATGATAGTGACAAGCTAGATTTGTCTGTTGAAGACCGCTCTGAGGATACACTGGAGGTCCTGAAGCAAAATGATACCAAATGGCACAAATTCTGTCGCTCTTGATATGCGGCACAAAATCAGAAGGCTCGCTGTGAAAAATGAGAAATCACAAGAAAACTTGTCAAATTATCCCAATCTAGACAATATCTCATCATCCCACTGTCCAAGGAGGCAGAATATGCGTTTTCCCTCAGATGACGTTATCACAAGAAATAGGACACATTGTATGCTTCCCTCCATTCAAGAATGACAAAAGACATAAACGAAAATATCCGGGTGGCTACAGAAATTATAAACGATGTCCAGATTCTCTCCATATTTTCAAATAGCGATTTGATTGCGCAGGGAGTTCATTAACAGAAGATTTGTCATATCCGTTTTATGAACATCAAAAAATGCTGAATATTACCAAAACAAACAAAGTTCTAGTTTTGCTGTTGCTGAAATTGTTTCTTCTTCTTCCTCTTCAAGCTGAAACTTCCTCGTGGAAGGCTCAGCAGCAGTATACCCAATTGTTTTACTGGGAGTAATCCAAATTGTTCCTAAGTCGTATAGTTGAGGGCAGAAACGAGTGAAGATGGTAGTCCACTCTAGATTGTGGCAACATAAATTTGCCAGGTTTCCTCTTGTTCTGTTGGAGGCCGTGTAATGACACTTGATCTGGTTTTTCTGACCTTTGTAAAATACATTTAGTTTATTCTTCTCTCTCCTTTCCTTCAATGGTTCCAAATGGGGTGTCATATATGACTTTGATTTGTTTGAGGATTTTGTTGAACGAATTTTATAGCTTTTTTTGGATTGATTCTATTTACCTCATTTCGGAGGTGTGATCGGGATCCCATACCTTACCGCTTTACTCGAGTGTTGGTCTAACATAAACTTTATAGCATTTCTCTTTTATGGTCACTTTGTAGCCGAAGAGGTTTCCTCTCAAGAAACCCAGGGTGGAGTTTGCCATCCTGCATATGTTTGCAATGTAGTCTTCTAAGGTCAGGCGATTGTTTATCGTTACTCCGAGATATTTTGCTTTGGTGACGTCTTCTAGTGTGTTGTTGTGTATTGTGTATTATCTTTCTTTTGTTGGTAGTTTTCTGGAATCAAGGTCCCCATGAAGAATTTCTGAGTCTTTCTTATTATGACTTATTGGTCTGTACAAAAGGCTGTCATCCGCAAATAGTCTCAGTTGAGTTCCTAGCGACAATCTTTCAGGCAAATCATTGATGTAGATAAGGAACAAGAGGGGACCCAGTACGATACCTAGGGACACACCTGTAGTGCTGGAGCTGAGTCTGACATTGCTCTTTCAGTTGTTTACGATTAGTGAGAAAATCCATTATCCAGTCGTGTGTGTTACTCATGATTCCATATCTCCACAGTTTAATAGCCAGAGTATGGTAATTGGCTTTATTAAATGATTTACTAATGTCTAATAATATAGCATCTGTTTGGAGTTGTTTATTCTTGTTTTCTGTTAGGTTGTTGCAAGTTGTTATTCGTTGTGTTTCACAAAAGCGCTCCTTTCTGGAGCCATGCTATATATAAAACATTCAAGTGTAGAACAGAGCAAAGAGAGAGAGTCCATAAATTGTCAGAATCAATCAAGATGTATAGCAAAGAATGCTGTGAAAGAGGTTGCACCCAGTCGTATGTTCACCCAATCAGGTTCAGAGACAGACTCCAGCCGGTCCTACCAGGCCTCGGCAGCTAACCTCAGGAAAGGAATCATTTTTAGCCTTCATTAAGACAACATATGGTTTTCTTGAACACACTGCCATGGAAAAAGCTGACAACGAGGTATTGGCTTATCTTGCGCCGTTAAAATAATTCAAAGAGATCAGGATAATCTAGAAAAGGCTGCTGTTGAATTCTCTCAAGCCTCCCAAGAAAAATGTGTTCCACAATCATTTGTCTTATGAATATGATTTTTGTTGGATCCTAATCATCTAAAAATGTTAATATACGTCACCAAGAAAGTCTTTCATTTTCGAAATTAATAGTTACCAACATCACCATAATCACTACCACTATCAGCACCACTGCCTCATCATCACCATAATCGTCATCATCATCAACATCATTATCATCACCGCTACAACGATCACCACCACCTCATCATTATCAATACTACTATCTCCATAATCACCTCATCATCATCACTACCACTACCATCACATCATCCTGATCATCATCGTCTTCGACATCATCATCATCATCATCATCACCACCACCACCACGTCATCAACATCATCATCATCACCATCATCACTACTATTACCACCACAATCACCTCATCATCATCATCATCATTATCACCAACATCGCTTCCACTATCATCTTCAGCACGATGACGACCAACACAAGACAAGTAAAACTAATACCAGCACCATCTCCTCCTCTCCCACCACCCCCCTTCCAGTCCTCATAATAAAGCTATACTACCTGCCCATACGGTCCTTTATCACATATAGGCGCATTTTTAACAAGTTATTTAAGCCAAAATAATCAACCGCTTACACGGGCTAAATAATAATATATTTTTAAAGCGCCGAATTGTCAACAAATATTTCATGGATTACGCCCCTTCGTTTTAATATAGTTCATATAGGCGGATTTTCATCTCCCTACTTTACACTGTTAGATGAATTTCTCAATGTGGTTCTATATCAACATCGATTAATAGTGGTCTCAAGTTACTTTGTACCAAGTTTGGTGCTTTCATCACTAATTTGCACAATTTTACCCTAATTCCCCTAGCTATATGACAATTTGCTAGAAACTAGAAAGGAACCAAGAGAGAGAGAGATTAAAAAAAAAAGAGGTGGGGGAGATGGATGGGACATTTATCCCTTGCAACGTTCTGTAAAAAGAAGACGGAATTTTAAAATAATAAAAGTGGCGGAACCAGGAATTGAACCCGCAACGTCGATTCTGGTAAATCTTCCAAGGCAGATGACTAAACCATTCGGCCATGACACCCACTTCGAAGTCGATGCATATTGTGTTATATATGTAGTAACAACTGATTTAATGTTGGTTAATTTTATGTTTTTATAGATATTTTATTCATCATCATCATTGCCTTTTTCACCCTGGGTCAGGGTATAGGCCACAGACAAATAGTTTCCATCCTTCTCTATCCTGAGCTAATTTTTTTATCTCATTCCATATCTTACCACTTCTCTGTATATCTATAAAAACATAAAATTAACCAACATTAAATCAGTTGTTACTACATATACACAATATTTGTCGACTTTGAAGTGGGTGTCATGGCCGAATGGTTTAGTCATCTGCCTTGGAAGATTTACCAGAATCGACGTTGCGGGTTCAATTCCTGGTTCCGCCACTTTTAAAAAAAAAAATTCTGTCTTCTTTTTACAGAATGTTTTATTAACTTTCCTTATGTCTATGTGCATTTGGAAACATTCCATATTCTGGAATGTGAATAATTGTTTAAAAGAGCGGAGTTTCAAATATGCGTCTGGGGATAACGAATTTTCATTATCCCCAGACAGGTGTCTGGGGATAACGACAACCCTCTTTTAAACATTTTTTATTCGAAATGTCTGCGTACACGCAGTTTTTAGTGAGCAATAGCCTAGCCGCCGCCCCTTCTCGCTATTCTTCTCGGTTCTCACCCCTGTTGTTCCAAATTACAAAATACCAACAGTCAGCTTAGCCTCCCCCCCCCCCCCCCCCCCCCCCCCCCACCTACTTCTCAATATCCTTTAAAAAGAATCTCAAGACACATCTTTACTGTTTTTTCTTTTATTGACACTATGAATCCTTGATTTGGCTATGAATTCTTTTTTTTCTTTTTTTCTAATAATTTATATTGTTAAGTGCCCAGAACTTGTGTTGTACACGAGAATGAGCGCTGTATAAATGTGTATTATTATTATTATTATTATCTTAAAAACGAAGTGGCAATTCAGACTTGAGTCTGAATATCTCCCGTGACTTTTGGACTCAATCTCCAAATTGCATTCATAAACACGTGAGAGGGAGTTGGGGGGGGGGGGGGGGGGAGACTATTGGCAGAGGGTGGAACTGATAAGTTCTTAAGAAATTCTGTTTTGATCATATCAGACTGACTCAGCTCATAACCCCTGCTTCGGTCTGTTGAAGTAGAAGGATTTTTGCTTGTCTAACATTATCAGAAGTAATTTTAAAAAATAAAAATGTCCTGATTTTGTTTGGACATCGTGTTGTGTTGTTTAAAAAGCTTTTCCTTTATACCACAGTTACTTTAACTGCCTTTTGCTACTTTTATAGAGTTTTAATTCTTTTCTTTTTAATGTCTAACTGGACTTCCAATTCATCAATGATTACTTTCTTATCAAATAAAGTGGGTTTAGACTACCTGTTGATGGTTATTATAACTATAATTGTTATTTTGATTTGCATCAATTCTTTAGTGATGGCTCGATGTCTGTCGTTTGACATAGCATAAAATGACCTCTTTACAAATTGGCTGCCAACTTTCATGCATATTCATTGATAAACAGTTATTTAGTAAATTATAAAAATAGCATACATGAAACCACCACATCCCATATTTTGTCATGAATTCAGAATACTTCACAAATTGAATCGAAGCCAAAGGATTTCCGTGATATCTACATTGCTACATTGTGTCTTTGGGTAAGGTACTCAACACACATTTCCCCACTAGACTTAAGTGTGAATAAGTGCCTGGCTATTGGAAGTGGTGGATATTATCAGTGTTATTACAAAAGGGATGCCTGACAGGTGACTTGTACTGCATATAATGGAAATTTGTTTCCATGTGGCCTGCTGTGGGAATAAATGAAATATTGTGAAGCACATTGCGCATGTAAATCCAGGAGAAAATTTTTTTTAAATTGTTCACATTTATTTATAAAATTTTATCTTTCCATTTATACTATCATTTTATTACCTAGGGAACTGATTTAATGGATTCTGATGATGATTATGAGGAGGTTGGTGACGAAATACCAATGGCAGAACCTCCTGCTAAGAAATTGAAGACGAAAGATATTGATCGTCGTGAATTTAGTCTGAATGAAATAAATAAATTGAAGAGTAATGAGACAATGTTTGATTCCAGTTTCTTCAGAATGCAGGTGAGTGGAAGGTTGAGGTAACCGATATAGAAGAATTTTAGATTAAATTGAGGATCCTATGTTTCATTTTTTGGTTAATTTATCAGCTAAATTTCCTTTATTTAGCATATATTTAATTCGAATGGTTATATGATTGAAGTCATTCTTTTAGGACAGCAGATCTTTCCAGTTTATCATAACCTTCAACTGTTATCATGTCATGTTTCTAACTTAGGGTTTTGATCACCAGTTCAGGAAGGTTAATTGATTTTTTAAATGAATCTTTTATTTGTACTTTGTGATAGATTAGCGTCCTCTCCAAAGGTTTACTAGCAATTGAATCCTATGTGTTAAATTTTGGCTTCCTAACTACTTTTTAACTGTCTCACCTTTTCAGATTTTTTTCTCACACCAGTGCCCGTTTTCCAATTTTTCACTTTCATGAGCCTTTATAAGAAGCTTGATTCCAAAAGTATTTCAATATTTGCACATTGATGATTCGGGTCTATTGTTCTTTATTTTTAAATCTCTCATTACAGTTTATGCTTTCATCAGTTTAGATATTATGGTTAAAAGCACCAAAAATTGAATTTTAAAATGTTTACAAAAAAAACATCAACACTTATCTTCTTAGGTCTGACTAATCATTACTGATTTTATCATTTTTGTTGGGGTTTTATTTTTTTTTTGGTCATCATCATGAGCTAACAAATATATGAAAAAAATGTATCCATGTGTTCTCAACATCTTCAGATATTATATCATCTTCTGTCTGAAGACCACTAAATCTATTTTGAAAGGATATTTTAAAGGTTTCTCTTGTCTCTTCTGATTGAAACTTTTTGACGTCATACTTTATTCTCGTATTTCTTTCTGTTTTTCTTGATGTGAGTTTCATTTTCAGCTTAGCAGTTACTGAATTGTGGTCAAATCCAATATCAGCTCCTCATTTTGCTCACATACCCTGTAATAAAGAGCTTTTCCAGTGCTGTCTGATAGCTACTGGTCAATATGGTTTTCTGTCAGATAGTCTGGGGATACCCATATAACTTTGTGCCATTTTCATTCATGGTTCCAAGCCCATGTTTTCCCATTTCTTTCTCCCATCACTGTTCATACTGCCAACTTTGGCATTCATCTTGCCCATAAGAACCAGCTTATTTCGTTTTGGTACTTTGCCCACAGTTGTCTGGAAATGGTTGTAAAAGTTTTTCGTTGTCATCTTCCGCAGCATTTTTTGATGGTGCATAGCACATCGTGTGATGGTAGTAGCTTTCTGGAATTTAGATTCAAACCTTGCTTTGATAATGCAGTCAAATATTGGTTCCCAGTCCATGAGACTTTTAATTGTTTGACGAGACAAAAGCAGAGCAACTATTGCTTCGTGTGGTTCATCTTCTCCTTTTCCTGAATAGAGAAGGGTTTCTCCAGTCTAGTTTAAGTTCTCCAAAGGTGTTCCATCTTGTTTCACAGAGTCCGAGCAGAGTGAGGTTATAGCTCTTCATTTCTTTTGTGATTTGAGCACACTTTCCTGTTTCTCTCATTCCATCTTCCAATATGGGTAGGTGTTTTCTGGTGGAGTAGTTGGGGGGTTCTTGGTCCAACAGCTTCCTTTCGGCTTTCACTGAAGCACGTCATATCTCTCCGATGGAGAGTCCTACTTCCCCCCAAGGTAAAATGAAGATTTTTGGTCGCTTTAGAGGTTTCTATAACAATAGTTCTTTTTATAGAAGGTAATTGGCCGCTGCCCACCTTTTCTAGTAGGACTATGGATTTTTTCTTTCGGGGTTTCCACCCCTTAGACTATTGTATTCTAATGGTAACGAGCTCCATCTGCCCGAGTTTGAATTCACAGTTGTCTCTCTCCTAGATTGACTGCCTGCCATGGCTCAAGATCTCAATCTACACGGGCCAGAATAGGAGACTTCAAAAACTTGCAAATTCTTTTACAAATTTGCTTACAAATATCTTTCAAATGAATCGCATAAGGGACAAAGGGTTGTCTTCTATTAACCTTCACCAAATCCGGAATTTTGAGTGGAAGTGAATTAGATTATAAAAACATGTGCACAAATTGATTACATTAAGAGTTCATTGAAGGCGCTTTATCTGTGCATCTCTGAATGGTTAGTCACTAACTTTGTACACTTTATGGAGACTATATAATCATTAATAGAATATCTGACTGGTAAGTAGGAAGGTCTTGGGTTTGGTTTTCTGTGGAGGAATGCTGATTGATCTGGAAGCATTCTTTCCTGTGTTTTTCTTTCTGCTTTGTCTTTCATCATATTATATATTATTCAGTGTTTTTTCTTTTTCTCAGTCTTTTCTTTTTAATTTGGTGGAGTGGGTCTTTATACCATTTGTGAAAATTCCGGTCCTCATCATTTGTCATGCATATTTCAGGTATTGAAAATGTCCCCTGCTAGTACCTATGCAAATGGATGTATTTATTCTTTTCCCTATTTGAACTAAGGATGAAGAGCATGCATCATGGTTTTATTTTTCTTCTCTTTAAAATTTTCAATTGTTTTACGTACATTCTAAATTTCATGCCAAGCAATATCTATTGGGAAATCATTGCATACATTTAAAACACTTTTAATCCTTAGATTACAGAGTTGGTCAAAAGTCTATCATTAAAGCAAAAGTTAAGGGCAAGAATTGAGTCTGCCGTTGAGTTCCTTTCTAAAACAATGAGTCAGCTTCCATCAGGAACGGATATTCATGTAAGAAAAATGTTTCATGGTCTTAATTTAGAATCTGACTGCCTTTAAGAAATATATTCTCCATTCTTGGAAAGTTTTAAAGTAAAAAGCTTGTTATTTAGTTAAGTTCATGAACAATGATTTTTAACAGATGCAATATTATGATATATATTAATAATTATATTATTGTTACACCTCATATTTTCACTTTCTTCTTCTTCTTCTTCTTTTTCTTCTTCTTCTTCTTCTTCTTCTTCTTCTTCTTCTTCTTCTTCTTCTTCTTCTTCTTCTTCTTCTTCTTCTTCTTCTTCTTCTTCTAATTCTTTGTAACTCTGTGTCATTATTAAATGTAATAAAAGTCAATATTCTGAATTTTTGCCTCAATTTTTGCCTCAATTTTCAAATTTTAGATCCAGCTTTAGTGCTTGGCCAGTTTTATCATACCCTAATCTTTTTGAAACATCATTGATGTGTTTATAAATAGGCATGAAAATTAGAGATGAGTATGACATCTTTAATTGTTAAAAAAATATTTTATTAGCTTTTTTTTGTAATTGGATGCATGTACACCAGTTGTCAAATTGTGCATGCACATGTAAATGTTAAGTTGTTAAAGACTCAATGGAATGATTCCTCGTGTATTAAATTATTATTATTATACTTCATTAGCTGAAAGGCAAGTCATGGCCCAACAAGAAGGGATTCCATTTCCCAATGAATGAAAACCCAAAGTCTACAGGAGGTGTTTTTCGATTCTTCCCTCCATCTGAAGTTCGTCTGGTTGGAAGCATCAGCCTTGATACTTGTGTAAAACCTCATGTGGAAGTCGATCTTGCTCTTGTCGTTCAAACGGTAAAGGAAAACCAGAAGTGGAGATGTTTTATGACTTTTTAAAAAGTTTTATTTCTCAACATTTGAAGTTACTCCATTTTAGTCACAGGCTTATTAGCAGAGGCTCTTATCCTTCCGCTTTTCGCCGAATCATTCCTCTTGATTGGTCTACATTCCGCGATTCCGCTTTCAAGGCAAGAATTCCGCTTTTCAATCAAGAAAAATAATTTTAAAATATTAGCTATGGTTTATTTCGTCATCATCCTCTATGATCAATCAACACACATTTTGTGTGTCTGACTATTCCCTTCATAGTCTGTACAGTTGATGTCAGATAATATTATATTTTAGGGAGGGGGTGGGAGGAGTCAATGACCGAAGTATTATTATTATTGTTGGCTCCACAATGTGAGGTAAATGACCTAGTAATATTATATGTTTACTCCAATCCATAGTATTATTGAGTAGGCTTCTTTCCCTATTTTATTTTAGCGCTGTGTATGTATGTGTGTGTGTTCATACGCCAACATGCGCATTTGTTTGATTAGGTGTGTGTTGGGAGGAGGGGGGGGGTCCTGACAAGGTTAAATCCAACCACTTAATGATTTGCTCTGAGACTGCCAGGGCCTGTGACCTCTATTATTATTTGACCCCCTTTTTAGTCTTTAAACAATTTGCAGTTTTGTAGACATTTTATAGTATATCATTTGAGAACTTTGGATTGTCTATTACATTATCTGCAGCAAATCATGTCGTAGTTAATATTAGTAAGTTTATTCCGCTTTTTGGTCTCAAATTCCGCTTTTTATGTACTATGATTCCTCTTTGTGGCTATTGGGGGTAGGAGCCTCTGTATTAGTATTAACCAGAATAAAATGACATTTTAATGTACAATTCAGTGCATAATACACAAAGATGAGTATAATTGTGAAGATATACAACATTTAATTGATGTGCAATGATGACCTGACCACTGGCATTGATTGGTAGCATGTATCACATATTCATGGGATCAAGAATTAAACATCTTTGAGAAGCGTCTTTTGAGTTATCAAAAATATCAATTTCCCTCTGCCAATTCATCCTCAAAATTCAACATTTTACTGGGAAGTTTTGTGTCGTACATTTCAAAATGGAAATATGAATATTATTTTAGAAAATAAGTAAATTAAAAAAATGCAGTGCTTCAGCTTGAGGGCGAGGGGTGGGGGGAATTAAGAATTTACAAGTCTATGATAATAATGTTAAGTCAGATTATCAGTTTTGCTCATGGAACCAAAATGAAAAGAATATCTTTGCCCAAAATAGAACATAGCTATTATAGTGGACAGTTATGCTATGTAGCTCCTGGTCTTGGCCAACAAGTCCTTTAATTCCCTATTTTCATGTTTCTTTTTTATTGGCCTTTGGTCAAACAATGCATATAGTTTAATGGTTCATTACTTTTTAATATTTGGACAACAGGCATTTTTTGAAGGCAAAGATTACTTGAACCAAAGACTCATGAGGAAGAAAGCATTTTACTTGGCTGCATTGGCTACCCGTTTATCCAAAGTCAAGGAAAGGATTGGAGGTCTTGAATATGCATATCACATGGGAAATCCCTTGAGACCAATTTTATGTGTTACAGTGAAGGGTATGCCTCTTATTTAATTATTTTTAGAAATTTTTCTCTTCAAGTTCACTGTATTTTGAAGAAGAAAGTTAAGAAACATTTTAAAATTTCCTATTCATTTCCAATCTTTAATATACAGTAGTGTTATTTTTCTCAATCCGATTAATTTATTTTATAGAACAGAATTTTCAACGTCCTCATTACCAATATCTCCACATATTCACCAATCCATCAATACCATTTTTTTTTTTTTTTTTGGGCCACTCGTGATTAATGCCAATCTTGTTATTCTGCTATATTTTAATGGGTGATCATTCTTTACTTAAAAACTCAGTTTTGATGATTTCACTAGAGTTGTATTTTCATAGGAAAATACTAGCACATGAATCTCATTAGTGTTCCCTCTTTCATTTAAATGTCCTTTAAAAAAAAAAAAAAGACTTGTGCTTTTTTACCACATCCTTATTATTTCTATTGATTTTCCTTTTGTTTAGAGACATGGCTATATTAAGGCTTTCAATTGTCCACAGGTGATGACTCCAGCACTGTGAAAATCAACCTTCATGTCCTTCCACGGTCAAATCGGTTCAAATTGTCAAAATTTCATATTGCTAAAAACAATGTCCAACCTCAGTGGTTTTTTGAATCCAAGTCAGACATAATAGGTGAAGATGATAATGATGATGGTGGTATGTATACTTTCCATGAATCAAATACCTGTTAGTGTGGAAGCCTAGTGGTATATGTCTCCTATTGTATGTAAAATTCGGAAAAGATGTATGTGTTAAAGTGCCAAACAAAGCAGAAAGAGAAATGAAAAAATCAGCCTTCTTTGATTATAGGTAGTATATCACAGGATGGTTAAGAGAGATTGAAAATAAAAAATAAGAACAAAACAAAAAAACCTCTGTTCCATGTGTTGTGTCATTTAGTGAGGTACTTGACACATATACAACAGATCTCCCAACTCCCTGACTTTTAACCAAAGTCCTCCTTTTTTAAAGAAACTTGTATCTCTTTTTACTGGCGTTTAGTTTGGCAGATCTGGTACAACCACATCCAAACTGGTGTGAATGAGTAGCTGGCGACAGACAGTGTTGTATATAGTGGAGGGCGGGTACAAAAAGAAAAAATACATCTAACAGATGACTGTAAAATATATAAATTTTGTTCTGTATGAACTGTAAGTGCAGTGTAAAATGTATTGATGAACATATCAAGGAACAATAATGATGATTATGGTAATAATAATGATGATAATGATAATAATATTAAAGAGCATTCCCATAGCTCTGTATGCCAAGTTCTCAAAGCTCTTTCCATAGATCATTAGCAATGCACTTACTAAAACCTGCTCACTCACATTTATTCTCTCACACGCTAATGGCAGTTTAAGATGAATAAGAGATGATTTTTTTTTAAAACTTGAGCTTTTATATAGCGCTCTATCCACTAAACGTACTCAAGCGCTTTATAAAGGGTCCCTGAACAACAGCAACACATAACATGTAGAATGAGACATGACGTCTGTTAGGCAATATTATCATTTTTTCCCCAACAGAGACAACACTGTTAATGGCCAGGTACTCATTTTACACCTGAGTACGATGAGAGGCTTTAACCCAGGACCTTCCGATCCAAAAGCGAGTGTCAAACCACATAGCCATACAATTTAATTGTTATCAAAGAGGAAGAGTTTTAGGCATATCTTAAATGTATCAAAGCTACAGATAATCTTAGCTTCTGTTAGGGAATTCCAAGCAATATGTCCAAACTTTCAGAAGACTTTGTTCCCATATGATTTCAATTTTGTTCAGGGCGCAAATGAGATTTGAAACAGTGAGTATTCTCGAGAGATTGTGTTCAGTAATGAATCTTGGATATAAACAGGATCGGAATGATAAACAACTGCTTTGTATATGTAATACAAAATGGATAACTTGGCATTCAGAGGTAGTCAGCGCAGTCACATAAGCATCACTGTGGCACTGTCAAAGTAGTAAGAAGTTCTGAGGATTAAACTTGGAGCACAGTTCCACACATGATGCGGTCAGTTTAACTGAATATCGAGAAGAGAATCACTTGTAAACCAGATAAGACTAGGGCTGGTGCAAAAGATTTTAAAGAGAGGAATTATTGTTTCATTTATGTAATTCTTCTAAATTATGAATTCATGATGTGTGCAATGCCATTGATTTATTTTTCCATTTACAATGTACTGTCTATATATATATATATATATATATATAAACCCAGATTTTTTGCACATTTGATTATGAAAAGTCTTGTACCACATAGGTGAAGGCTGGCAATATGCATATATTTTTAAAATCAAGGATGTGTAGTCAGGATTTTATATTTTATTTTCAGAATGATTTTAACATTTTGGTTTATGGTGACGCGGTTTTGGACAGCTATTTGTTTTTTTGTTTTGTTATTTTCTTTTTAGATGCCCATTCTTTGCCTTCTACAAAGCACTACAACACCAGTATCCTGCAAGACATGTGTCTGATTGACAATAATGACTTTATAAAGGAGACCTTATCTGATTCTGAGGGCTTGAAACAAGGAATAATGTTACTGAAGATTTGGATGCATCACCGGGAGCTTTCAGATGTGAGTAGCTGTGTGTGTGTGTGTCTCTCTCTCTCTCTCTCCCTTTCTCTCTCTCTCTCTCTCTCTCTCTCTCTCTCTCTCTCTCTCTCTCTCTCTCTCTCTCTCTCTCTATCTCTCTCTCTTCTCTCTCTCTCTCTCTCTCTCTCTCTCTGAATTGGCTAATATTTAAAGCAAAAAAAAAACAAAACAAAAAACCCGACAAAAACTGGAGACAATGAAATATGTCTCCCATATGTGGCTATTGTGGATGGGGATTACCTAAACTCAAATGGTTTACTTTTTTATTTTCATATTTGTATTGCCATAATTTGGAGTGGCAGGAGGAGGACAGGGACAGACAGTTGCATCACAAATATCGTCTAAGCCTGTTGAGTTACATTACCTGGCACTTGAACGATCCATGTGTATTTTGAACATTGTTAAACTTCACAACAAACCATCAAGCTAACATCTTGACGTGGGTTTGATCAAAAGTAAGAAGCATTTGAGATCACCTGTTATTTTATCATGTTCTTCCTATTGGTTTTATTTCAGGGATATGGTATGTTTTCAAACTTTCTCATGACTGCCTATGTTGCATATCTGGTGAAAAACAAGAAGCTGAACAAATTGATGAGCAATTATCAAGTTTTCAAAACAACTTTGTCATGTCTGTGTAAGTATCATAAATTTGGGATGATTTTATTATACTAATATATGAACATATGAAAAAATTATCCTTGTCGGTGAATATTCCATATATACTCAGCGCCACAATTAACGGAAATCTGTTTGATCAATATTATTAGCTTTCAAGCATATTTATGAACTTAATTGTTTTGCATATCACAGAAAAAGTAATTCAATACTAGTTCAATGATACTGTTACAATCAAATCAATACAAAGCAATCATGTCTTTGAAAACAAAAGTCATCCTCAAAATGAAGACTGAAAAAGCATACATAACGACACAGGTTTCCAAAAGTGAGTACCGTTCCGCTCATTAGTAGCACATGTTACCTCCGTTTGATCGCATGCAAGTCTGAACACGTCACCTCATTGAATGAATAGGTTCCGAATGTCTACTTATGGAATTGCCTCCCCTTCTCCCATCAGAGCTCTCTGCAAATTGTTCAGTTTTCCAAAGTCGTTCCATGCATACACGCATTGTCTTAACATGTCCCACGCCTGCTTGATGGAATTTAAGTCTGGACTTTAGCTTGGCCAGGACATGACTTTGAAATTTTATTAATCAAAGACTTGTTGGTTATATGTGCAGTGTGTGGACATGCATTGTGTTGCTGATAGATTGTTAGATGTTGTATTTCTTTGAAGAATGGAACAACACAAGGGCGAAGAATATTGGCAACATGGTGTTGTGCATTTAAGTTTCCAACTATCAATTGAAGGTCCTTTTCCAGGGCCTATCTTCAACAGTGCCCTTTTTGTTCGTCTTAATCAAAAGTCTTGTTATTGTTGACTTTGAACAGCCCAATCGATTTACAACCTGCATCACAGACAAATCTGCTCTGCACATGCTAATTGCTTGGTTTCTTTTAAAAATTTCAAAAAATGCAATGGCAAATTAAATGGGGTCTAATTTTATTTTGTTTACATATTTACAAAACCATAATGATGTAAGTACATGCATCATCGTACCCTTTGTCCTTTCATTTTCATTCGAGATACACAATAAAAATTTTTCTCCCATAATTTGTTGGATTTTATAGTGCAAGATTTTGATGTGTGTTCTTTAAGTGGGCATAAAAAAGAAGCGGGTCAATCAAATAACGATAAATTATAATATTATAGAATTTGACAATCTCTCATAATGTCTAATTTTCATATAAGGTAGGGTTTCTGAATTTCGACACCCTGTGACCTTGTTTTTTTGGCGTGCTTTGTTTAAAGCCTTGCCGCTCATTTTGTTTACAAGCTATCGACGTGTAGTTTGTATCATCAAATGGCTTTAATATCATACAAATTAATGTTTGACCTTTCCATTTACGCTCGCAGTTTGCATTTTTTGAGGTGTGTAATTTTTTTTCTGATAGTGGCCCTAATTTCGCCACTGGGGCCCTAATTTCAACACTCTAGTGGTTCTAATTACGACACTTATGTCACGAGTTCTACACACGCAGTGGCGTATCATAACTTGGGTAAAAAAGGTCCACTACTCTTTTCCGGTTGCAGGAATACATTTAAATTACATGCCTCTTTTTTCATGACTGAAGAATGCTATTTGATAGCTGATAATAAAATCTACCTATAATGATCCAAATAATAAATAAAAGATAAAGAAGTGGCTCTCCAGGCCCATGGAGCTGTAAGTTATCCTGGTGTCTATGGCATTAATCAGATGACAGCAATTGTCTGCTACATTTTGAATAAGACACTAGTCCATCATAAAATTATACTTTCCACCAGATCCATTAGACCTAACTACCCTATCACTGCTGGGTGGGCAGGTGGATCAGAAAACTACTCAACTTTACCAGGACCGATACCCATCCCTTTGCCAACTAAGTTATTTTGACCCTGAGATTGGACCATATAAACAGTTTTAATGCCCCCCTTGATTTTTCCATGCACATTATTAATGTCATAATTTCTGTTAATTCTGTCCTAAGTTTTGAGATAATTTGAAGCAGAAGTCCTATAAACAATTTGCTCACAAGCATAACATTTTGAACAAGCAATTTTCTGCCTTCTTATTTTATATAAAGACATTCTTTTTAACAAAAGCACTAATTCTGTTTTTGACAGCAAAGGCGGATTGGAAGGCATACCCTCCTTCTCTTTGTGATAAAGACCTGATGCCGAAAAACATGCCCACAGTGGAGGACTACAAAGATGCTTTTGATTGTGTCTTCATTGACTCTACTGGGTCGTACAACATGGCCCATACCCTTTCTGAGAATATTTTTAAAAGGGTAATGATGATTTGTTGTGTAAATCTTGATTTTGAATCTTCATTGATTTTGCCATGTCAAACAATATTCCTCTACTAAAAGGTCAGTCCGCTAAGTGGTGGATCCACTGAATAATCACCATCATGTCTTGTGTTATTGTAGTTATTAGTACTGGATGAGTTGGTGGTCAATGTGGAAGGTGCTTAAGGCAAAATGCGTCAAAATTATTTATTTTTTCTTTGTAACATGTACAATATTGAAAATATTATAAGTGCTTGATGAGGTTTTGTTTGTTTATTTACTATTGAGTGTTTTTTTGTTTTGTTTTGTTTTTAGAAATAATCTAGAATTCATTATTACTTTCCTCTAATTTAAAAAAAAGATTTGATTCATAAATTATTTTAGCATGGTAGTCTCTCTCTCTCTCTCTCTCTCTCTCTCTCTCTCTCTCTCTATCTCTCCTTCCCTCCTCTCTCTTCTCTCTCTCTCTCTCTCTCTCTCTCTCTCTTCTCTCTCTCTCTCTCTCTCTCTCCTCTCTCTCTCTCTCTCTCCTCTCTCTCTCTCTCTCTCTCTCTCTCTCTCTCTCTCTCTCTCTCTCTCTCTCTCTCTCTCTCTCTCTCTCTCTCTCTCTCTCTCTCTCCTCTCTCTCTTCTCTTCTCTCTCTCTTCTCTCTCCTCTCTCTCTCTCTCTCTCTCTCTCTCTCTCTCTCTCTCTCTCTCTCTCTTCTCTCCTCTCTCTCTCCTCTCTCTCTCTTCTCTCTCTCTCTCTCCTCTCTCTCTCTCTCTCTCTCTCTCTCCCTCTCTCTCTCTCCTCTCTCTCTCTCTCTCTCTCTCTCTCTCTCTCCCCTCTCTCTCTCTCTCTCCTCTCTCTCTCTCTCTCTCTTCTCTCTCTTCTCTCTCTCTCTCTCTCTCTCTCTCTCTCTCTCCTCTCTCTTCTCTCCTCTCTCTCTCCTCTCTCTCTCTCTCTTCTCTTCTCTCTCTCTCTCTCTCTCTTCTCTTATATATATATATATATATATATATATATATATATATATATATAATTTAATAATTTGACCCTGAGATTGGACCGTATAAACAGTTTTGAACAATATATATATATATATATATATATATATATATATATATATATATATATATATATATATATATATATATATCCTCATGTTGTGTTTATGGAAGTCACCAGGTGATAGAGCAATGGTACATTGCAATTAGCAGGAGTGAACGACTCCAGAAACAGATGATTCTTTACTTATCTTATCTTAGATAGAATATGAAAAGAGTCATGTGTCCATATACATAAGCTCCATAAGTTGAATAACAAAGAAATTGTAACCTGGTTTATTAAGTAAAGATATAAATCCTCCTGGCCTTTTGAACTCAAATTTATCGTAATCTCTTAATGAGGGGGTACAATTAATGTTGATTGCCATTAAATTTATTTCTATTGGATGGACAATTCATCAAATATTTACAAAAATTAAAGTGTTATCAAATTATAAGGAAGGATGTGCACTAGTATTGATATCTTACATAGTAGGTTGTAACTGTGATATTAAATTTTGTATTTTGCATTCGACTTAACAGATAAATTTTTCCTTCTTTTTGATTGTGTATTGTATAATTGGTCCATACATATCCGCCATGGATTTTCTCCCCTTCCCGGCAACCCCATATTTTAACATTCTTAATTAATTTTTTTTTAAGGTTAAAATTGAATGCCAAGCATCCATTGATTCAATGGCACAATCAGAGCAGACAGTTTTTGATTCCCTGTTCATGACCCCTGTACCATTTGGACAAAAGTTTGATCACATCTTTCAGTATGTATCATTATGACCTTTTATGTAACTCTTTTAAAGGGAGAAACCGATTTTTTTTGGTGAAGTTTTAGTCTAGATGCTCTTCCACTGATACAAAAGTACTTTTAGAAAACATACAATGGAACTTCTGAAATTTGGGTATCCTGACCAGAAGGGAACAAATTTTCCTTACCTTTCTTATTTGGAAGAGTGCCTTGCTTATTTGGATATTTATTCCTATTTCTAGAATACTAAAGTGCAGAATTGGATAATTTTTTAGATGGTAAGCAATTCAAGTACAGTAAAAGGTCAGGAAATTTTATTTTTTTTCTAAACCAATGAACTTGTTGTGACTTATGCTGATTTTATTGTAAGGTCACATCATTACAGTCTGCTTTCTTGCTTTTATACGCAGCTTGTGGTATGACACTTACCTTCAGACCTGTAGGTCCTTGGTTTGAATCCCGCTTTGGGTAGCACAAAGTTGAATCCTTGGCTTGGAAAAGGCTCTTTAATTATAATTTCTCCACACTCAAATATGAAATGAGTACCTGGTTGGTAATAGTGTTGTCTCTGTCGGGAAAAAAAAATGAATAGTGCTTTATAGGCATCATGTCTAGTAGAATCCAGGCTATATAAACGCTCAATTTAGATTTAAAAAATACAAATTTATAAAGAGGTGACTAATTAATGGACAGATAGACAAATGAATATTTATTTATTTATTTATTTTTTTTTTTTTTTCAGTTTACTCGTTAACAAGACCTTATTAGACAACATCTACACCAAGGACAAAAGTTTAATGAATGTAGAACTAGACATGGGTCTTGGCTGCAGGATATTGCTTGTGCAGCAACTCATTCTTTCTGTCTTGAGTAAAGCTTTGCTGAAACGGGCTGTGGTCATACAAGCAAAACCAATTTTAAGTTCTAAAGTAAGTTGGATGTTCAAACTAATCCACACAAAAAGTTAAGTGGGAAATTTTAATTTTTGATATTTTAATCTGTCAACGTGTCCAAATGTAATGGTGATGACGATTGTTAATCAGGATTTTTTCACAAATTTTGGTCAGAAAAATAATTTATGTCATTCAGTTCACAAATAAAAGTAGTTATTTATTTACTTTTTATTTTCTGTGGATTTGCTGAAGTCCTCAGTGGCTGGGACATTAATTGTTAACACAACGACTACTGCAACCACCACCACAATATCACTCTTATCACCATAACAACAGCACATCATCATTTCTACCACAATCAGTGGGAAATTAATGGTTAACACAACGACTACTACAACCACCACCACAAAATCACTCTTATCACCATTACTACAGCACCTCATCATTTCTACCACAAGCACAACTACTTCAAGCCCAATAACTACTACAACAATCATTACCATGTTATTCCTTCTGTCACCACTGCAACAAGAAAAATTTCCTCCTTTTTTTTTTGTGATCAGTCATTCTCACCCCTGACATCTGTTACTAAGAACTTCATATAACAACATTCTTCCTCAGTGGTCTGCAACTTGCAAGGCCTTTGAATATGACGAGTATTCACAACTGACTTTTGGCATAATATTGGATCCCTCCGAGGCCTTCAGCATTCTGACTAAGGGCCCCCCAGCTGATGAAGCAGAGGTGAATATCTTTTTGAATTTGTGCTTAAAACATTGAAAGCTTTTTAGTTTAAGAAACAACCACTCAATTTAAAGACACCTTTGAATTATGAAAAGGTTTGGGCTTTAAAACAAAAAAATGAAATGAAGATCAGAAACATTAAAAGTAAATTTTAATTGTGAAATCTATCGCGACAGTTAAACCATAAGTAAAGTAATCATAATCCTGTCAATGCAAAGATACATTCAAACTTATATACTTTTTGATATTCATTTTATATTCTTAACAAAAGTGGTCACCATCAAATATTGCTCATTCTATACTATTTTCAGTGCAAGGAATTTTTGGCTTCCCAATTGTTAATAATAATAAAAACATTCTTGTATATTTGCTCCTGTTGAAACCTCTCAGCACTTTACATCACATATGTTATCACTCGCTTGACACCCTCAAACACACACACATATATTCAAACTTAATTTAAGTTAAATTGTTTTCAATCCTTAAAAGATAGTCCTTCAGAGCTGTAAGGCCCATGTTGGCAGAAATTATACCAGTTTTAGTGATGTTAAATCGACAGGACCAATTGCTTTGAGATGTTCTAAATTCTCATATTGAAGATGCATGCTGTTAATTAATTGTGTTACAGTTCAAAAGAGAAAACCTCTGAGTGGAAAAGAACCTCAAACCACAGAAATCAAAATAGACAATTTAAAGCATGTACAGTTGAAAGTGGTGATGACGTCATTGGATCATCTCAGTTCTGTGTTGCAAACAATCTTATGCCATCATTCAATGCAGATTTGACTTAAGCTTTTTGTATATCTCTCAATATTCACTAATCGTGCTTTAAAGCACTTTACAAGACATTGCACAGAGAAAGGTGCTGGAACTGATCATTTAGTGAAAGCCCCGGTTTCTGTGATTGATCTGTTCTATTTTATCATCATGAAAACAGAATTATTGGATTAAAGATGGTTATTGAGTTACAGTTTTTAGTTGTGAAGTCAGACTAAATTGCCTAAAAGTGTAATAATTCTATATTACTGGCCACAGATTGTAATCCATTTATTGGTTCAAGACTTTTGATATAGACCACTGTCAATTTTTTTCCACTTATTTCAGGCTGCTGAGTTCCGCAAGTTCTGGGGAAGCAAATCAGAGATGCGACGATTCAAAGATGGAAGTATTAATGAAGCTGTCTTGTGGACAAATTCTACCAATCAGAGTGATAGACGCATCATCTGCCAAAGCATTGTTTCTCACATCTTGAATTTGTAAGCTTAAGAGACGATTACTGCTTGTGCCTCTTCAACAAACACATTTTATCATTAGTTCTTTGAAATTTATTTTTATACCATTCACCTGAATCTGATATTATATTTGGGCAAATCAAATATAACATTTGATTTTTAAGAAAACATTCACTCCTGTCAATATTATTATATTGAGGATGATTGCTGTGATAATATGAAGAGCTAAAAGACAGGTAGTGAGGAAATCCTTTCATATATATTCATGATTCATGCTTAACACAAAGATCATTTTTAGCATTTAGTTCACCCTGACATAATTATGAGGTGCTAAGTCAAATACTCTCATTAACTCTTTAAGATTCAACCCGACAAAAACCGACGACATAATATTCATGGGCGGGGTAGTCAAGACTGGCCTCAGTAAGTAAAATCCAATCATTGTGAAGGAAATGACAGGTCCTGTCACTGCCGCAGGGTGTTTTCAGCTTTGATTTTTATAAATTTGCCGACAGAAAAGAAAATACGTTTCAGAAATTGCGATTTAAATCCTATTTTATTTGCGGGTGAAAATCATTGACATTGCACTTTGGTAAAAATCGGTAAAAAATTACGACTTTGGTGATGAAAAATGACTTTGAAGACAATTATTGTAAACATTAAAAAATATTATGAATAATTTATAACTCCCTTATTTGTGGGTCGATTTTGTCATTCGAGGTATCAATTTTATTGTAATAAAGAGATAGGAACTTCAGAGTTATTTTTTCTGATGCGAAATTATTACTTTGTAATTTTAGCACCAAGAAAAATAGTCGGTAAATAAATTTGTTACACCTCTTTGATAGACCGCCGGGGTCCGTTCGTGTAGAATTGTGATCAAGCGTCTAAAAGTCTTTGACCAATCACAGGCTATCTATCCAGCTGGCCGAAACAAAGACGCTTCTCCCCGTCGATGTATTACGCTATTGTTATGCAAGGAATATAACACCTTATTGAGTAGGCATAAAATCTAAAAGTAAAAGATATAATTCTGAGGAATTTGAAAGTCACATTGCTGAAATCAGCTTGAAAAAAGAAGTACATTGGTCTTTGTTTCATAAAAATCGGTTGAAAACCAACTGTTTTACGAATAAATTTGATTTAAAAAATTGCTTTTGTTTATTTTAGCTTTTTTTAGCAACTTTTTTATTTATCGGCCGATTTTCTTGATTTTTATATCATTCTTTATATCTCAAAGAGACGAGATCAGTGATATACTTTGTTTGTTTCAAATGTAACTAGAACATAATTTGGCTTTTTTACCTATCGATCATGCCTGGATAATTTATTCAACAACGTGGCGATGTGACGCAACTATTCCATGGCCGTCTTGACGGCTGTTGACACGTGAGCTGCCAGAACGACCAATCGTTGAAGGGTCAAGATGCTCAGTAGCCAATCGTTCTTCGGTCAAAAAACTTAAGAACTCACGAGAACAAAAGTTTGAAATTTGGTGATGGACGGACCTATGAAATCGTTTCTGGGCGGAGTTTAGCCATGAGTGACCGTAGAAAACGAAAAGGCGACTACAGATATCAAAGAGTAGGCTTATATCATCATAGGATGTCTACATGATTGACATGGCCATATAGGGAAATCATTATCTACTCCCCCAAAAAGAATCTGAACACGAGAGGGTTAAGTCACATAGTCTCAATAGAGCAAGAAAGATATATAAGTATTTATATAATTTCATCAGAATTGATTACCTATTTTCTCTGCCCTGCTCTCATGTTCCTTAGACTTGGTAACTTGTGTATGTTGTAAGCAAATGAGCATTTGAAAGATGGGAGCATTGCAAGATTTTAGAGCTCCAAAGTATCTCATGAAAACCACTTGCACATTATAGAATATGTGTCAGTGCATAACATAATCAGTCGGAAGGTTTTGGATTTGAATTTTTTTGCCTTTTCTGAAAGAGCATTTTAATCTTTATTTGAAGTAAATCGGGAGATTTTTCATGAAGTTATGGTCAGATGTATGGGAAAGGTATCCAGCAACGGTTCTCAAATTTCATACTTTTTCAACTTAACTAGCTGTAAAAAAAATAGCTGAAGTTTCTGGGTGGGGATCCTGACCTCCCATAGCGGGCAGGGGGGTACATACTGTGTCTTCTATCCCCCTATGTCTGTTTTCCAACATGCTTTCTGTCTTTGTCTTGGAATGAGATTACTTGGTTTTTTACCTGGCCCTGGTCAGAGTCCTGGCTGGGAGGGAAACAGTCAAATGCAAAGTTATTGTTTTGGGAGGTGATATTTTTTTCCTTGTAAATCATCTCTCTGTTATGCATTGTATTATGTTTAGTTTGCATGTTATATTATATAATTTGTAAACATTTGAGTGTATTCCTCTCAGTTGGGGCCTCTCCTTGTGTCTGGATGGACTTTTAGGTGATCTCAAACTAGGTACTTTGATGGTGTGCTCTTGGAATCTACATCTGTTCCCTATTTGAACCAATTCCCCTTTGTCTCACCTTTTCTTTTGTGCTTTAATTGTAATTCTAGAACTTTTTACTATCCCATTTTCTTCCTTTTTACTGGCGCTTATATGACCTTAATGTGTTGCAAGTGCCGTAAAACCCTTAAAAACAAACAAAACAAATAGCTGAAGTTTATACTGGTTTCTGTAACATTAGCTGAAGTTAGTCTGACTACTGTAATGTTAAATGGACAGTTTGATACCCTTTGGATACAATGCTAGTCTATTGCAAAATACTTTTCATTAGATTTCATTTGACAAACAAAGCAACCCATTCATAATGACAGCATCCGGGACAAATTACTGGTCCCTTTGCTTGTGAGGCAAGTGCTGTACCAGTGGGCTATCAAACTCAATCACTAATATTTTTAAGACAATGTAATATAAACCGTATGGAGCAAATTATTTGAGGTAAATTTGCATTTAACTTTGTGACATTACCTTTGTCCTTTAACTCATTGCTTGACAGCCTAATCTCAGGAAATTTAATCCCAACAACCAACGACAGGGAGATAACTGCCAGAAAATTTACCACACGTCACTAAAAAATCACTGTGCCATCTCTGTAGTGGGATTTTTATAATTTAAATTGTGTTAGATAGAGGAACAATTTATCTACATTTTGATACCAAGACACATATATGTTTGGCCCATTTCAAAATTAACTTCAATGTCCGATTCATCACCAGAATCACTACCAACATCGTCATCATTATCTGATATGGTCTCAAGAACCAAAGAATTTAGGATATCAAAGGCCATTAAAAAATTTTTAGCTTCATTTTTTTGACCAAATTGAAAAAATGTAACCTATCTGATAATTGCCAAAATCAGAAACCGAAAAAAGTTACATTCACTTTCATTCTTCTCGTACTTTCGGTGCTTCAAAACAAAGCACTAGATATGAGGAATCACCGGTCGCATTCGGCATTCTGTCATGATCAGGGTTGGAAATCGGCGGCCGCAATCGGGCCTTCTGTCAAGCAATGGGTTAACAACAAAACACAAGTGGATTCAAAGTATTTTGTTATCGGGTCTGATAATATATTATAACTTTAAGATTTGACATAGGAGACCATACCCCTTATACAATGCATCTTAATTCACGGGTTCCATAACAGCAGTGATAGCGGGTGGTTGGATGGGAGCATCACCCTTGAATCATATACCTATGATGTTCGCATGGGTGTACGATCCGATAGTGATGTCGTTTCTTCTTCTCTTTACTAGCCTATCCTGCTTCTTTGGTTTGTGATTGTATTTTTGACAGGGGATATTTTTTTTTCTGTAAATCTTCTGCCTGTTTGTTCTTGGTTATTTATAATTTAGCTTATGATATCTTTAGGTTATGATTTTGATTTACATTTGTACTATTTTTGTTAGATTGCTTGTTTTTTTTTTGTTTCAGCGGTCTCTCATATAACCTCAATTGTGTTGGAAGAGGCCTAAAGCAACAAACAAACAATGAGCAGTGATACAAGTAGTCTTTCAGAGCCACAAAGCCCATGTAGCCAGAGTTTATCCCAGTTTCTATAGCATGAAATGGACAATAGCAAGTGCTTGCTACCCTTTTGCTTTTGGATAGGAAGGTTGTCTATCGCAAAGTTCTTTTTCCAGATCTAACAGATCGAGCTACTCAATCACTGCTTGGTGGAAGGGGGGGGGGGGGGGGGGGGGGGGGGGTTAAGGAAAAATCTTGACTTCACCCGTTATCGATCTTGGTCCCTTTGTGTGTGCAGCGAAAGACCCAATTTTAATTACAAGTTTGTGGATGGGATGACTTCATTATGATTCATAATGATATGAATTAAAGAGAGAAAATAGGAGTTGTTAGCAGAATAAAATAAAGAGTGGAAGGGAGTTGGTTGTTTTAGTAAAGTGCACTTCATCAGGATAATACAGTGTATACAAATTTTGTCTATTCTTATGGCAGACATTGTGGAATTCCAGTTGAAAGTATTGTCTATAGGGGCAATCCACTTGACACTTTGCTGAAAATCCACCCGAGTGCTATGAATCAGGAGCGTCCCAGCTATGGAACAGGGGAGGAATTTAGTCTAGCAGTTTTGAAATCATTTGAACCTGTCAACCGTATATTGAGAGCTCTATCAGATCTTCCGTTACCTATCATTTCAGTTCAAGGTGTTCACCCTGTCTTCAGACATGCAGAGGTAGATTTAGATGCCATTTTTTGGGGGGGGATGTTATTTCATTTTCAATTTACTCCATATTTGGATACATAAGTGGCTAGTCATTCACATTCGGTCAATGAACTTTTATAAATGTTATTTTTACTTTCAATTTTATACAATTTTTAAAAAAAACATTATTCATAACTACAACGAGACATCTTTTTTTTTTTAACCCATCTTTTTTTATTTGCTTTTAAGGTGAGCTTGAGCCAGCAAGCTAAATAGAAATGTTGTACAGTATTGTGCAATACAAAGCAATGTGGAAAGAGTAAAAATCGGGAAATATCTCCTTTACTTAAGTTTTGTTCTTTTTTCTATTATCATGACTTTATTTTGTTTTTGTTTTTTTGTGACTTTGGAAACATTTTTACCTATATTTTCACTTAATGATGTTTCAGGTATTTCCACCCTTGCCTACTGCATTGCGCTACAACAGAAGTACAACAGTTAAAAAAGAAGCTCTCATCCCACATGATGAAAAGTGGTTACCGCTCCATCTTCCTGTATTGCACGGTAACAATTCCATCTTTCTGACATGGATCATAACATTCTATAATTTCCTATACACTCTCTGAGGAAAATAAAAGTGATGTGTAAATTTCTGTAAATCTCATATCTACTTTTAATCTCTCATAAAATCTCTTTAAGATTGCAGACCTACTAAATCTTATGAAAATATTGATACATTCCTTATTAAATTAGGGGGATTCTACAGGACAAATTTTAGGATTTACTTTTCCGGACTTAATTTGGAAAATGGATGAATATTGTCATATTTGGTGTCACCTAGGAGATTTTTAAGCTCTTTCAGAAAATATAAATATCTTGAGCTAGAGCACCTGACAACAACGTATAAAGACAAAAGAGTCACCAGCCCCTGTCCAGTCATCTCATGAATTGACATTTATAGAAAATTGACTCTTCAACTCAAATAAAATGATGTATTATAAATCCTTAAGGCCTTAAATATGATAATATAAAGGTTTAGATAATCAATGAATACAACAAATATTGCGTAAGTTTTTACACAGTTTTATTATTTTTAGTCAACATTTACACAGCCGAAAGAGCGATAAATTGAAAAAGGTGTGGACTCTTTTATTTGTTGGGTGGCTGAATTTTTTCTGAAGCTAGAGGTGCCTAAATGAGTCAATAAAATGGAGAGTAAAATAAAGGGAGTTAATGTGATTCATATAAAAGATACAATACAAAATTAACCTGTGTGTTTTATCTTTTATATGAGTCACATTTACTCCCTTTGCTTTAATCTCCATTTCAATTTTTCCTCATTTATATTTCTCAATGGCCCCAACGATGATCTGTCACACTCTGGAATGTGGAGAAATAGATCCAGAGCGGCTCTCCTTGTAGTGGATAGCGTAGAATCCATCTTATGGTAGTCCTACAGGTCGTGGGACAACCTTAAAGAAATAATAAATTCTTATTTTTTGGCACCTACTTTAGTCTACTAATTGTATTTCCTGAATTATACTTATAATAATATGGCAGTAAGTAGGAAAAACATTTCTTCATTGACTAGTTCAAACAAAAATGAAGTATGGAGTGTTTTTTTAAAAAAAAATATAAAGCATTGTGTAATTATCTGTATAAGTCATTCTTTCTTCTCTATTTTGTAATTTTTAAAAGTATTTATTGTCTTGGAAGTGTCCCAAGGAACTGTTCTAGGACCTATATTATTCCTGTGCCATATCGATGACTTGCCAGGCAGAGTGATATTGCAAAATGAGACTATCTGCCAATGATTTGTTTCATTTACAGAGAAATTAAATCAGATCAAGATCATATTGCAAAAATAACCTATATTTGCTATAAATAAGGGCATTTATTTGGGGCATGCATTTTACGGCCCAAAAATGCCACATCATGAGCTTTAAAAACTAGTCCTGACACAAGTGAATAACTATCTATAATGGCATTGAATTGTCGGATGTTCTTAAATATTAAGTGAGCTTTTATATAGCGCAATATCCACAAAACGTGCTCAAAGCGCTTTACAAGGCAAATGAGGACTGTCCTTGAATATGTTTCTATGGGATTCATACCAGAAAGGATTCATAGACATGCTGGATTGTGTCCATTGTAAGGGAGCCAGCAACTAGGCCACCAGAACACATGGCAGTATAAAATGGTACAGCATATGGCACAGATACAGAGACCACTAGTAAAGATAATAAACTAGTGCAGTATCCACTAAACATGCTCAAAGCGGTCCCTAACCAACAGCAAAAGATAACATGTAGGACAAGACCTGATGCCTGTTAGGCAATATTACAATTTTTTTCTACAGAGACAAATCAGACAAAACGATCAGGTACGCATTTTATACCGGAGTACAGTGGGAGAATGTGGGTAAATAGCTTTTTCTAAGGACTCAACTATGCGCCGCTCAGAGCTGGACTTGAACCCAGGACCTCTGATCCGAAGGCGACTGTCACACCACAAGACCACATAGCTGCACCTTGTACTGGCAACCATTTTTGTCTTGAACTGAAGATGTAGTCTTATGCAAGGCATATGCGCTAAATTGTGTATTCCAGTTAATGACTGTGGTTGTCAAAACTCCAGCTCGTTAATCATATAAAATCTATTATTTTGCAGTTTTGTGTGAACTGGAAGGCACAGGTAAGTGGCCTGATGACAAGGATGCCTTGGAGTCTATGAAGGTATTATTGCACGTCAAAATGGGACAGGAGTTGAAACAGAAATTCTCCATGTGTGTTGGTATCCATCCAACTCATGTTGATGTTTATAGGGTAAGATGTTCAGATTGACTTTGTGCTCTTTATATGTCCATGTGTGCCTCTATGATGAGAATGGTAAGAGGCAAGGCATGGGATTCAAGTTATTGTATTGCAATGTTTTATAAAGTTGCCTTTCTGGGACAGTTGTTTCTTTAAAAGAAAAAAGAAAAATTCTGAATAGGTTTTTGCTATAAAGTGTTGTATTTATAAAAGGACTAATAAATGCTAGAGATAATTGAAACGGAAATTTTCGCATATATGTATTTATTACTCATTCTTATTGTTGGTAAAATTCTTCAATGTTACTCCACTTTTTGCCACTACATTCACTATCCAAATTGTGAGACTATTGTATTGATGAATTATTTAGCTCAATAAATGTTTGAAAAGCAATTCTATCATATTTAGATGCATGTAATCTTCTGGTTTGTTACTTTGATTTTTTAAATTTTCTTTTCAGCAATAATTATAATGATGGAATTAATTTTGTTATTTTCAATAGTGCAGGGTAATGATTGGATGTTGTGTGTCATTATTCATTTTTCTCTTAATAGAAGTCTTTTTGAATCTGTATAGGATTTGAATTTTGATGAGTCAATGTGTCCTTCATATGAGATATGGTAAAAGGTCAGAATAGGGTAATTTTTTGAGAAATTGAAAAGGAAATGGAATTTTAAAGTGGCAAGACAGAAAAATAGATCAAATGCTATGATTTTCTTTCTGGACTTTTTTTTTGGTATCAATATTTTCAGGACGGCTTTGTATTTCGACTGAAATTGACATGCTTAAAAGAGATCAAAGTACTGCGAACTGTGCGTACTGATTCTGGCATGCTGAGGTTTGAGGACAATAAAGAAGCTACTGATCTGACTCGTGAGATTATCCAGCTTCCGCTTCACAGTCATCTGATCCATAGGTTAGTTAATTTTGCTTTGTCAGATAATTGAAATAGAATTGTTTACATTTGTGAAAATTACTGCAGAGTTCTTTTTGTTGTTTTTCATTCGCTTTTAATACGATTCAGTCCCACCGCCTTGCTAAAAACTTTATACTTTTAAAATAAATCCTTATATCATCACCTGGGTGACTTCCTTACAAATAGAATACAATATATACAGATTAGAGGAGATGTTTCCAATAACATAACTATAAATACTGGTGCTCTGCAGGGCTGTGTAATCTCTCCCATTCTTTTCATACTGAATACGAACGACTGTAAAAGCTCAGATCTAAATATACCCCTTTTTAAATTTGCAGACAACACTACTTTATAAGGATTAATTACTAATAACGATGAAAAAAAAATATTAGGAAGAAATAAATAAGTTTGTTTCTTGGGGCGACAATAACCACCTTGAACTGAACGTAAGACTAAAGAATTAATCATAGACTTCAGGAAAGATAAGAACACCAAAGACCATATCACTATTAAAAATGAAAAAGTAGAGCAAGTAGTAAAATACGAATATCAAATATCTAGGAGTCACCATGGACAACAAATTACAATGAGACATGCATACCAGTTACATTGATAGTAAAATTAAAGAATGTTCTTTTTACGGAAATTGTCCCAACTTAACATTGACAAAACACTTTGTATGTTATTTTATATATCTCTAATAGAAAGTTTTGTTTTTTGGTATAACTGCCTGGGGTGGAAATTGTCTTAGCTTAGCAAAAGCTAACTTTTACAGAACTTATAAAAGAGCTAACAAATATACCACAGATTCCATGTTACATAGTTACAGACTTTTTAATAAGGAAAATAATTTATAGATTATGGTCTATGTCTGTTTTAACTTTGAATCTTCTTTTTAAAAATTACTCCAGACCTACAATTTTAACATCAATTTATATCATCGTTTACTACATCTTTACAATTATTAGACCTGTAAATTCTAAGTCAATGAACTGAAATCAGTCAATTTGTCAAATTCAAATATTTTTAAAAAAGGAAAGAAAGAAAGAATTCACAAATCGTAGTCGAATGACCGTAAAGTAATTAGGCGTGTTCCATAACGCTACGTATAGCTCATGGGAGCCGTTTATATTAACGATGGATTTATTGCCAAGGCTAAGCGGCGCTTTTTAGAATTGGCGTGACTGAACACATCCCAGTGTAATTTCACACAGCATTCGTTAAATTATTTTTTCACTTTCCAACCTGTCGTGATCCCAACGGTAGCCAATTTTAACTGAGCTGCAGAGCTATAAATCACTGTTTCATCTAAGCCAAAATTGACCACATAGTTTTAAAAGTATAAAAAAGTAAAATGTGAATGCCGGAAGTAACATCTCTAGTAGATGAGAATGGGAGACACCTTTAAATCGGAAGTTAGAATAGGATAGATTGCTACAAGCACATTTCAATTGCCTCACGTTGTAAACAAACTGGTTGACCGTTTCTTCACTGATTGGGTACCTGATTATAAGGAACAATGGTAAGTGGCCTAATTAATTCCCGTGCAAATCAGGACGTTTTCTGCCATTGTTTTGCTCAAGCCTAAGCGAGCTTGCTGTTTTGTGGTGATTTACCTTCATTTCGATTCTTTGAATTTTTCTGCTACGCCTGCCAAAGTTTCTTCTTGACAATTCACTTCTACTTAATAATTCAGTGTATTGGCCAGAAGTCATATTTATTTAAGTTTTTTTTTCTGCCATTAACTGATTGAACATCTAGTTTGCTCATTGCTACATTATTCTAATGTTCTCACAATGGCTGAGCTGTTCGTGGATCGCAATTCAGACTTGTCGAGCATCGATAAAGATGTGAGGAATAAATTCAATTGGTCATGGCTAGAAGTTAAAGATGATAATGGTGCTTATTTTTCTGACTATGTCAGAAAAATTCCAGAGGCAGGAATATGTCTTTGATGAAGTCATCTTTACCTATATGAATGACATGCTTATTTAGCATTGCTTCTACATCAAATTATGGCAGTCATACTTCCAGTAAGAAATAACACCCACTATTTTAATGTATTGTATTTATCACTCTCCTCTCCAATGATGCCCTTATTTTTTTAAAAATAATTGTATCTTCAGTTTGTCGAAGAGTTTCAGTCAATTTTTATAGAGCTCATTTACAGGTCTAAATTATACAATCTATGCGTGCCATGTAATTCATACTATGTAATTTTTCTCACTTAATTAACAATATTATTATTCTGTATCTACTACTTAGCTTTTTACTAAATTTATTTACTTATATGTAAACATCGGTATTACACTTTACTAGATATCTACACCTTTACAATTATATAATCTGTATGACTCTTGAAATTTACACTAGGTAATTGTTCTTTCTTTTTACAATATTATTGTACTATACTTATTACTTAGATTTACTTTACCACATTTATTTATGTATGTATTATTGCCTGTATTTTCAAAAATTTCCTTTTTGCATCAGTAAAGTACATTAAAAAATTATTATTATTATTATTATTATTATTGTTATTATTATTATTATTATTATTATTATTATTATTATTATTATTATTATTATTATTATTATTATTATCATTATTATTATCATTATTATTATTATTATTATTATTATTATTATTATTATTATTATTATTATTATTATTTTTATTAAGAAGATGGTGATTCAGGAGAAAATGTACCAAGAATATTATCTTTAACCCCAGTATATGATAAACAAATGAGTTTCTTTATCAGATAATATGAGACACGGAATGCAATGATATAAGTGATGTATTGTGTCCCCCATCAATCTGGAACTTTATTGAAGACTTGATGGTTTTGGTTATGAAACTTGGTCGAATAGTTCCAGTCTACTTAACTGTACTTTTTATTAGTCAGGAATTTACAGGGCTTTTCTTTTTTCTTTTTTAGGAGGGGGGGGGGGGGGGGTTGTTTTGCTTTGTTAAAATTTTAAGCAAGAACTGTTTTAGACGTGGTGGCAGACTTAGACAAAGTATGCTTTTGCTTTTGATCTTTAAAAAAAAAAAGTATTTTAAAAGATTTTAATTCATCTCTTTTTTTTATTTAAAACATAAAACATTTGCGATCTAGTGTGCAGCAACAACACCAGGTATTCAGTGCCACAGTGCGTCTCTGCAAAAGATGGTTTTCATCCCAGATGGTTTGGTACTACATTAGAGAGGAGGCAATAGAATTGATGGTGGCTTCTGTGTTTATCAACCATTATCCTTATTCAACACCACCTGTGTAAGTTCTTGTTGGTTTAAGGTGTTTATGGAAATTTCCTTTCATTGAAAGTTTCTCACATAGGTAGAACTTTGAAGTATTAATGTTTTGTTTTGCATGTTGATAAATCAAGAATTAAAACAAGGGTCATACACTGCATGGAATCAGCGCTATTTTAGTTGGAGCTCCCAAGGGACCAATAACCCTCCCTGCTAGCTACCTGCGTGAGGTCATTGGAGGTCAACTGGTATCAGGCAGTGCCGTGTCCAATGGGGGCAATTATGGATATTTATGGTCTTATAATATGTCTGTATAGCGGGAAAACAATAACAGACTCTTTCACTTTATTATTTTGATTTGAAAAATCAGTTGTCTTTCTAAAGATCAGTGAAAATTTGATATTCCTGTGGTTAATAGTTTTCTTTAGATATCACAAATTGTGGATCTAATTTTAAGTGCTTGTAAATTATGGTGCACTTAAATAAAAAAATTGTTATTCAAAACTCAGCGGCAGTATCTTAATAGTTTTAATAAATATCAAAAGTACATATATGCATCTATGTTCCTGTGCATTATTATCATATTGGCAGTTGATTTTCTTGATTTATTCATGGTTTTGTTTGTTCTGTATATTTTTTTACCACTTCGATTCCTCTCAAACAGTTGTATTGGTCATAACATTAAACTGATATGATTTATGTCTTTATGTGATAAAATAACTCATAAAGATAATATTTTATTGACCAGTTAAAACTAAAAACCATTATTGTGTATTGTGTATGATTTCAATATCTCAATTTACTATCAATCTGCCTATAAAGTATGACCTCTTTACAAGAAAAAATTCAATCACCCAACAAGGTTACTGGACATACTACAAATATGGCAGTATCAATCATCAATTACAACTAATACTAAGTACTGGTACGGTTAAATTAAATGATTTGCTCAAACAGATGAACACATATGTGGACAAAAGAGGATTCAAAATTACGAGGGCATATGGTTTATTCTAAGTAGCGACCTCTTTCTCTTATCGACCAGCTACATTCAAAACGAACACACTGTCCATATAGTTTATATAGAATCATCTCCTTTCTTCCAAGAATACACCTTCAGTCATTGTGTTATAAAGTCATCTGATCGATATACCCTTGAACTCCAGTCAGTCAGATTTAGAGATAAAACAATTGAATAACAGTCAGAGTCAAATCAGTATAACACCACAGGTATACCACATAAGATCATTTAATTTTTGGGAAATCACTGCCATATATATCTGGACGCTTCAGTCTATAAAAAGTTAACACATTCACTTGTGCACAAAAGGAGAACTTGAACTTACATTATATTACTTATTCAACATGCAAAAATAAGAGTAATTGAGATGGATTTCAATGACCCTAAACATTGACTCCTATCTATATGACACTCCGGAGACAACCACACAAGGCAGTATACATCTTCAAACAATTATGCCTAATATTCATAAATAAATGTGATTTTGACTTGAATCGTAAGGGATTTAAGTATAGAAAAAAGTCATCAAGCCAGTGAAAAGTTGGCTTTCAAATGTGCCCAAAACTACATAATATTTAAATCAGTTAAATGCTTTAAAAAATAAGATTAATATTATTTTCATCTAATGGTTTATATTTTATTCCTAAACTGATATTTGGACATAATTCATGGCATGGAATACTGTGGGAGAGAAAATGAAGATCTCACCAAGTCATGCCAAATAAGAATTTTACAATTAAAAAATTCATATCTTTTAAGATTTTACTGCCCGGACAACAAAACTTGGCATGTGTCAAGATCATCATTTTTACTTTACAATGATGCTTGTTTCAATCATTTTCTGCCGCTGGGAATTAAATTATTAAAATGCAAATTACAACAAATTAATTTCATTGATAGCTCAAAAACCACTAAATTGACACCTTTCTTATGAGCAGCCTTAAGAGGATACATTATTATCAACCATGGCATATGATGAAAGAAACCCTTGCTTTGCTTGTGGTGAGGGAATAATTTCCATATTCATGTTGGCAACTGAGCAATACCATGAAATATTGCAGCAATTAATTACCATCAGTGGCATCACAGATTTCCCCTGACCGCTACCTGTTACACACATGGGCTGACCCCACTAATGGGGTCGAGTTGACCTAGCACTAAAATACCGCTCAGAGGGGAAAATGCCACGCAGTGCATAGCTTTCTGAGTAAGTCGAAAATGCATCATTTGACATCAAAATTCTTAAAAATTTTGAGAATAAAAATATTTTTTTTGTTTTCCATCTGAAATTGTGGTTTTCCATTCCCATTTATTTGCATGTCTGTAATGCTATAAAAGTTTCTTTTGTATATGCTCATTAACATCACAGGCCTGTAAATCTTCCGTCTATTGTCGGATTTCCGACAGTACGATTTTGCTCTATAAGTGCTAATATTTTAAAAAAATAATACTAATAGTAAAAATAAAATTCGTAGCGTCAAAGAACAGAACCAATAAAAAAGAAAATAAAGGACTTTTATTTCGTTCCTAAAAAAAATCAGATTTTATTCCATTTCAAATGCCGACTTAAAAAAACAAAACAAAAAAACTTTTTATTTGTCACATCAAAGACAAAACAAGACTTGCCGTCTATAATATTATCATGCCACCTACATGCTCTGCTAGACATGGATGTATTCACTGCCTGGCTACTGTGCCACAGCCAGCGAGAGAGAGGTCGCGAAGTTCGCGCGAGCGTCTTCACACACACACCTAGTCAGTAAATAGCGCACGCACAGAAGTGTCAAACCGGACCGGAAGGTTTCTCTCTATTTTGCTACCTACACACACGCATATCTCTGGTTCTCATATCTTTTTCTCTATATTTTATTGGTTCCGTCCGGATGTGAGACGGAAAAAAAATAATGCGAAATAATTATTTTTCTTCGAAATATATATTCTTCTTCGAAAGCTGTCACAGTCGTCCCACCACCTCCTCTTCTTCTTCTTCGTCTTCTTCTTCTTCTTCTTCTTCTTCTTCTTCTTCTTCTTCTTCTTCTTCTTCTTCTTCTTCTTCTTCTTCTTCTTCTCTTCTTCTTCTTCTTCTTCTTCTTCTTCTTCTTCTTCTTCTTCTTCTTCTATAAGAATTAATCCAAATAAACAAAAGAATCAGCATAAACATTTAACACAAACAGGAGCCAAGATACGCATCCTTCAAAAGAGTAGGAATTGTTCTCTTCCTTTCATTTTACAACTAACTCAGACCTGTGCCCTCAAATAATTGGGATTTTTTTTTTTGGAACCATAAAATAAGGACCTCGTTATAAATAAGTAGGGTAAAGTGACATGATTTGACTAGTCAATTGACGTGTCATATCTGTGTTGTGTCCATATTTCTTCCTGTTGTGTCTATTTTTGCGTGTTCAAAAAGTTCCGACAATTTTTTCACCAACCATTTACAGACCTGACATCAACCCACTCGGGTTGAGTCACTTCATTTGAAGAAGAAAAGTGGATAATATTGCCTGAAAACAAAAGTTCAGTGACCTGTAAATGTGAAAAATTTTAATACATTTTGTCCTTTCCAAAAATGCTATGATCCAGTAAAAATGTTATACTTCAAGAAATTCTTAAATTTAAAGAGCTATATGAGTTCAAGGTGATGGTGACTTTGTCTTAACGCATGTTGTTATACCAAATTTCATCAATTATAGTACATGTTTTAGTTGTCCAAAAAAAAACAAACATTAATGTTCTTAGAGAAAGGTCTGTATTAATAAATGTAAATCATATAATTTATCTTTCTTTTTTTCTTTTTGTAGGAGTCCTTGTGTAGGATTTATGAGATTTCTTAAGCTGTTCTCAAGTTTCAACTGGAAAGATGACATTCTCATGGTCAACTTTGGTTCAGAATTTTCTGGTAAGTCTATTTTATAGATTAAAAAAAAAGATTTTTTGTTTTGTTAAGTATTTTATTATTTACATAGCGCGTTTCTTGCTGACTGTGTTACAACGTTATTTTACTGCAAAAAGTAAGCCCCAAAAATTAAATGGAAGGATTTTTCTAGCATGGAACACCTTGACTTTTTTATTTTGTGTTTTAATTGCCACTTCTTTGACCATTAAATAAGAGAATTGATATCATCTTGAATAAATGTTGCTCAATTATTTTATTATTTTTGTATCATTTGAAACAATATGCATTTTGCAACCATCTAAGCGTATTTCTCTTGGAAAGACCTTGTCTTAGTGCCTTGGTGGAACTTAAAGATAGTCTGGACACACAGTTAGATAGCCTTGGAATAGGTACGGAAAACCCAAATTTAGATTATATAATTGTTGTCTTTAAGTTGCATTCAATAGGTAGAGCTTTTTTTCCTGATTAAAATGGTATAAAATTTATTAAATTTGATTAAAAATTTAAAAAGATATGTTATTTTGAAATTTGTAGAAAATCGCCCAAATTTGGGCTGCTTTGAAAGCAACCTTTTGTTCGTTTTCAAAATGCCATATTTTCATAAATATTCAATCCATACCTCTGTAACTTTCTAACAATACACATCTTTTTATAAACAATATGTGTATTTTTTTCCTGAGCTCAACTCTAAGTAAAATAGAAACAATTTGCCCCCAAAGTAGCTGACAAAGCCAAAATTGTCAATTTCAACGCGAACTTACGAAATATCAGCGATTGTGCCCCTTGCCTGAGCCGGTGTATGAGTGAAGGGAATACGGCAAATGTTGTAGTTGTAGTTTCGTTTTCAGTTGGCTGGTGAATGCAAAGCTATAAATCTTGCTTTCGTATACATCGTGTTAAAGCTGAGATTTTAAACTTTCAAATTTTTCTTAATTTTTTTTATCAATTTAAAGTTTTTAACTTGAAACTTCAAACTTTGAAAAAAAATCATAAAAATGCGAATCTGGTATCGAATGAAAGCTTGTTCAATTTTCTTTCTGATGCAGCCATTGACGTTACTATTAATAGCGCTGATGTGATCAGCCGAGCGGAGAGAAAAGACGACCGTCAGCTACGGTGTTCGAGTAGCGGAGCGCCGGTTCCATAATCGGTTCCATAGTTTATTCCTCTTCTTCAACTCAAAGCCATGAAATAACGGCAAATCCTATGAAAAAAGCATAAACATTTTTTAAAAGATGAAGATTTGAGATTTAATTTGACACCTTACACGTTTTATTTGACGGACTGAAAATGAGAAAAAGAGAGTGACGATTTGAGTTGAAATTCTTGGTTTGCCAATAAAGCCATGACTCGATAAGAGGGTTTGCCGTACCTACTTGGAATCTACCACTGTTTCCTGTCTTAATTAGGAATGCTTGAAAGTGCAGGTCTATATTTTTTTAGCTTTGCCATCTTTTTCCGTTTTACTGGTTTTAAATGACATAAATCTGTTGTAAAGTAGCAATGACTATCCCACACAAATCTTTGGGCCTCTTTTTCGCTCACGAAGTGCCCAAATTCGCGACAAAATATGGGACGACGTACGTACATGCTACACACGTTCCGTACATGCTATTTTAAAAAATTAATTATGACGCTGTTTATCGATGAATATGACTGAAAGTTGACACACAGTTAGAAGAGAGGTCATTTTAGATTATGTCAAGCGACACAACTCGTATGATTACCAGAAGACCGTTAAAAATAGATTTTTACTCTTTGGAGTACAATATTTCTAAAACTACAAAGAGGAGAGATTTTGTCGCTCATAAGGTTATATATGCACATTTCTTCTATTTATATTTCAAATTCCACTGGATTATGATAAGTACTTTTCCCGTATTCTCACAAAACATCAACCCAATTTGCATTTCAATGAGTGAAAATATGGAGACAGCCATTTTGCTCCCCCATCGCGCGACACGAAAATGATGTGAGCGAGGCAAGGCTGCTAGATGGCCAGACTTTAACCTGACCAAATTTGACTTCAAAAGTGGCTAAATAGAAAATCATATGGCTTTCACTATTAAGACTGGCCCACTTAAAATGAACTAAATTTTAACAAACAGAAAATTGAATAGACTAGGATAAATGTCACTGTGATAAAAATAGATGAATAAAATTTAATAAAAGAAACAAAATTATATATTTGGCCACACATGTGACCATCTGGCAACCTTGTTCGCGATGACGGATGACACAAATCCTCGCACGCTTTATTTTAATTAAGGTATTGTTTCATTGTAATGTCATATTATGTCATAGGGATAGAGTCATTGCTATGTAAAGGCAGTAACACTACAAGAAACAAACAAGACCCAGCTAGCCAATCCGTTCCTGGGTGGACAAACTAACGAGGTCTGGTAGACCAGATGCTCTCATTATTAGGCATTGTAAGGAAATGCCTTTGCGTTTATGGCGCTGTAGGGAAGTACCTGTGGTATGCACGACTCAGGACATCCAACCTTATCTTGATTTATTTCTTTTGTCACTCTAAAACGTGAGGGTGTAGCATTTCCGTCGTGTCTTAGAGTCTGATCTTCGACATCCCCAATTTAATCCCTGACGTTATCGGAGCTGCGAATGGCCATTGTCTCCATAGACCATGGTTTACTTCGTGACGATCCATCCATCGTACGCGCTTTGTATTCATTTAGGGGTGAACATGTTTAGGGGGAGAAGAACATTAAATTACAACACCCACCCCATTTCGCCTCGAGTTTTTTCCATGATTCATGCGAATAGGGATGGTAAAGATAGTGACTTTTAATTTCATCTTCAGTTCTGCTGTAAGTCCGTGGTGGAGAAGGACGTTTTGTATTTTCTGTTGTGAAAGTCCATAGTAACGTTCTATCACGGCTTCTAACTCCTGTCTCTGTTGTGAGACAGTATTACCAAACAGAAATTAATGTTGTTTGATTTCTTTTTGAGTAGTGCTCTGTTGGTGAGAGATTTCAGTGTTATTTGTAATCTATTGAAATATTGTGTTCGGTTGTGATTATCGGCATTTCTGATTTAATTGATTGTTTATGATAATAGTGATACCCGAGTTTCCAGTGCTATTTTGCGATGTATCAATTATCCGGTTAAATACTGAGTTTTATGTTAGTGTTGATATTTTTAAGAATTGATTTTCATTGTTTTCATTTTCTTTCCCAAATCTAGAGATCTGGCCTTTCTTTAACTTTTTTGTGACTTTACCTGACCATCAAGTAACCTTTATGTGACTCATTGTAACCTCAATGAACATTGACTATAACGTATAACCTTTAGTAACAAGAACTGAAACTTATTACTTAATGAACAAAAACAAGAACTGAAACCTGTTACAAAATATACCTAATAACTTACTGTGACCTATACATGATTTGAAAAACAATCCATTGTTTGATAACAGACATTGTCTGGAACCGAATACATTGGTACTGTGTGTCATTCATTTGGACATTTAGCTCATCAATAACCCACTCTTGGAATAACACACAGGCAACTACAGCACGTAGAATATCATCTGCACACAGACGGAGATAAGTTGGGGACCCTGAGGTCATACAAACTAAATAATCATGTTTTTCTATCATTATTCATATATCATTTAGCTTTATATTCACATCATTCACGTCTATCACCAACTCATCATATCTGTCAATCATTAGTTTCATCAATATTATTTTGACATTTATCCTTTTATCACTGACTATATTATCAATATCATAATTCTACTCAGAAGCGTCATCTTGATAACATTCATTACATCAACATCATCATCATTATCATCATCCACCATACCTTCTTGATTCATCTGCTATATTCATTCATATACATTTCATTTATATCCAGCTCATTACATTAATTAATAAACACTTCATATCATATACACTTAAATCTCGGACTTGTTGTGTTCATAATTTGTGAATCTTTGGCAGTCAGCCTCACCCCCCCTTTTTGTTATTTTTTTTTATATAAGTGTCGCCGTCTGGGTCCGAACCGTGCACACTCGTGCCCTGACCGTGTGACAGGCATTATGAGTATATATATATATATATATATATGTAACCATTTTATAGCAAAATTTGTATATGAGGATAAATATGTAAATTTTAAATTCCATTTTTATAAATACCATTTCTACTAGAACAAGACTACACAGATGTACCAAAGAATTTCAAGGAAACACGAGTTGCCTTGCCGGCCATGTGTATTGCAACTCCAAAGGACAAGAAAGGAAATGTATGGACTTCAGAAAAACCTGAGCCTTTCATTCTAGAACGCCTGGTTATACTGGCTGCAGCATCATTGGAGAAACTGGAGAGCCAGTTGATGTCTGTTGATATTCATAATGATTTCAAGGTTGGTAATGCTGTCATCAATAGCCATTCGATGTACACAGTATTTTATGGGTATTTATTTCTTTTACAGTGCAGGGTGCATATATCGACTTTGAAGCGACAACTGTAAAGGATTGATAAAAGTGTTAATAATAAAGCAAAGCCAATGGAAAATGGAAAGCTGCAAGGCAATCAAATTATAAATGGCCTTCAGATTGGCCATTGCATGAAGATGATCTGCTTCTGTTGACAACAGCATCAAGTTAAGGGTTTTGTTAGACAAAGCTGTGCAGGATCTTGATTACTGCAATACTTTGCTTGACTCAGATTGTATAAGCAGGACAGTTTTTTAACGTCTATTATCATAATATTCCTTTTTTGCCGTATCAGGAGCAATTATGTTAATGGAGACTTTCCCACCAATTTCAACAATTTGGTCAATGTTGACATCTGGCTTCGTCTCAATAATGAGAAGTAATGGAGCCGTCATAACAGACATCTAACTTCTAAACATTGTGGCAAGCATTGATAGGGGTTCCTTATCCTCGCCATTGGATTTTATTGGCTGGTAGTATGCTTTATCCTATAGTATTAGTTAAGTATGCTGCAGATTTATTTTTGGCCTTATCAATAAAATTGGGATGTTGATATGAAAATTTTCTGATCAAATCTGCATCAGTGTCAAAGATCTTTAATTCAAAAACAAAACAAACAAACATAAAACAAAAGGAGAAAGAAAAAGCTCTACAAGACTGAGGCTTAAGTGCAATGTTGAGACGAGTTTTGTCAATATACAACTGTGGTACTATATTTAAAAGGGACTGGAAATAATGTCTGAAGAATCACGTGAAGAACAAATTAAGAACAATCTATCTCAGTTGATGGAAAATTATTTCACATTTCTTTGATTTGCTTTGTATTAATGTTTGGTGTAATTTAAGTATGAAATGATATCAACATTTATAATTTACGGAGTGTCTATTCGTCCTTCAGGTCGTATTCTTAAAAAGTGTCTAGCCGACCTTCAGTGCTTTTGCAAATGAGGTAGGCGTGAAATACGCACAAGGCAATTGACAGAAAGGCCGTTGTTTATATTTGTGACCCATCGTCTCAAAACGGTATTATGTCGGAACGGACCACATGCTTAAAAGCCGAATTTAATGTTAAACTGGTCAAAAATATAAATTGTTGGCATTCGAACCATACAATATGGTCGCTATTCTCCTCAATAAATCATATAAACTCAAAATAAGTCTAATATTTCTGACTATAAATTAAATTTTCAACATCTTAACAAACCAGACTTAATACCGTTTTTAGGCGAATGGTCACATTTGTCACCGTATTTTTATATGTATTAAATTCAAGGTTATTGCCCTCCCATAAATCGCATTGTTATTACAGTGACCTATATAATGTCACTGCTTTCGGGGCTTTTTGTGTGCGCCCATGTTACCTATGTAATTAACTGGAATTACAAAATTGGAGTGTTCAGTCCTTCACGTCTTCACTTTTTTAACGACTGTTGAAACATAAGCATTGTTATGAGTATGAGTAGAAAAGAAAGCATATTCTTCTCTCTTTCTCTCTCTCTCTCTGTCATATTTTCCCCCTTTTATCTCTAATTTCTTCTCTCCCTCCATCAGTTTCTTCCTTTGTATTTTCCTCTCTTTATCTCGCTATCATCCTCTTTCATTTCTTCACACTCTCTCTTCCTCTCTCTCTCTTGCTCTGTCTGTCTTTCTTTCCCTCTGTATTTCTCTTTCTCTAACATACTCTCTTCTCTCTCTTTCTCTCTCTCTCTCTCTCTCTCTCTCTCTCTCTCACTATCTATCTATCTCTTCTAATTTCTTACTCTTTTGTTTTCTTAAAAACTTTTCTTTCTCTTTATCAATCTCTCAATTTTATTTCCCTCCCTCCCCTCCCTCTTTCTTTCTTGACTTTTGTCACATTTCTTTTCTCCTTGTCTCTCATTCTTCTTCCTCTCTCATATTTTCCCCCATAAATCTCTAATATTCCCTATGTCGGGTTGTCTCTCGCTCCTTTTCTGTCTATTCCTCTATTTCGTCGTCTTCTCTCTCTCTCTCCGACAACGCTGCCAACTCATTTTACACCTGAGTATGGTGAGAAGTGTGTAAAGAGACTTTTTCCAAGGACTCAACTATGCACCGAGCGAGGGTCGAACTCAGGACCTTCCGACCCAAAAGCGAGTGTCATGCATATCTCTATCTATCTCATTCTCTTTCAGTCTTCCTCTCTCATTTTCTCTACCTCCATATACATATTTTACACACACACACACTCTCTCTCTCTCTCTCTCTCTCTCTCTCCCCCTCCCTCTCTGTATATCTTTCTCTATGTCTGAGTGGTCTCAAATGCGTTTCATCTGGGATCTGATATCAAATACTCCTCTCCTTTCACCTTCTCTGACCCATTATTGTTTTTAAAAAAGGAAAAGAAAAGAAGAAAAAAAAAAGTGGACACCGACACAGAAACGCCGCACCCTGCGACTGCAACATCATAAATTATTACCAATCCCTCTCACTCCACCACTACCCCCTTAAAAAAACACACACTTCCTGGCCATCTGTCACTGCTGTTTATTAATTTCTTCATAAAATCGGATCACTTAGTTATAGTGCTGGAACCCAGCAAGTGACTGACAGCAGCAGTTTCATGCTGTAAATTGGCTACCTGGACGGGGATTCCCCTTTTTGAGGGTTAAGACGCAAAGTATTGCATTTTAGTGATGTAATATAACACCATATCTAGATGACCACTTACATTACAATAATATTAACTTATGGAACAGACAGTACTACTTTCACTTGTTATGTTGGTTCTTTTTTCGGAATATTGCCCAGCTTTAGTGTGAAGGACGAATAGTGCAAGCAACACTATTTGTCCTTACGTACGGCAACGACGGTTGATGCTATTCGACCTTAAGGACGAATAGGGCTACCCTATAATTTATGAGATAGAACGTGCTCTGGTTTAAAAAGAAAAAAAAAACATTTATTTTATTATGATTATGATAGAAATTCCTTAAATTACAATTTTATTCTTCCTAAATTTTTTAATATATCTTTTTCTTTAAAGGACTCTCTTTGATTTGATTTATTTATTCGTTCCACAGCAAATTTTCCGGCCACCTGTTGATCATTTTGATTTTACAATAATCCTGGAGAAAATGCTGAATGTTGCATCACATCAGCGGGTGGATGCTAAACATGGACGGTTTATACCACCTTATACTAAAGACCCAAATCAGAAAAAGGAAATTCTGCCAGTGGTGGACTTTGATGTCTTTCTCAAATTTTTTAACGAATTACAAGTAAGAAAGTAATTTTATTGATAATTTGCTTCAACTTGGATGACAGAATATTATTCCTTCATCCTCTTCTTGTCCACTTCCTCCTCATCCACCTCTGTCTTCTTATTTTTCTTCCTCTCCTTCTCCTTCAACATCTTCTTTGTTGACCTACTACTACTAGAACAACTACAGCTGCTTCTGTTGCTGCTGCAACAGTGGTATTAATGATAATGATTGTGATGAGAAGCAATATTAATCATCAGCCAATTGGAGCAAGCGGGTGGTTGGATGGGAGCATCACCCTTGAATCATATACCTATGATGTTCGCATGGGTGTACGATCCGATAGTGATGTCGTTTCTTCTTCTCTTTACTAGCCTATCCTGCTTCTTTTGTTTGTGATTGTATTTTTGACAGGGGATATTTTTTTTCCTGTAAATCCTCTGCCTGTTTGTTCTTGGTTATTTATAATTTAGCTTATGATATCTTTAGGTTATGCTTTTGATTGACATTTGTACTATTTTTGTTAGATTGCTTGTTTTTTTGTTTCAGCGGTCTCTCATATAACCTCAATTGTGTTGGAAGAGACCTAAAGCAACAAACAAACAAACAAACAAACAATTGGAGCAAAACAAAAATGAAAAAAAATAGATAGTTGATAGTGGTCTTAACTCCATATAAACTATTTTATTAGAAAGTTGAGAAAGACTTGAGTAAAGATGACAGAGGAGGAATATTCCAAATTATTCATCTTAGCTGCTTGGCTGAAATTGATATTGATCCATTGTTATTTCAAATTCCTTAACTTTCTTTCAAATTTTAAATTTTAAAAAGCTATACAGTTATAGATTTGATTGTTTTTAAAGAGACCACACTTTTTTTTCTAATACCTCATGAAAGAAAAAGCCAATTATGGTGGTAATTTATGCTTGAAATGAAAAAAAATGATTAGTCTATATAGATCATGTACATGGTCCTGGTACATTCAAAGTCGTTCATAATCCCACATTTATTCCACTATCAGGTAATTTGACTGGGTGGGGTTCCTGATCTCCCATAGTGGGTAGAGGGGCTCTTACTGTGTCTTCTATCTCCTGATATCTGTTTTCCAACATGCATTGTCTTTGTCTTGAAATGAGATTGGTTTTGTTCTGGCACTGGCTGGGAGGGAAACAGTCAAATGTAAAGGTAGAGAGAGAGAGAGCTCTAATAATGACCTGAGTTAGAGACGATCTTTTTTGGGATCGTGGATAGCTCATACGGTAGAGTCACGCCCTCACCGGCCAGGCAGAGTTGTCGTACCAGTAAGGTTGTGGGTTCAAACCCCCATCACCACCGCGAAAAAAATGTTTTCTGGCACTTTCCTACTCACTTCATCTCTTGTTGTTAGGTACCAACATAAGTGCCTGCTCCACTCACTTTTCTGAATTAAAAATTCACCCCAAATACAGGAGAATACTCAATTGTTTCTGTTATATTATAAGTTTGTGTTGAGAATATTGGCTATTAAGCTTAATTGCTGGCCAACTAACTTCGCGGAGGTTGTGTGTGTTGGACCCACAATCTCAAGTAGTCGGTGAGAGAGAGAGAGAGCTCTAATAATGACCTGAGTTAGAGACGATCTTTTTTGGGATCGTGGATAGCTTATACGGTAGAATCACGCCCTCACCGGCCAGGCGGAGTTGTCGTACCAGTAAGGTCGCGGGTTCAAACCCCCATCACTGCTGCGAAAAAATTTTATGCTCTATTGTCTTCTGGCACTTTCCTACTCACTTCATCTCTTGTGGTTATAATAATACACCAGGGATGCCACTTTTCCGGTTTTAGCCGGAAATCCGTTTTTTTTTTACCACCAGCCGGTTTTAATCCGGAACCTCCGGTTTTTGTCCGTCGTCACTATTCAAAATCGAGATTTGAGCCGGAACTTTTTTGCCGGGTGAATAATTTGGGCTATCACCGCCGGTCGAATATTTGGGCACCTAAATGGTAGTTTATCTATGCCCATCCCCATCACAATTCCTCCTTTTTTAAAAAAAAAAATTTGATAAATAAACAGTGATTTGAGAATTTCTCAGAAATTTTCCGCTGAATTTGCCGTGTCAAACATTTCCCTCAAAACCACAAAATCACCATTATGTCTTATGTCATATTTTAACACCAGTGCAATAGTCTCGTGAAATTTAGTGACGGTCCCGTTTTTATGACGTCGGGCCAGACTGAATGGCACCGGATGTCACAATTGACACAGACGACCAGTGGTGTTCTTTGATTAGCAAGTTGATGGTTGAAGGGGAAGGGGGGGGGGGGGGGACAAATCTCTCTCTCTCTCTCTCTCTCTCTCTCTCTCTCTCTCTCTCTCTCTCTCTCTCTCTCTCTCTCTCTCTCTCTCTCTCTCTCTCTCTCGCAACCATCCATTTAATCTTTACAAAAACTAAATTTATGTTTAATGATAAGAATGGATTTATACTAGTAATAGTAATATATTACATAATACCAATACAAAACTATGTTCCTGTTATTTTTACACTTTGCTTGCGTTTGACCGATGGACGGAGACATTTTCCTCCTTTTTGACAAATTGCTATTATTATCACTGAAAAAAAAAAAACACTCACCAAAACCACTACATCATCTCTACCACCACTACTATTACAACCACCACCACATCATCATCCCTACCAACACTACTACTACAAATAACACCACATCATCCCTACCACCAGTAATACTACAACTACCACCACATCGTCATTCCTACCACAACTATTACAACCACCACCACACAATTATCTCCAAAAGACCACCACTACTACAACCACCACCATATCATCATCCCTACCACCACTACTACTACAATCACCATCACATCATCATCTCTAAGACCACTACTACTACTACTACTGCTACTACTACTACTACTACTACTACTACTACTACTACTACTACTACTCCTATCACCACCACATCATCATCCCTACCACCACTACCACATCATCCCTACCACCACTCCTACTACAACCACCACCACACCATCATCACTACCACCACTACTACAACTACAACCACATCATCAACCCTACTACCACTACTACAACCACCACCACACCATCATCCCTAGCACCACTACTACTACAAATAACACCACATCATCCCTACCACCACTACTACTACAACTACCACTACATCATCATTCCTACCACAGCTACTACAACCACCACCACACAATCATCCATACGACCAGTACTACTATAATCACTACCACATCATCCCTACCACCACTACTACTACAACCACCACCACATCATCATTCCTACTACAACCACCAAATGTAATTACACTTTCAATTTTGAAATTCTCCGAGTCGTGTCAGAAATTGCTGCGAGACAAATTTTGGATCGAATCTCAGTGAATTTGAGTGAAGTTTAAATTTATAGGTTATGGTTGCATGGGTGGGTCATGATCTTCACAATGAAAAATTTTCTCCTTTTATGTGACCAGTCATTCTCACCTCTGATAGCTATTGATATTAATTTGTCTATATTTTGTTTTCAGCACCTTATTTTATCAATTTGAAAACTGTTAACTCTCCTTTCTTTTGTGTGTTATTTGCTCTCAATTGCAATAATAAGTACTGAATCAATATTCCAAATTTGATATTTTTCAAATCCCTACAAAGCCCTTGACGTTGATTTGTATCTCGTCCGCCCAAGTTTTCAGGCTTTTTTTAATTTGCCTGGTGGCATCCCTGATACACTGCAAGACAAACGAATGTTCAGATGAAATCACCACATTAAAAAAATATTATACAAAATACTAAAAAGTTAAGCTGCATTTTTTAAATTCGCAAAAAAAAGCAAAAAACAAAACAAACAATTATAAATTTGCATTAGTCAATTCATAATCATCAACATTATTCCCTTTTTACAACTTTGCCTAACTAAGACCAAACATAATGGTGTTTTAAAAAATTTATTATACTTTGATATTGGTCTCTTTTTCTTCTTGTCAACAGGATCTGTATGGCAAGTTAGCTATTTTCTTCTTTGACCGATTTGGTGGTAATTTCATTGGTCTGGTCTGGAAGCCTCATGCATTTGAAAGAAAGGATTTTAAGGTTTGTTTGCTTTATATTATTGATTTGTTTTATTTTATTTTTATCATTGCTAGGGGCTGTCTTTATTTAACTTTCTTTTTACAGACAAGCTGATTGGTGGCTTCTGCTAGTGCTCAGTGCTAGCTTCAATTAATGGTATTGTCAATGATTTGGCTTAACAAAGTTATTGTTTTGTTTGTTTTTAAGGGTTTTATGGCGCTTGCAACACACTAGGGTCATATCAGCGCCAGTAAAAAGGAAGAAAATGGGATAGTAAAAAGTTCTAGAATTACAATTAAAGCACAAAAGAAAAGGTAAGACAAAGGGGAATTGGTTCAAATAGGGAACAGATATAGATTCCAAGAGCACACCGTCAAAGTACTTAGTTTGAGATCACCTAAAAGTCTCATCCAGACACAAGCACAGGTCCCAGCTAAGAGGAATACACTCAAATGTTTACTACTCATATAATATAATATGTAAACTAAACATAATACAATGCATAACAGAGAGGTGATTTAAAATATCAGCTCCCAAAACTATAACTATACATTCGACTATATCCCTCCCAGCCAAGGAACTTCGGCAAGGATCAGGACAAAACTAAGTAATCTCATTCCAAGACAATGACAGGAAACAATTGGAAAACGGGTATGGGGGGATAGAAGACACAGCATGTACCTCCCTGCCCACTATGGGAGGTTAGGATCCCCACCCAGCAAAGTTATTGTAAAACCTTACTGATTACTAGACATTATCATGTTCATTCACTCTGTATTTGATTGAAAATGATGCCACTCCTGACCTTTTCTTGATTTTATTTTTCTTTATCAGCTTTTACTTTATTAGTCCTTTTTTTTTTTTTGGGGGGGGGGGGGGGGGGGGGGGGGGGCGTAAACATATTTCATATATTCATTTAAATAAAATGTAAAAATTCTTTTCTTTTGCAGTTGTCCAATTTTGCAATGCACCGACCTGTTGACAATGAAAATAAAGTCATGTTGAATATTACCAAAGAATCAATCCTTGAGGACATCCGAACCTTGGGATCTAATATTGTAAAAGCCATCACCTCCAAACCCATGCACACATAATGGCATATTTCACCATCTTATGATGCCGTACAAATATTTTTTTTTTCCCAAGACATCATTTGAAATGTTTTGTTTTTAATGGTGAAAATACAATGCGCAAAAAATGTTGTGGTTTATTTTGATAATGGTTAAAATAAGCTGGAAACTATCAAAATGTTACACAGTGTCACTGTATCTAACCAATATTTGAAAATTAAGAACTTTGTTATAAATTCAGTTGAAGTGAGATTATGGGAGTTCCCCGGGCGAATATACTTGTTTTCCAAGGGCTCTAAAGATGACTATTTGCCAAAAATGAGGCAGTCAGATGCGTTTCTTTTTCATTTTAGATCTATGAAAGATGAAAACCTTTCCTGTGATTACAATTTAAAAATTTTTTTTTATAGCAATTTATTTCAATTTTCAGAAATATCTGAAATTGCAAGTATGAATTGGCGTGTATCACTGTTGGGGAAGATCTCGTTTTGCTAGTTTTGAGAATCTAGCATCTTCCCTCTTATAGTTGGTACAGAAACGCTAAAGAAAACATGAGAGATAGTCTAATGAGCATTATGATTATTTGGCTAGGTAATTTTAGCAGCTACTATTGGCGTTTTGTGTGTGTGCGTGTGTGTTATATTTAGTGGGTCTGTGGTAGCAGTGTCAAAATGAGTCACACATCCTCTGTAATAATAAATAACATATGACAGGCATATTCATATATTGTAGGATATGCTACAATCTGCACACTTTCAAATCTATGAACTGATGACAGTATGATATTTTAAAAACAATAATATGCGTAAAAATAAAATATCTATTATGCACATTTTTGATGTATTTTCATTTATTTAAAAGTATTTTAATTTTAAGGAAGGATCTGCTCTCAGCTGTTTTTTTTCTTCTGAGTAACTGTAGACCCTCTCCTTAACTTCCACCGTCTTACTCCACCCAGGACAGGTCACTGTTACCGTGTCTTCTAATTCTATCCACTTATATTTTCTTATCTATAGTCCGTTCCCTTAATGGAAAAATTGTGCAAATCGTGTAACCAGCATGAAATTTTCACACAAAATGCAGAATTTTATGAGGATTTCGAAAATAGGTGGCTCCAAGTTGAAAAATAGCTGGAACCAAGAGTTATTGCCCTTTAAAGGTGACAAAATGCATTAAAAAAAAAAAAATTTTCCTCAAAAATTTAGTTTTATTAATATTTTATAACAATGTGGATATTTTGTTATTCCGTTGCGTACTCTGGACTCACAAATATTTTTCCATTTGAATTTTATTGAAATATATAAGAAAATACGAAATTCAATTGGGATTTTTCAGGAATTAGAAAAAACATATATCTCCTTCCTGGAAACTGTTTAAATAGTTTAGAATCTGACATATATTTGAAATGCCATGCATTTCAAAAACATTTTTTAATCTTCACATCCTCTAAAATTTAGCAATATTAATTTGATTTTAAAAAAAAACAATAATAGACAATTCAACTGCCAAAGCAAGTACCCCTTCTCCTCCCGACACACACATTTACAATCACTCTCAAACATAAGAGTACAATGTATTTCTATCATATAGCAAATAACACGTTTAAATTTTGATATATTGTACAAAACATATTTATTCAATGAAGAATTGAACCATTTAAAACATTTTTTTCTGTGTACATATTTAGCAGCAGCATTACTATAGATTTACATCCCTTTTTAATTACATTGTTGAAAACATACAATTGAAAAACGTGTTTAAAGTCAATCATTGTCTCTAGAACATTGACCATTGCAGGCACATAACAGAGTACATGGAAGAGATGCCTTAACACAATTGCATCTTTTGGAGCATCCCTTTGATGAACAGTTACATTTAATCAGATTTTGTGAGTCATGTATAAGGTCAGTCAAAGTGGACCACCTTCTTTCCAACCAAAATCTGATTTGGAAGGAAGACTAGGGTCTTTAGCAAGAGGGCGTTTCCATACATAACCAGCTTGGTAAACTGCTCGATTTAAATGCTGTTTGAGAGATTCACGAGTTGGTGGCATATTGTCTGGAAGGCGTGACTTTTTTTTGTAAAAAGTTCATGCCGGCATTCATTGACAGCAGATAAGTTGGTTGCTCTGTCAAACAACAGACAAATCTCTGGATGATGTTGAAATGGCTGGCTATATCTTCCTTAGAGGGTTGATTAGCAAGAGCTTTAAATGATTCTGTAACATCATCAAATGCAGCCCAAACTGACCATGCTATTTTCTTTCCCTTCCCTGCAAATGAGCTGACACTGTCACACCCCGTAAAGGCATGGAAGAAGGATATAGCCAGAGATTTTTCAGGACCCAAGGATTCAACAATCGATTGGATAAACAGTCTTCTATGTTTTCCTGTACCGTAGTTGACAAACAACTTTTCCATTCCCATTGCAGCAAACTTTGATATCAGAATGATAACCACATCTGAGTCAACTGTTCGTGTAACCCCAGAATTGAAGTGACACTCGCTTCCATTTTTTAAATGAAGTGCCATTCTAGTGTCCGCCTCTTCTTGAGTACAAGGGTACAGCGATTGCAATGAATGTTCTACGTCTGTAATAGATGTGTAAATGTTCTCACCTGTAGTGCAAACAACAAGCTTCCCTGGTGTTTTCATTGTTGATACTTTTGAGGATAAGAAACAGAACAGTTGTACTTTGTTGTTCTCATTTTTAAAAAATGACGACCATTGTTTTCTAGGAATTGAAGTTAAAGTCCTTCACATCAAAATGCTCTGAAGAGACACCCCTCTTGTTTCTGGTTGCAGATTTTATGCTATCTTTGATGTAGACGTCAAATACAATGTCCACTCGATTAAATCTTTTCAACTGGGTGTTTATATAATGAATAAATACACCAGAAGCATATTCTCCAAAGGTTTTACTGTTTCCTCCAGGAGAGAGCATATGAATGAGAGCTGCTCAGTCATACACACAAAATTGAACTGAATCAGGACAGTCCTCAAAAATTGTTGACTGAGGAAGACACTGAATAATGTCAGACTTTTGACATGAACGGAGCCTTCCGAATTCTGACAGGGAAAGTGGGTAAGGGTGGTTTTCATGTTCAAAAAACTCTTCTAAATTTCCATCTCTGTTCTGGCAAGAAATAAACAGTCTTGAGAACAAATGACAATCCTGCTTTAAACATGCAATTTTCTCTTTCTGTTTTGATGATTTCTTTGAGGAACTTGCATGGAAGATAGGAAGATTATTTTTTTTAATAGGGTCATGGATTGTGGCTTCAATTGTGTTTAACCTTTGTTTATAATAAGTCTGAAAGCTTTGCTTTCCAATTGTGTATGCATCCCTGACAGACAAGGCCGATTTCTTTGACATTGCTTGGCGAGTGTGTAATGTTATTAGTTTATCCTCTTCTTCCTCAAATGGGTTTCCAAAGGTCTCCATTTGCCCAATAAAATCTTTAACATTTTTTGTGAAGCGTCTCTTATTTGCAGGAGTGTCCTCACTGTGGCAGTTAGTTTCCAATACCTTGATGATGTCAAGATTTCTCTCACAACTTTCTGTCAGAGATACAATTTCGGGACCTGCAACCATCCAGTTTAGTAGAGCAGATTCTTTATCAAAAATACCTATAGCTCCACCATCTGACTTGATCAGTTTGTTATTTTGCTCATGTAGCTGATCATCAGACATGCAGGAAATGCTCTGTTTGTTTGTGTAGATACAAAATGCCCATCCATGAATTCTTTGAAATTGACAGGGTGCATAGTTTCAAGGACATCAAGAGAATGAAGGAACACAGGAACCCAACGTGCATAATTTGTCCTGTCCAATGCAAATAACCAAGGACACATCTGACGTATTGACTCCCTGAACAAAAGGAAATTAGCAGATCTTATGCTTTGCACAAAAGTGAGAAGAAGGGTCATGAGACACATGGCTTTGTGCCATTAGTCACACTACCGATTCCTTTCGCTGTCTGGAGAGCCATGACGCCAAGGATTCTTCCTCATTGGCTGAACATTTCCAATGTTTTATTGTGTTTAAGGGTTTTACGGCGCTTGCAACACATTTAGGTTATATCAGCGCCAATAAAAAAGAAGAAAATGGGATAGTAAAAAGTTCTAGAATTACAATTAAAGCACCCAAGAAAAAGTAAGACAAAGGGGAATTGGTTCAAATAGGGAACAGATGTAGATTCCAAGAGCACGCAGTCAAAGTACTTAGTTTGAGAAGATTGGAGCATTAGGTGATAAATGGCACAAAGTGTGACCTGGTGAATATAGCGACAATGCTTGACATGACTTCCAGCTAGAAATGACTCAGCTTTCCCCTGAGATGCAACGTCAGCTGCAACTAAAGTATTTACCCAGCCGCTTCCCTCCAACCATGTTCCAAGTATTTTCAAGATACACATTTCAATATGGAGGCCACCCATCATCATAATAAATTTGTCTTCACCATACTTCGAAGGCATCAACCACTGAATTTGTTTTGCTATAGCATAAACTGGTTGATCAGCTGTAATGACAGGTAGCTGTGATGCATTGATCAATGATAGAGCAGATTTGACAATATCAAAAGAATGGCGGACCGTAGCTGAGGACTGGATACTTTGATTTAAAAGGGGAAGCAGAAAGGAAATACTTCTATGAGCAGTTGAACAAGTTTGTATTGAATTAAAAACTGACCAAGTGTTCAACTCTTCATCTTTCAACATTTGAATTTCACAATCTGTCAACCAGTCATACTCTGAAACAATGACACTTTTCGGAATGTATGCCATCATATCAAAGTTTACATTTGGCAATGGTATTGAGCATTTTACTTCTGAAAGCAGTGGGATGGATGTATAGCTTTCTGGTAAGACGGCCTTTGCTTCTGTTCCAATGTCGTTTTGTGATATGAATGTATGATTTCTTATTTCTGCTCCTATAATATCAACTGCTTTTTGTATTGCAAGATCATTTGAATCTAAATCGGCAATAGCTGCTTGTGAAATAATATTCCCCTCTTTGAAAGTAAGCAAGACTTCCCGCCCATCCCTGTCTTCCATTAAAGAAGGAACTCTCGATAGTAAATTTTCTTTGAATCTAGTTTTATGTACATATACATCCGACAAATTTATGGCATTTAATTTTGACAAAAGTAAATTGTAGAGATCATTCAGCTTAAGGGGCGCGGGTGGTTGGATGGGAGCATCACCCTTGAATCATATACCTATGATGTTCGCATGGGTGTACGATCCGATAGTGATGTCGTTTCTTCTTCTCTTTACTAGCCTATCCTGCTTCTTTGGTTTGTGATTGTATTTTTGACATGGGATATTTTTTTTCTCTAAATCTTCTGCCTGTTTGTTCTTGGTTATTTATAATTTAGCTTATGATATCTTTCGGTTATGATTTTGATTTACATTTGTACTATTTTTGTTAGATTGCTTGTTTTTTTGTTTCAGCGGTCTCTCATATAACCTCAATTGTGTTGGAAGAGACCTAAAGCAACAAACAAACAAAAAAAATCAGCTTAAGGGGCGGTTTGGCTCTAATTATTAGGAAAATCCTTCAAAAATTTGATTTTGAGATTTTGGTGGAAAATGATATTTTATTATCTTAGAAATAATAAAATTGAAGTCCAAATTCTTAAAGTAGACTATAAAGGCACGAAATACACAGTCGAAAATGTTGTAGGTAGTAAGAAATGTGTAAAAAACGGGAAGCTATTTTGCTATTTTCTCAATATGTCATTTTTCTAAGGGTATGGGATACTGTGTCAAACGTTTCTCAGAATCTATTCAATGAAATTGTCTGAAAATTTCCACAGTTATCACAGAGATAATGTATTATGTCACCATAGAGATATTTTTTTAATAAGGTTTGTGAATTTTAAATTATAATCCTAAATCTGAATTTTTTACATCAATTTTGTCATAACATTTTGATTCTCAACTTTGTAATGATCTAATAAAAATTCCATAAGCTAAAGCCGTAAAATCTCTCTATGGTGACACACTATGGTACAATGTTGACAAGAGGGAAGAATATGGAGGTCATTCCTTTATTAGTTTTTGTGGAACGTTTGCCACAAGATTGTTATATTTTTTTATGTCAGACCACCAAATTAGATCGCAAAATGGGTATCAACACAGATAATTAAAATTTGTCACCATAAATGTTGTTTTTTAAACTATATTGATGATACAGAATGATTAAAACCGCCCATTATAGGTAATTAAATTTTTTTTAGAAAAGACCCAAACCGCCCCTTAAACACAACATTTGTGTCGGTGCGAACTTGTTGTTGATCAATAAAAGTGACTTTTGACAATATCCTGTGTGCATTCTGCAATGTGTGTTTTATATTTGTTGTCTGAAGTATTTTTACATCTAAAATCGTCTGCTCTTCTGTGGAACAGTATAAGGCAAGGCTTATGATACTTTGCTTCCACCGCAATAAGATCACCCTCCGCAAATACTCTAAGAATACTTGTATCTGAAAGAAGGACAGCTTCCTCGTAGACTTTTTGTGAAAGAGCAAGAGTCCGGACCTCAGTCAATTCCCCTTCACAACCCTTACAAAACAAGCAGTGTTTGCTTACATGTGATGTGTTTAATGTGCCTCTTGTATCAGGACTTGCAACTGCTTCACTATTACATTGATTTATCTTCTTTGCAAGCCTTTTGAGTTTTGATTTATGAAACCTGTGTCTGCAATTCTTATGGTAAAGTCCATCATTGTCTCTCAAAAAATTAGCAAGGCATTTCACAGGTTGGTTAATATTGAATTTCAATGCTATTGGCAATCTACCAGAGTCATGAAAAAGTTTGATATCCTCAGAAATGGCAACATAAGTGTCTTCAATACAATTTAACTTGGTTGCTTTTTTTGGGTTTGTGAGAGGAGAATTTTCAATGGTTTCTTGACAAAACAGGCACTTCGACCAGTCAATTTCAGGGGAAGCTTGATCGAGTCTTGGAACTTTGTTCAGATTTTTACAGTCGACAAAGGATGTCTGCCGCTTCTTTCCTCCTGCCATATTAGCGCATTCTAGTAAGAAAATAAAAATAAAACAAAACCCCATGACATACTCAAGAGACAATATTTAAAATTATTTCCTACAAAGTGTGAATTACGTACAGTCCAGTCCAGATAATTCGAAATCTGATTAACCGAATTTCTTTTAAATCGAAGAAAATACGATGTAATGAATTATTTTCTTCTTTTTCTATATAAAATGTTCATGGTTAATTCGAATTCGAACAGTCGTTATTCTCTTTATTCGAAGTGCAAGTGCTTGCCCATCACTAAAAAAAAAACTCTGGAAGGTCATAACGAACTGCCTGTTCTCCGTATCCACCCTCCCACGCGTTTTAATGACTGAGCTGACTAATAATAATAATAACTAGACCCCTGAGTCATGTAATGGCGTGTTGTTCCCTCTCCGTCCCACCCGCCCTCTCTCTTCTTTCTCCAAATTGACCAGCTGTCTCGCGTCATCCCTCTCTCCTTCTCGCGCTCTCATCACTAAGACTAACTTGTGGTCTGCTGGCCGCTAGCTAACAAAGGGGGTTGGTTATAAATAGATCTAACCCTGATACCTGGAGTCAGGTTTAGTTATTTCCCTTGTTTGGAGACAAATCGAATTCTGATAAATAGAAGTCATTTGCTTTTCCCACCCAATTCGAATTATCAGGACTGCACTGTAGTTTATCAAGTTACAGAAAATGTTACCATCTTAAGGCGATATAGGGTAGCTTGAGAGCTGACAGAATGAACAAGTTTGTGTGCATGCGAGTGTGTGTGTGTGTGTATGCGTGTGAGTGTGTGTTTGCGTGAGAAAGGTTAAACACATATTAGTTGACGGGGCTTGGATTGCTCAGTGGTAAGATTCTCTGCAAAACAACAACAACACACACACAACGTACACATACTTCCAAATACCTGTTAGAATGGAACTTTAGTCCTTGCAATCTTGACTATTCAACAAATCAAACTAGCATTCCAATTTGACGAGGTCCCCAGGCATGATGCTTATTAAATTTAAGGAAACAAAGGACTGTGAGGCTGGCAAGTAGAAATATAACAAACAAGTCAATGCATTGTTTAGCAATGACTATCCCGCACAAATCTTTGGGCCTCTTTTTCGCTTACGAAGTGCCCGAATTCGCGTCAAAATATGGGACGAAGCTGTTTCGTATATGCTATTTTTAAAAATTAATTACGACGCTGTTTATCGATGAATATGACTGAAAGTTGGCACACAGTTAGAAAAAAGCTCATTTTAGATTATGTCAAGCGACAAAACTCGTGCGATTACCAGAAGACCGTTAAAAATAGATTTTTACTCTTTGTCGCTGACAAGGTAATACATGAACATTTCTTCTTTTTGGTTGTACAATTTCATATGAATATGACGAGTACTTTTCCCGTATTTTACAAAACACCATCCTAATTTGCTCTTCAAGTTTCAATCTTTTAATTCACTTATTACGCAAGATACAACCAAAGGTCGAAAAAAATGCCGAAAAAGCGTCCCATATTTTCGCGTTTTTTTCCTCTTTGCGGGTCATCCAAATAAATTACACCTTTGAAACTGCATAACTTGTTTATTTATGAATGGATTTTCAGAATTCAAAAACATTTTTACTCAGTGGAGATAGGGCTTTGATTTTAGACAAAAATTTTCCTCAAAAAGAGAAAAAAACATTTTTCATAGTCATTGCTACATTGTTTCAAAAAAAAAAAAAACCTGAACAAGCAAAAGGTAAAACATGTGTGTGGATATTAGCGTGTATTTGCAGAATTATGTGTGGAGATGTTCTTTTTTTAATCAACTGACTTAATAATAAATTAGTTATATTTTTTTCCCCGGCAGCAGTAATGATAAACACCGTTATTCTATCATCAATCATCGACAGGCTAATCTATAGAATCGAATCTAAAAGGGTCTAACTTTAGTACTGACATAACACATGTATCTTATATTATACTAAGATAGAAAAATATGTTCAGATCCAAGCATGGGCCATAATCTTACTCCATCTATTGCATCCAGGAGGCTTATTGTGTGTAGAATGATATGACTGTGACTCAGCTTTGATCTGACCCAATTCTTTTTTCACAACTCAATTGTTTTGTCATACATTGCGCGATACTTATCGCACTAGCATGCGCATAAAGTAAAATAACATCACGATGATATAAGACATTTATAATAGATGAAAAATATTGTTCCTTACCTTTTCAATGAATATCGATTGCACAAAATAAAATTGTAGTTTGTTGACATCGTTCAAAAGACAAAACCCATTCCCTCAGTTATTTTTTAGACAACACATGATGCCATTGTCGGTAGATGGAGCTGTCACTGTCGTTATCTCGAAGGGAGAGCCGGTGACAGATGACAAAACCGCATTTCGATTTAGCATTATTGTACTGTACACACTGTTCGAAAGAAACCTCTTTAACTGCTTTAAATATTTTTTTAGTCTCTTGTTTTTTTTTTTTCGTTTACAGGCGCTAAGACATCCTAGTACAACATACTTAGTAAAGAATAGGTCGTCCTAATGACTCATAGTTTTGTTGCAGGGGCAAAAAAAGGACAATTTTTATTGGGTTTTTTTCTGCAGTCAGAAGACAAAAAATTGTTTTAAAATAATTAAAAGCTCGATTTTTGGTAAATAATAATGGAAAACATTAAAACAAAAATATCTCCACGATCAAAAACTAATCAAGATGTTCTTAATGGGTGAGAATGTTTTTTTAAAAATACTTTTGTCATCGAGCGCCAAAACGTCACAAAGTGCGCGTTTTCACTAGACTTTACGACGAATTTTAAGGTCTTTTCAATAAAAATTGTATTTGGAGCCACCTATTTTTCGAATCTTCCTAATTTTCTGCACCAATTTGTATACTTAGTTTGCTGGTTACAAAAAGTGCACAAAACGCACGGAACTTGCTGCTAAGAAAACGGACTACTAGGTTGCTTTCTCTCTTGGTCTTCGAATCAGATTTCTTGGGTTTGTCTTGGCCCTGACTGGAGTCTTTGATTGAGTGGGAAACAGTCAATAGTATAGTGCAGTGCCACATATGACATCCTCTCTATAGCAGCGTGGTGTCCAAGTCCATATTTTTTTTCAAATATATCATTAGTAATTTTTTAAATCACCATAATGGCATACACTTTAAGAAAATCCCTGTATGACGACATTGATAAGGTAGTGATTGCCATCTTCTAGTCTAACGCTTGCTTTCTGATCAATGAAATCCTGATATGTAGCCACTGATACTGATAACGCTTAATTGGCCAACCAATTATTATATCCAGTCCCCCCTTCGGACCTGTTGGTGAAGTAAAGCAAAGCAAGGTTAGCTGGTGCTTTGCATTGCACAAGCGTTCTCTAGCCGACCACCGCCACACTTGCTCACCAACAGAACGTGTTTCTCAGTTATAGGATACTATGCACAGGCCTGTAAATGGCTGGTGAAAAAATTGTCTGAACTTTTCGAGGATGCGAAAATAGACCAACCAAACTAAAAAAGTGGATTAACAACACAACCCAGATACGACACATTAATTTGTCAAACCACGTCATATTTTTCGCAACTGGGATCTAAAAATACTTCAGGCATATTGAATAGGAAGAATAATTGAATTAATAAATAACTGAAAAACTACGGTCATGAGAGAATAAAGGAAAAGAGAATCGGCCATAGACCAAAGGAGTGAAGACTTCCGATATAAGCATTCATTCACCTTTTCATTCGAATTCCAAGAAAAATATTTATTTCGCATTCATATTTTTCTGGTTCACTTTCAACCGGATAGAGATGAACTGAACTGAAAAAAGAACGGAACGACGTGTGTCTATTGGTAGCAAACGGCCGGTCCCCAACACGCTATGTGTGTTAGTTGATTACTGACTACGTTGTGTGTGATCGGCACTAGCTAGCTACTTGCGGGCAGACAGTAGGCAGTGAATACGTACACCTCTGGGGAGTGTGGAGGTGGTGATAATTATTGACAAGATGGAATGCTGTCTGGTTTGTTTTGTCTTTGACAAGATAAGTACAATGTTTGTTTTTTTAAATAGACTCGTCAAGGCACAAAATGAAAACTTTAGTTGGTTCTGTCTTTTGATGTTACAAATATATATATTTTTTTGTATAATTTTTTTCTTTTTTTAATGTCATAATTTATAGAGCAAAATAGTACTGTCGGAATTCCGATAATTGTCGGAAGATTTACAGGCCTGTATGCAGACATGCCAAAACTTGTTTTAACAGGAAAAAATTCAGTCTGGAGTAGAAAATATTCTGGGTGAGGTCATATTGTTCCACGGATACCCCCCACCATTCCAAACACCACAGCATCATTTTCACTGCCACGATTCCCACCTCCATTGCAATTATCAACACACCATTACCACTGTCACAACCACCACCAATACATCATCATTACTACAACTACAACCATCATCACCACATCAACATCACTACTACTACAACCACCACATCATTTTCAATAATATTACTACTACAACCACTAACCACACATTGTCATCACTACCAAGACTACTACAATCACAACACCACATCATCGTCACTAAAAATAATACTATAACAACCAATATCATATAATTATCCCTCCAGGAAAATGACACCCCCCCCCCCCCCCAAATATGCCACAAAAATGCCCCTCAAAAGAGTGAAATTATGCCAGAACCGACAAAGCATGCGTTCAAAAATGATAAATACTGTTAGTGTCAGGTAAAATTAATATTAATATGATCATTCATATAAAATTTATTAAAAAATCCATCTCTCCTCACAATGTTATCAAGCCTACTTTTGTATAAAAAAGTCTTTTATCTTCTAACAAAAACAAAAAAAGAACAGTTTTTCTTCACATTTCCATAAAGGGAACAAACCAAATAATTTAACCTCATTGTTCTTAAATTTTCTAAACTTTACTGATGTGATATTTCAATGTAAAGCCATTACCAAGCCAAGCTTATTGTCACATAATTAAGGCCATATCAGCGCAAGTAAAAAGGAACAAAATGGGATAGTAAACAGTTCTAGAATTAAGACACCCAAGAAAAGGTAAGACAAAGGGAATTGGTTCAAATACGAAGCAGATATAGATTCCAAGAAGACACTATCAAAGTAGGTTTGAGATCACCCAAAAGTCTCACCCAGACACAAGCACAGTTCCCCACTAAGAGGAATACATGCAAATGTTTACAAATCATATATAATATGTATACAAAACATAATACGGTGCATGACAGAGAGATGATTTACAAGGAAAAAATATCATCCCCCAAAACTAACTAGACATTTGACTGTCTCCCTCTCAGCCGGGGGTAGGACAAAACCAAGTAATCTCATTCCAAGTCCAAGACAAAGACAGAAAGCAAGCTGGAAAACAGATATAGGGGGATAGAAGTCAGTATGTACCTCCCTGCCCACTATGGGAGGTCAGGAGCCCCACCCAGAGAGATTGTGAATTAGGTTAAATATATATACACTCCAGCACGGTTTCCTCAAACTCAAACTCCTTGGGACAAGTAAAAACAATTTGAGGAAAACATACCTTGCCATAACGACCTGATGGAAAGGAGGGAGGGGGCAATGTGGCTCGGCAGTATAGACTTCACTACCCACCCAAAAAATATCTAGTTCGATATGGTCCATAGCATTATGTGGCCTTCAGTAAGCCACTTCTCCTTAGCTCAATTTGCTGCGCTGCGCTGCGACTGACACTTGTAGACCTGTAAATTCTCAAGTCAATTAACTGAATACAGTCAATTCGTCAAATTCAAATATTTTTAAAAAGGAAAGAAATAAATGAAGAAGAAAGAAAAAATTCGTGAATCGTAGTCTAATGACCGTGAAGTAATTAGGAATGTTCCACAGCGCTACGCATAGCTCAAGGGCCGTTTATATTTACGATAAATATATTGCCAAGGCTAAGCGACGCTTCTTAGAATTGCTGTGTCTGAACACACCCCAGTGTATTTTCACACAGCCTTCTTGAAATTATCTTTTCACTTTCCAAACCTGTCGTGATCCCAATGGTAGCCAATTTTAACTGAGCTGCTGAGCGATAAATTTCACTGTTTCGTCTAAGCCAAAATTGACCACATTTACTTGGTAGAACCTAAAAGTATGAAAAAGTTGAATGCGAAAGCCGGAAGTGTGTTATGAAGTTTGCTTTTTTGTTTTTAAGGGTTTTACGGCGCTTGCAACACATTTAGATTATATCAGCGCCAGTAAAAAGGAAGAAAATGGGATAGTAAAAAGTTCTAGAATTACAATTAATTAAAGCACCCAAGAGAAGTAGGACAAAGGGGAACTGGGAACAAATAGGGATCAGATGTAGATTCCAAGAGCATACCACCAATGTACTTAGTTTGAGATCACCTATAAGTCTCATCCAGACACAAGCACATGTCCCAACTAAGAGGAATACACTGAAATGTTTACAAATCATATATAATATGTAAAATAAACATAATACAATGCATAACAGAGAGATGATTTACAATGAAAAAAATATCATCTCCCAAAACTATAACTATACATTCGACTGTTTCCCTCCCAGCCAAGGAACTCCAGCAAGGATCAGGACAAAACTAAGTAATCTCATTCCAAGACGACAGGAAACGATTGGAAAACGGGTATGGGGGGACAGAAGACACAGCATGCACCTCCCTGCCCACTATGGGAGGTCAGGAACCCCACCCAAGAAGTGCGTTATGAAGACACCTTCAAATCGAAAGTTATATGATTGCTACAAGCACATCTCGATTGCCTCACGTTGTAAATAAACTGGTTGACCATTTCTTCACTGATGTGGGTACCTAATTATAAGAAACAATTGTAAGTAGCCTAATTAATTCCCACGTAAATTAGTTTTCTGCCATTGTTTTGCTCAAGTGAGCTTGCTGTTTACTATTCATCTCGATTCTTTGGATTCTTCTGATACGATACGAAGAGTTTCAGTAAGGTTCAGTTTCAGTCTCAGTCAATTTTTATAGAGCTCATTTACAGGTCTTCACTTTGGTTATTCAGTCTTCCCTTGGAATAGACCCTAAGTCAAATTTCAGCTTGAAGATGAAAAAGGGAACTGTATTATTTAATTATTTCATTGATATGCTGAGGGAGATAAATTTATATATGACATATTACAAATTGTTTATGTGTGTGTGTGTGTGTTGGGGGGACAGGGGGGAGGGTGTTGCTATATGTTACAACATTCATTTACCGTCGTAGCTAATCATGGTGTGTGGCATTGAAAATATAACGAATGGCGAAGTGCTAAGAATAAGCGGAGAGGTGTTGGTTATGCGAAACAGTGATGGAGTGTGTAAGTGGATGTGTGTCTGCATGTGTAGTGTATCATATTGTATACACACACATGCAGTGCAGATAGATACGATAAACAAATACGCAGTCAATGCCATAGTAAATCATCACATTAAAAAAAAACATTATTAATTATTTTACACTGGCTGGGTGAATTAGTTCGAGGAAGGAATGGAATTATAACAAAGAATAATAAAGAAAATATTCGGGACATTCGAATGAGTTTGAGGAATCCGTGTTGGAGTGTATCTCCAGTACCTTTCTAAGTCAGTAATCAACAAATCAAGAACTAAAATTACAATACACAAAACTATATCATTTCAAAACTGACAGTGAGGAATACAATCAATTGTTTACAAATCATATATAATACGTATACATAACATAATACAGTGCATAACAGAGATGATATACAAGGAAAAAAAATATCATCTCCCTAAACTAACTATATATTTGACCGTTTCCCTCTCACTCTCAGACAGGGTATTCGGCCAGGGCCAGGACAAAACCAAGTAATCTCATTCCAAGACAAAGAGAGCAGGTTGGAAAACAGATACAGGGGTATCGTAGACACAGTAAGTACCTCTCTGCCCACTATGAGAGGTCAGCAATATTCCATTGAAAGAGTCACTGAATACAAATTTACAAGGGGAATGAATTACGGGAATACTATTCTTAAATCTATGTATATTTTTAATTACAATTCAACACAGATATACAAGATCTAATTCTAATCCTCATTGACTCACAAATGAATCATTATCCAAAATAATATTTGTTTGAAACAGTGTAGATTTTATTAAAATAAGACCCGGCAGAATGTAAGCCCAGGTTTCCTTTAAGTCAATACATGGTAAAGGGTAAAATTAACCATTGATCACCAAAATAAAATGAAAAACAACGTGACCAGTGATTTAAAAATGTGAAATCACTTTGAACTGTTAACTGATAAATTATACAGAGACGTATACCAATTTTTCTGGTACCTTTAGAGTTTTCTGTTCATTTATCCCTGATTCTTTATTACTATCTCTTTTACTATCACCAGCACTAGAAGGATTAACCGAATCATCAATTAGTACAGGTTCACTGGCCCGATCAGATATCTCCTTTAAACTCGTCTCTCCTCTCTTTTTCACAGTTTTCGATTTTGGCAAATGTGATTCAACGGAAATGGATTGCACAAAACCCGATGGCAAATTGGAAAGGAGTTTATTTCCACTTTCTCTCTGTTTTTCAATTGATTTCAAAACCTCCTCAGCTTCTGCCTTGCTCTTGGCAACAATCTTGATATATTTAATAGGTTTTTTACCTTCAATTCCAGTCTGCCCCATGGATTTCCCTCCCAATATATTAGAGAGAGGAGTTTGGGTTACATTCACAGTCTTTTGTTTAACATTTTTCACATTACCAGCAGGTTCTGAGGACATTTTAGCTTTCTTAGGATTAGCCAAATCATCATTTAAAACATGCTTAAAGTTTTGAACAACCTTCTGTGGGGAAAATCTCTGTTTAGACGACTGATCCTTCCCACCTCCCTGTGCATTTTCTCCATTTGAATATGTAGCAGAAGCTATTGAACCTATTTTTCTCTTTTGGGTTTTGGGGGCTGTGCTTTCCTTTTGACCTGTTTTTCTCGGCCGACCTCGTGGACGCTTTTGCTGTATTTGATCAGGTATTCTAGAACCACTTTCTAATAATGGCTGATAATTAAATAAAACAGAGGAATTCTTTGGATTCAATTTAAGAACTGGCTCGTTTGATGAATGAGATTCTTTCTTCACCGTGTAATCAGTTGTGTAAGCAACCCTAACTTTTCCTTCTTTTGGCGAATTCTGTAAATTTCCATTTTCTTTAGACTTGATGTTTTCATTTTTAGAGGATTCAAAATGTGATTCAGCTTTATGTTTATGAATAGACTTCCTCGAATCGAACAATTCCTTACCTGAAGTTGCCTTCAAACTTCCACTGCCTGCAGTTTCAGGATCACCAATGACTCTTTTGTTTTGTTTTTCTAATCCATTACTAATGACTTGAACTTTTGACCTGATTGGTGAGCTGTCAGAAATTATTGATTTACTTGGTACCATCCTTTTTCTATCAGCAGGTGGCTTCAACTGTCTTTTAGCTAATATTCCAGGTAAATTCTTATCTTCTGAGACAATTATGTCATCATTATAATCCTCATTATCACCTATGGTGATAATACCATCAGACTGGGTCATTGAATTTGAAAGTTGACTGGAATTTTCAGATGAAGCATTGCGTTTATTTTTGCTTTTATTATTTGATAAAGTGGGGGAGAATTTTTTAGCTTGCTTCTTCTTTCTCGAGGATGTTCGTCTGTTTTCTAAACTCGTGTCAGATTCATTCATTATTTTCTTTCTTTTTGGTGTATTACCCCTTTTGCTTGAAGGTGTTGCATTATGATGATCATCATCATCATCATCACCATCACCATCAAAACTAATTTGAGTTACAGAATCTTTGAGCTGAACGCTACCCGTGTTATTGTCATTTGATTGCCCTGAGGTTGGAGAGGAAGGAAACAAAATTATTTCCATACCATTTTCTTCTTTCAAACTTTTGTCTAGAGAAGAATCTCGATGACCTTTTGATTTTCTCCCTCTCCCTTGAGCTTGCTTTGTTCCTCTTTTTAGTAAAGGACTAGATTCTTCCACATCTTTACCCATATCTTTATCACTGATATTTTGACTTTTTTGTAATATTTGAAGCATAGATTCGAAGGAGGGTGTTTGCTTCCTAGGACGTCCACGAGAACGTTTTGTTCCTGTTGGTGAGACAAATTGCTCCAAGACATCTTCCTTTTCTTCATCTGTAAATCTTACAGTCGATTTCTTTGATGGTGACTTGGAAATTTTAGGGACTGCAAAGTAAAAGAAAAAGAGGGACTTCAGAACTTAAATAAACACATAAATAAGTAAAACAGCATTGTAAAAAGCCTTTTGAGCGTTTATATAGTTTGACATAATTAAGAGAATTTGGGAGATCTCAAAATCATATCTCAGAACTTTTCGATCCATTAGAGAGAAAACTAATCACTATGTCATATATAATGGCAAATTATAGCACAAATGACGAATATTTGATAAGTAGAAGAAAATTGTATTAATAAACTGTCAATAACAGACAATTCAAGATTTTTTATAGGGGGAGGGGAGGTGACATGATGAATGACCATGTTTTATTTGATTTCGTAATAATGTGTTTCTTTTAGGATAGTTATAATATTTTAGCATCAGAAAACATTCTTTAAAATAACATGACCTAAAACAAACCCAAGTTTTACCAATGATTTTATTTCAAATAAACCAAACAATGCAATGACTTGACTGAAACAAAATTATCTTAAATCAATCATCACCATTGTCTCCTATCGTCTAAAATCAATTATTTTGCTCTTAATGGTTTGATCAGAAATATATCACAATGGCCTAAAAAAGTGAAAACTGTTAAAGGAATTAATCTCAGCTCATCTTAAAACAAGTTGTTGACAGTTTAAATCTTTTCCAGCAAATTACAATTCCAAATTTCACTCGCATTGATATTTGTTTGTAATATTTGAAGTAAATTGGTCAATAAATCAAGATGGTGGCCTTTCCATGTCATCAGATATTGAGGTGACTTGGACCCCTGTCTGGAAAAGAAGTTTCTGTGCATTCAAATAATTCATTTAAGCACGTTAACAGCATTAAAAGATTTATTATTTTAAAATTTTTAGTAACTGTCTCAAAGAAAAAAAATTCTGCCAACCCATTCATCATCCAACATTGTGGTGGTGATATTTAGACTTGTTTCGTTTACTTTAAACTTTAGTCTGGACAAGTAAGTTAATGTTAGATCTTATTTGTAAATGCTTTAAAAGGTGCAATAAGTTGAAAAACTAATTTATAATCTATCCATTCCCAATTAGCTCCAGGTGGGGGGTGACCTAATTCACCCCCTGAAGGCTGACCAAAGACTGGGGTGACTAGGCCACCCACAGGCATGTCTATATATAGCGCCTTACCCTATATATCAACAAGCTCAAAACGCTTAACAGTAATGTGGCAACTTTCACTCAAACATACAACCACGCAAACATGCAATATGAAACAAAGCAATATAATTCTACAGTCGGGTCTGGTCATAATAAAAATCATAATATAACACATATATCACCATTATCATTATTATTATCACCATCATCACTATTATTATTATTTTTATTATTATTATTATTATTACAAATAAAAGTGTGTTACACTTATTTATGACTGAGCATGGATTTTTAATAAACTGTACAATTTTATAAAGTTAAAATACAGAAAGCCCCCTTAATTATTCAATGAAGGTAACATTTGTCTTGATCAAAAAGAAAGAGATTGAGCCTGAAATGTTTTAATCGTTCATTTCTATTGATCCGTATTTAAGCGGAAATTCTCTCTCTATTTTATTTACATTACAATTGAGGTATCATGGATTAAACTTTATCGCTGTCACAGTTGGGTGTTTTATAGCTTTATACTTTCTTGTACAGCTATCAGACAACCAGATTCCTCCCCTGTTGCACATAATGTTCATATTCTTTACATAGAATATTCATATTCTGCTGTGATCTCTTTTCCACAACTTTTATAACCATTGATCACAAAAAGACAATGGCAAAAACATGAGGGTGCGCTTCACGTTGCATATATTTTTTAAAGCTGAAAATATGAAATGAAAAATCTGGAAAGAGCCACTGTTCAAAATCAAACTTTTAAGATGGTTGGGACAATACTTTGGATGACACTGTGTTTTTTGTGTTCAATGCTTGTTTGTAAAAAGTGTGAAAAAGAGTTCATGGTGAAAAACACTCTGAGAAGAATATAAACATTATACCAACCACTGTGTCACCCCTTTATTGTAATGGTAGCACATCTATCCCATGGTCAGGTGGTCATTGGTTTGGTTCCCCATTCCCAAGCCAAGGAGGTTAATTCATTGGGATATTCGAGGTCAACTAAAGGATTATAGGCATCCCGAATAATTGAAAAAGAACTTACCTTTATTTTTTTGTTGTGAAGAACTAGGAGCATCAGGATCAAATTTCTTGACTGGACTATGTACATCAACTTCCCCATAAATTTTGGACTTAAGTGCATGCCTTTTACTTAAAATACTCTGCTCCTGTACACAAAATAGAAATATAAAAATGGAGTGAACATCAATAATAAGTTAGAGTCGCTCATGAGCTGAGACTTAGGACTAAAAACTTAGCTGAAGTGCACATCTTTTACATGAAATAAAATAGAATGGAAACGATTCATTATCATATTATGACCAGGGAATAAATGCTGGAATGACTAAAAATATCAACTATGGACTTCTCGACATACATGGGGTGATAAATTAGGTATACAGGAGAGTCATATCACAGACATCAGTTGTTATTAAGGTTGATATTTTTCAAAATGTTGCTATGGTGCACGTTTTGTGGTGTTGGTTGCTTTGTAAAACTAAAATCACTGAAACAAAAACAAAACAAACAAAAAAAAAAAAAGCAGTTTTGTTTGGCATATTTTTTGAGGCAATTGGATCACAGATTATGACTAAATTCTAAACTCGAATAAAAAAAAATGGTAAAAAATAGAAACACAACAATGTTAAAAATTTCCGGATTGAATGAGATTGAACTGGATTCTATGTTTTTTGTGATTTCTCAGGTTCATCATTTATCACATTGCATCCAATCAACAACAGATGAGATCAGCATCCTGGCTTGCAGCAAAATTAAACCCAATTCAAACGGCTAATATTTTATTGAAATTATACAAAGTCTTAATTGTAATCAGAATTATAAGCTCTTTCCCCATCAACATCATATCAACGTAAAAAAAAGGTGAAAAAAAAAAGTCTGAAAATTAGTTAAGTAGAGTAGTTAAATTAAAATATCTGAAATATCAATATTTATCAATTTCTTTTTATTTGGAAAGCTCGATATGTGCGACATTAAATTTAATCAATGAAATACAAAACAAAATTAAATATCAAAATGAACTTCAAAGAGCTTACAGATCTGGAGGGTCCAGCCTCTCTTGATGTGTCAGGATGAGCTGCTCCCTATAGAAATATAATGTTTTAGAAAAAAAAAAAATAATTAATGTATATCAAAATGCATTGTTCAATTGAGAGTCAAGTGATAATCATTGCTTTTTTTAAATTGTGGGAGGTGAGTATTAAAATGGCCTGGTCTGGACAATCAGTTCGCTCTGACTAGTCAGATGCTCAGACATACACCAGTTGAAAAGAAAGAAGAAAAAAAATTATGAAAAAAAACAACTCTTTATTATGAAGGGGATCCAATTAAATTTCACTTGATAATTATGAAAGCCAATTTTATCAATTTGCAATTAAACAAATGAAGTTGGGTACAGATTACAGGTCTTAAATCACACCAGGGGGATTAAATCACTGCATTTGGATATCAGATAAAAAGTGAAACATTACAAGCAAGACAGCACGTTTTTTTTTTAGATATTCTAATAATATGTGTTCTTTGAAAACCAACCCAGCAGAGAAATTCCATCTTACCACAAACAGACAAGTACTAACAAACATGAAAAGCATAATATAACAATGGGGCTCATTACAGTGACTGTAAAAAAACAAACCCAAAACAACTTCAACTTAATTCATTGCTCATCTTGCTAAAATACCAACAAATTCTATGTATATCTCGAAATTTGTTGTCATGAAATCCCAAAACTTCTATTTGATGCGTCATCAGCTAAAAAGCTTGACATTGGGAGAAACCTTAGTTTAATCCAACTCTAGCATACATCTATTTTGTGATACAACCAAGAGATTTGTTTGTTTCAAAGGGTTTTACGGTATTTGCAACAAATTTGGGTCATATCAGCGCCAGAAAAAAAAAGGAAGAAAATTGGATAGTAAAAACATTCAAGATGTACACTTAAAGGGACTTGAAAAGGTTCAAATAGGTAACAGATGTATATTCCAAGAGCACATTATCAGTGTACTTAGTTTGAAAACACCTAAAAGTCTCACCCAGACACCAGCACAAGTCCCCACTATGAGGAATACACTCAACTGTTTATAATTGTATGTTAAGAATAAAACAAAATAACAGTACATAACAGAGAAAAAGATATCATCCCCCAAAACTAACTATATATTTGACTGTTTCCCTCTCAGCCAGGGTATCCGGTCAGGGCCAGGACAAAACCAAGTAATCTCATTCCAAGACAAAGACAGAAAGCAAGTTAGAAAATAGATATAGGGGGATAGATGACACAGTAAGTGCCTCTCTGCCCACTATGGGAGGTCAGGAACCCCACCCAGCAAGAGATTTCAAGGGTTTATATATCAATTTAAAAGACTCTATCATCTTTATTCCTATAACAGTCTCAGTTCAAAAGTATAACCTTTAAAACAAACCTTACTGAAAAAGGACTTACAAAATCCTAAAGCTTTTAATATGAAATATGCGGGCTTTTCTAAACCCTTTGATGCTAAAAATTATGGTGCATAGCATTTGATTCAATTTGAGTCAAACATGCATTAATTATTAATGTAAGAAAAAAAAAATACCCCCCCCCCCCTCTCACACAAACACAAAATCTGAGATTTTCACTGAATGATCAGAGTGCAATTATAATTCAAAGTATTAACATTTAGAATGACGCCTATACCTCTTTACAATGTTATTCATTCTTGGGGGAAAAGGTTCTGATGGTAACAAGAAAGTTCAACTTACATGCTTGTAAATATTTGAACAACTTTCCTTGAAAGATTGCAGTAATCTGTATTTAAACAAATAAGCAAACAGATAATCAGTTGAGAATCAAGAATAAAATGCAACATCATTTCTTGAAATATGAGACAATCTAAATAAGTTCATTATAAGAATGTTTTAAAAATTGCAATTATCAGACATTGTTTGATATAAATTCTAGGATGACTCCACCAAGGCATACCATGAAATGATATTCACAGATATCCCATCAAACATTTTCCAAGTGGCACTAATACGGCACTAATAAACTTGCCCAAGGCACAAATAGAAGTTCCCAATAAAAGGGCTTGAATTCGGCAATGCCAAATCACTTACCATCTCGCCCTTTTCATTATAAATCAAATGGTGAAGACTCGGAAGAAGTTATGACTATCATTATAATCACTACTCCAACTTCTATTATTATTATTATTATTATTATTATTATTATTATAATTATTATTATTATTATATTAATTAGTATTATTTTTATTATTATTATGATCATCATAATCATAACTATCATTACTATAAGAAAAATATAACATTATCATAAGTGATGATGTCACAGACTTATGACATCAAAATGGGCAAGAAACTTACGCAACTATATCTTCTACCATGGACCCTTGAACAACATCCAGAGACTTGTCTGGTTTGGTGGCATTACGACCAGACATACTAATTTTCATCTGACGGTAATGGTCCAAAAGGTATGAAAGTTGCTGTAAAAAAATTAAAATGCAGAATGGATGAATCAAAATCAACAGAAAATGATATTGTTAGTTACCATCTGTCAACCAGCTTTTAATAGCCCAAATTGCGCAATAACTCTCGTCTAACAGATTTTTTCCCTTCACAAATATTCTTTTTGTCTTGCTTCTTTACCATATAACCAGCTATATTTTTTACTGTGTACTTAATAGAGCAATATAAAAATTTGAAAAAAACAAAATAAAATTTGAGCTTTCATATCCACAAAACGTGTTTCAAGTGCTTTAAAAATGGTCCCTGACCAACAGCAATACGTAACATGTAGAATGAGACATGACACTGTTAGACAGTATTTCCGATCCAAAAGTGAGTGTCATACCACAAGACCACATTCCTGCATATAGCCTTAATTACGCTATCTTGTAATAGAGACAATCTGAATTAAAATTGTATTTTTGCACATATCTCTGTGGTTACATTAAAGTCAGCCATATCACATATCTTATAACTGTAATTATCAATAATTCATATGGACTACTTTGTCACAGACTCTTTCACACTATGTCCAACTGAACAAAACTGGACACATTTGTCAGATTTAATTGTTATTGACGCAAGTTGTGTTTGAACTATGTCTTTGATACCACTTTAGAGTACTACCCACAGTGTCGAGGGAAGTCAACCATTAAAGTTGAAAGAGAACTTACCAATATAATATTTGATTTTGATCAAAAATGTACCAGTGACATTGAACATTATTTGCATTTTGTATATTATTTAATTGAAACGTTTGTATGTTTAATGAATGCCAAATGAATGTTAATAGTGAAAATTATACTAAGAATCTTGGCTATGACACTTATTTGTGTATTAGATAATTAATAGTTCGAAATAGTGATTATAGACTCAAAATAGTCAAATTAACAATGAATGTTTTTTATATAATTTTGAAAATTGTACTTATGTATGAAAGTTTCACAGAGCATTTAAAGGTTTTAAAAGCCTATTAGCCCATAAACGATACGATCTGATTTTAAAATCTGAACTCTCTTCAAAATTTAAAGTAGTCTCCAACATGCAAAATTTCATCTTTATTGTTAACTGACATGTAGAATGTCATTAATAAATGCCAAGTTTCCCAATGCCACTAAAGGAATTAGATGACCTTTTAGTTGTAGCCGCCTACAACTGACTGTCAACTAATATGATGCCAGCTGCAATAAAAATAGCACAGGTCTTGAATGTTTTATAATGATTGAACCCTGGGCAAAATAGGTCAAATTAATCTTTTCATCAATTTTACATGGCTGTATAAAGTAAAGAGGCTTTACGATACCTACATAATTTATCAAATAAAAATCAGACTTATGAACTTAATTAAAACCGATTTAACACATTTTTTGATGGTAAATTAATAATACCGATAACAATAACAATAATGATTATGATAATAATAATAATTATTATTATTAGTATTATTTTCATCATCATTATTATTATATTATTATTAGAGTGTTTCATAATTCATATCCAAGCTTAGAGATGTTTATCTTTTAAAACTATTTGTTGCATTACAGTGACATTTTACACGGCTACCACGACAAAAGAAGAAAAATAAATTTCCGAATTTAATATCCATAATTGAAAATGTTTTCCTCTTAAAGTTTGATTTTAAAAAACAAACAAACTCAAATTGTAACAGAAGACAAAAATTTAGTGTCTACAGTACATTAAGTTAAAAATACTTAATATAATCATTTTAGGTTATGAAATTGTACTTTAAAGCATCTGGAATTTGAAATTAATAACTGTAAATGTTTATAATACAGCACAAATAAGCAAAATTCTTAATATCTGTGGGTTTTTTCAAATTGGGAATATATTTTTGTTTGGCCACGGGTATATGGAATAGATATATATGCAAAACATAAGTACCAAACAAAAGACAGTTCTAAAGAGAAAAATCTCTAAGTTTGGATATGAATTACGAAACAGAATATAATAATGATGATAATATTAATAATAATATTAATAATAATAATAATAATAATAATAATAATAATAATAATAATAATAAAGATCATTTATTCAATTGATTTACAAACTAACTTCCATGGATTCATAATTAAAGAGCCGATCAATTTCACGCTGCTCAACTTTCATGTCATCTGCAAGATTGACTTCATCATCCTCTCTTTCAGGGTTCAGAGTTCTTTCATTCATCTGTGAAAAAAATGATGGTTTAAATATATAAATAATGAAAGAGTTTGAAAATGTCTCATGGTAATTTATCAAATTCTTTTTCGTTCCTCCTCATATTGTATTCATGTTTGAACAGCTTATTGGTGAAAGAATGCCATTTTCGTCCTCAGCTTTGTCATGGGCTCATTCCAGTTTAGTCTGCAGAGATGTGGTACCAGGCCATAAATACTCTCTTACTGTTGCAAACTTTGATTACGTATGGAGTACATGGTGTGGTGAGCGTCTTCTCCTTCACACAATTACACATGCCTTTTTCTCCTATTTTGAAAAACCTTGTGCATGTGGTGTTTCAGGCAATTGTGGCATGATCACAGACTGGACTTTTCTATTTAGAAGTATGACTGGGTCACTTTTACTGAAGCTCAGGTACATCTTGTACCAGTTGGTCTTAGCTTGGGCCTTAATGATTGACTTGATTTCATCAACTTCATAAAAATGTTCATCTTGTGTTTCCTCAGATCACATTTTGGCCAAAGTATCTGATATTTCATTTTCTATGATGCTGCCATGGCCAGGAATCTATTAAAGTCTCACTCCTTTTGCTATTTGATTTAATTTCATTAGCTTTGCACTTTCATGATCAGATCTGTTTGCATTGTGTAGTTTGAAGTGTCTAATACTTGTTTGGCATCTGTAAGGAAGACTACTTAGGCATTGACAGAGTTGTTTGATTCCATGATTATCTGTATCCCTGGTTTGGTTGCCGATGCCTCAGCTTTATAGTTGGTGAAGAGAGCTTCTGTTGCCTTATGCTTTTCTTGCATTTCTCCATTTGGCCATTTAATGTAGATTCCCACATGACTCTGGCTTTAAAGGACAAGACGTGCACCAGTGGGAAGAAGTCCAAGAGTCGCCTCACTGTACTACTCACCACCACCATGGACGGAAGCGACAAACTAACACCCTTAGTGATTGGCAAGTCGAAAAAACCCCAATCATTCAAGCACATTAAGATGATCCCAGTCTCCTAGTAAAATAAAACTGTTGACATAGGATTTGAATCAAATATTTTCACAAAAAAAGACATGAGAAATTCGAAACTTGTAGGGTGTGGAATTTCCCTGACCTTTATGTATCTAAAATAGGCACAGCATCTTAGTTAAGGCATCTAGAACAGGTTTGGGGGAAAATGTTATATATCCGAAGAATGATTAAGCATTTCTAGCTTGAGCTTCAAAGTTGAAGAATATTTAACATTTTGCCATATTTGAAAACAATGGGCTTGTAAAAACTTGAAAAATTGTCAGAATTCAACAAGTAAAAGTGGCTGCTTCTTGTGTTCAAACAGGAAATAGAAATCAAAGGCAGTTAAAACGTTGAACAGTTTCCAAGGGTCTTTTTGCATTCTTTCTGCAAAAAGCTAGATATAATGAATGTAAGCGTGGAATTCCCCCACCTTACCCTACATGAATTGGTTGTTTTGGATATGCTTTTATCTTTATAAACTGTACCAGAATTCTTTTGTTCTTTCTTTCTGCCAATGACTCAACACCATTTAGTGTTTCCCATTTGTACGATTGGCATTGATTAAATTCCTCCAGTGGTGCATATTAGGCTCTGGTTTTGGACCTTATTTAGTTTTCCCATCTAGGCTTTTGTGCATTTCCCAGGCTGCTATTCCATATTCTAGTGATGGTCTAATTGTGGCAAGTTGATGTCAACCTCAAAGCAAACATAAATTTAGTCTGCAATGTTAAAACAAAAAATGTATTTATCATCTTAAATATTTTTGTTGTTTAGAACAATATTGTTGTTTTTTTATGCCTCATGCATATTGCATGATTATCAACTGTCGTCAATTAGGTGATTAACTGAGGACTTCGCACTTCTTGTAATCTTTAGCCACTTATTCATCATTTTTGACACCAGGTAAGTAATCGGAATATGTGAAGAGGAGGATTTTAATCAAGTCTAAAAAAAAATCAATAAGCAATATCACGGCCCTGAACAGTGTTGCATCAATTATCCATCCATGGGTGGAAAAATAAAATATTCTAGTTTACTTGTCACGGTAACTGACCAAACCTTATTAGTGTTAAGGTAACTTTCACAACACAGTTGGGTAGCTGAGGTATCATAGCTCATTTTTGACACTGTCTGGAACAGTTGAAGATTTTTGAAGTGGGGGGAGTGTCACTTGATTAAATGTTCAAAATAAAATCTCATCAATTTTATAGATCTGGGATATAAGAAATATTAATAAAATAAAAAACAAAGACGTTGTATGAAATAGACACAAATCAAGAAAAGAAACATGCCATCTGCCGGAAAGTAATGCATACCTTATATTTGCTTTATAAAACTAAAGCCTAGTATATCCACTTACTTCTCTGTTTCAGAATACTCCAGAAATCTGAAGAAGCAATGAACCACAATGAGAGAAGTAATGTCGGCTTGAAAGAGGGAGTAACAGAAGACGATCAGGGTTTATTGAGATCAGATGAAAGAAAGAAGTGTCCATAATAATCAAATTCAGAGCAATCAGATCAAAAGAGATCTCTCTGCTACCACTCCATCACTTGGCATCATGGATTTCACCCCTTTCACCTCAACTAGCACATAAAATCCTGCCAATGTCAAAGTAAATCACTTTGCATGAGGAGATACACTGTGCTGTTGTATATGTGGACACATCACTTGCGCCATTTGCATGTGTTGCGTATGTGTGAGAGAGAAGAGAGAAGAAAGAAAAGTGAGAGAGAGAGAGAGAGAGAGAGAGAGAGAGAGAGAGAGAGAGAGAGAGAGAGAGAGAGAGAGAGAGAGAGAGAGAGAGAGAAGAGAGAGAGAAAGAGAGAGAGAGAGAAGATGAGAGAGAGAGAAGAGGAGAGAGAGAGGAGAGAGAGAGAGAGAGAGAGAGAGAGAGAGAGAGAGAGAGAGAGAGAGAGAGAGAGAGAGAGAGAGAGAGAGAGAGAGAGAGAGAGCTTATATCAGACGCTTACTTCTGTCGGTGTGTAACAGAAGTGGAAGGCATGCTCTTCAAGCATCCTGTTGAAAATATAAACCACATCAAGATGATGTTGATCACAAGCCTCTTGTTGGAATTGAATGGTATCCTCCCATTGGCTCACAGTCAATCTAACCTAAGAATCAATAAAAAAGAAGCTCATTTAAAATAACAACTACAAAAAATAACCATAGTTAACTGCAGCTAGTTTATAATTGTTATTTGCAGTGCGATAATTATTTTAAAAAGTAATAATAATAATATAAACTTCCATCCCTATATTTTCTGAGCGATTAAATGTAAGCTTTACCATTCACTTCTGATTTAAAACAAAAATGACCCCCAGTGTTATCATTCAATACATCTAAAACATTATACTGATTTATACTGATTCAAACAATAATTTAGGCCGAAATGAATATTGTAAGCAAATAACAATTAAAAAATTAAAAACTAAAATAATACAGTATAAGAGTTATAGCTACCAATTAACCAATACAAATGGCTACTATGTGAGAGATATAATAAAATGTAGTTTTGTGAAGCAAAAATAGCTTGATAAAACCATGAAACGTGCTATATATATAGAGAGAGAAATGAGGGAAAAGAATTATACTGTAATATTTTAGTTTTCAATTCTTTTAATAGTGTGTGTGTACACATTTTTATTGATTTTATATTCACATATTGAAAGAAGACAAAAAAAAGAAAACAAAAAAAAAAATAAGCAAGCAGACTTAAGTCTATAAATTTTTAGGCTTAACTTAAACAATAATATAGTAAATGATCAACTTAAAAATAGAATTGTTGCAATAACAGAAAAAATAAAAAAATAAAATCGTAACCTTGACTTTTGGTGCTATGGGCTGAGTCATGAAAATTCCATATAGGAGATACAAGCCACCAACTCTGACTTGGAACTGATAAGGAGGCAAGAAAAACTCAACAGCAATGAGCAGAGATCTCTCTAGAAACTGTAAATTAAAAGAAAAGCTCTTGAGGGGAAAAAAAATCAAGCCTCTTTAATTTTGTTAACGAGTAAAAATGTAAAAATCTACATTACGGTCAAATTTATTGATGTAGCTACTTTCTTCACTCGTTTTGCAGACCTTGGTCTTGATTATATATTTTTCTACACTGCAATACTTTAAAAATTTACACTTCTACATTATCTGGGCAATAGACACAGTTGCGGATTGGACAAAACATCAACAGTGTGGGGCTTTACCATTTACTCGCTCAATCTAACCACCCAAGTGTGAAACAATTTCTAAAAATGTGAATGTGTTTGGATTTCAATGATAAAAATTCAATCCTTTGGCCGTACTTATTTTCTATTTTAAAAAGTAGTCGTTCAAAGCCATTAGGCCCATGGAGCCGGACGTTATCCCTGTTTCTGGAGCATGAAATAGACAAAAGCAATTGTTTGCTACACTTGTGAAAGGACTCTAGACTATGGCTAAGTACTTTCCATCAGATTTTTAGCAGACCCAGCTACCCAAGCAATGTTGGGTGAACAGTAGGGTAAGAAAATACCTCCTCTTCAGTCGGGATCGATCTCAGTCCCTTTGAATGTGAAACAAGTACTGCTAGCCAGCTGACTCTGTAGCGTAGTGCTAGACTCTAGTTGTAAAGGTAACTGGTTTGATTCTCAACGAGGACAAATTTTTAAAAATTTGTTTTTATCTATCTTAATTTATAGAAAAAAGAAAAAAAATGTATTTATCATTGTCATTATTTTATTATTATTAATATTCCCACTATTATTATTTTTATCAGTTTTAATTCTACTACTATCACATTCAATTGTCTTCTTCTTATTATGATCAGTATTTGTGACAGGTTTGGGAGTTTTTTTCGCCTTTGTTCTTTTAAAAATTAATATTTTATTATCAGTATCACTGTATAAACATATACCACCAATAACAAAGCAGGGTTTAAACTACAATTTAAAACTAGAATTTACAATGCCAAAGGCGGAGCAGAAAAACAGTGTATTAACCTACATCACCAACCAAGGTGCAGAAAAAGTTTGCTAACCTACAAAAATTCTGCCTTATGTAATAGTAATTGTGGGTTTTTTAAATAGTACAATTTTAAGAATGCCGACATCTTTGATCTTATGATTTAATTAGTTAAAGTTAAAGTGTAAGATGGCTCTCACTCTCATATTGAATTGGCTGCGGCTATTCGGACTAGAGTCTGATTTAGTCTCCCATGGCTATTCGGACTCAAATTCCAATGCGCATGTAACAATCAAACGATTATTCCGACTGTCTGAATAGTCTACCATGGCAGTATATTTTTTAAAAAGTTTGTTTGGGGTTTGTTTTTGGTTCTTTAAAAAAAATATATTTTGGTTATTGATAATTACACAAAATTAATTCAAATCAAAATGATGATTTTAGTAACTATCAACAGTTAGAGTTAGTCTAAACCCGCTATATTTGATGAGAAAGACAAAATCATAGATTAATTGGGTCCAGATAGAAATTAAAAGGAAAAGAGTTAAACCTCTTCAAAAGTAACAAAAGTCAGTCAAAGTAACTGTGGTATAAATTAAAAGCTATTCCAACAACATAACAACACAATGTCCAAATAAAATCAGGACAAAGAAAAAAAACCATTGTGATAGTGTGAGACAGGCAAAATCCTTCTACTTCTACAGTCCAAAGTAGTAGGGGTATGAGTATGAGCTGAGTCAGTGTGAAACAGAATTTCTTAACTCTTTTTTTATTTCTTTATCAGATCCACCCTCTGCCTACTGCCCGCATTGTGTCGTCCTCCCCTCTGTATGCGCACGCTGGAGTCCGAATAGCCACGGGAGATTATTCAGACTCGAGTCCGAATCCGAATTGCCACTTCGTATTGAGTGTTGCCATTATTATTTTATTTATGGAATTTCTTCTAATTCTAAGGGAGGGGGGAAGGGATTTTATTGAAATTATTTTCAAAAATGTATACGGTACCTCTCTTGTTTCTCTATCAGTACATCGACCAGCACACAAAAAGCTGAACTTTCTCTTCTTCCACATTTCTGCAAAATGTTCAAACCTGACAGTTTTTGCCGTTATGAATTCATTCATCAACCTTTTGAAGTCGGCTCTTACACCCGCGGTGGGCAGATATTGAAAGGCAGGTCTGAAAGGCATTTTGTCAATATACAGAAATATTTATATACAATACAAAACTCGAAGGTGTATGCGTCTTCAGACGTCTCTAAGTTACACTGACTTCGTCTCGAATGCCATCAGAAATCAGTCAGTCGGTGGTTTCAATTCACCAACACTGAAACAGATAGGGTAGGAGCAAGGATTACTATACTGAATAGTTGTCCTTGTGTAGGAGGCAAAAAAATCTCAACACATTGCATTATCTGTCAGTAACAAAAGCTGAAGCTTGAAGAACTTATTTTGTTTAAAGTTAAAAGAAGTTCAAACGTCTGGCCCGAATGTGTCGAATAATCACATCAAAATCTGCTGTTAGCACTAGCTGTTAGTTGGGGAAGGACAGCCGATATTTGATTTATTTCCAAAAAGAACTCTGGTTGGTAAGTTATTCCATACTAGATATGGATGGTATGTTGTGAGAGTGAGGAATAGTCTGGTATTTTATGGATTTTTTGTCCGGTGTCAGGCAGAGCCAAGAAGCTTATAATATGAACAAACCATTCTGTTAGGATCATTATTAGTCAACCCTTCATAATTATGCAATCTTCTTTAACTTTTAGATCAATTTTTTCTTATCATATTCATAAGTTTTCTGATAATCATGGATTAAAGTTTGAAAATCCATACATAAACAAGGAAATGGAAATGAGAGCAAATTCATTTTTCAAGAACTTAGAAATGTTTTTCCTTGCCAATTGATTCAAGAATATGTTCCAACTTTGACATAGTGACTAGGTAAATTAAAGATATTAAGATTGAACTATACACAATTCTTTCCCAAAGTCTACAGTCGGGTCGAAATTAAAAAAAAAATAATAATAAAAGAAAAAGAAAAAATGCTTTGGTCCCCAGCATGACGAAATAGCATATTCCATAGATAAATAAATATAATGATCATACAAAATAATATGTAATTCGCGTCAACGGGTAGATAGTACGGGGAAGAGGTCCAAATTTGTTTTCAGACATTTTCTTCTTTGCAAAATAAGGAGTGAAGATAAGAAAACACCAAATTGAGGAATTAGTAGCAGGCATTGGTGTAAGATAAATATCTGAACAAGTATGTATGAAACGATGCCAGACTGAGTACTAGAACACCTAGGTGCCAGACAAAGCAAGAAAGAAAAATAGAAGAGAAAACCCATCCCAAAAAATCAGCCGTCATCGACAGGGGATCGAACATCAGACCCCCTGATTACCGGTCATACGTGCATCCACAGAAGTTCCCCGATAGTTTGGTGTAATGGTAGCACGCCTGACCGGTAATCAGGAGAACTGAGGTTCTATCCCCAGTCGAGGAAGACTGATTTTTTGGGATGTCCCCCCCCCCCCCCCCCCCCCCCCTTGTATTTTCTATCTTGCTTTGCCTGGCACTGTTTCATACACACGTGTTCAGATATTTATCTTACACCAATGCTTGTTCCCTAATTTCTCAATTTGATAGCTATTTTCAAAATGAAAATGGAGCTACTATAGTACCTGCCTACTACGAAAAATTCGTAGAATTAATTACTTTTGTCTCTAATTTCAGAGGTTCATGAACATCTCTAAGCCATTAAAACTTATTGAAAATGAAATTTTATGCCAGTGTGCATAAGTCTAAGGATTTTGAAGTGTTATTTTAACCTTTTTGGGAGTAAATTGTTGATCTCTAAAGTTGACTCTTGCGACTTCTATTTTTATCTCCTTAAAATTACTAATAGGATTCAATAGTCTGATGTCACGTCCGGCCAGCAACGAGCAGCTTGGCTCTAAACAAAGAAAATCGGTACTTGTTATTCTTCATGCTGGCTAGAACTATTTCACATGTCATGTGATCAGAATGTATAAAGGTCAAAGCATGATCTGATATTATAATGTTTTTCTCCTCTGGATACACTTATATGCTCGTCGGAGAAGTATTTCATAAGGCGCCCGCCATTGTTCCGATAGTTTAGAACCAGTTACATATTAAGTTACTATGCGTCATTACGAGGGAAGTGACGTCACGACTGTTGAACAGGCGATGACACTACGTATTTTTTCAATTATATGTTAAGTTTGTGAAAGATGCTCAGGAATTGTGGGTTGTTTGCTTTGGTTGAAATATAAGTACTCGAAGTGGCTTCGGGTCGTTGGTTTACGATTATTGGTTGATATCAGGGGCAAAATATACTTAATTTTAAATTTTCGAGTCAAAAATAAAACTACTGAAATGTGTATTCAACTAATTTTAATAAAATACACAATAATTGACGTAATTGTCAATAATGTAGGGTATGCATCGCATGTTGAGTGAATAACTCGAGACTCATACTGTATGGTTATAGTCTTTCTAAAATAAAAAAGCATCAATGTTATTAGATTGACAGACGGAGAACCATCAAATGGAACAATCAATTTTGAAGAAACTAGGTCAGTCGTTCATTCTTTTTCTTGTCCTTGTTGACAAAAGCTACGTCACAATCGAGATTTTGAAATCGCTGTATGTCTTTTAAATGAAATAAATAAGTTTGCTTCTATTAAAATTCTTAACCAGGAGATTAAACTGCTTACATAACATATTATGCTTAATCACTTTAACTAAAAAGTGCAATGTATTTATCGGACACACTAAAAAACACGCCTCTGTAACAGCTGCCATTATGTAAACAATGGAGTGATGAGAAAACATAGCAAACTACACAGGTTTTACTATCGACGGTATATAACCACTGTTTAATTGCATGATCAATAGAGCCAACACATAAAACCACGTTTAAAGTTAAAGGTTTATAATATTATATGACCGAGAAAATCGTGTCATATCTAGTCACCTATTTGGCGGTCTAAAAACAATAACAATGATCAGCATCAGAGAGAGAGGTCGATTTCATTCCCGTTATCATTTATAACCAACAAACTACATTTGGCCGATTACATGTAAAGGTGTATCACAAATGTCATGTTTTGATTGGTCAAAAATGTACTGGTTAATTGTGTCCTTTGTAAGCTTAAGCACAATTAACCAGTAGATTTTTGACCAATCAAAACATAGAAATTGTGACACACCTTCACACGTTCTCGGACACTCATTATTGTTTATAATACATTCCGTGAATTACACCGACCGCTCTCTCATCATTGTTATTGTTTTTATGCCAACTTGGTGACTTCTTTTCACACGATTTTCTCGATCATATTATAAATCGTTTAAATCTACACATAGTTTTCTGTATTGCTTCTATTAACCAGTAGATTTTTGACCAATCAAAACATGGACTGCTTTGTCTGCGACAATTGTGCAGATCCGTCAACTGATTGGTCTCAACCAATGTGTATTTATTTGCAAGTCTAATAACCCAAATTGTTTATAGTTCCATCGTTGTATATAATAACACAACTCTCAAAGCCAACGCAAAGCAGATTCCACCACAGAGACGCCCCTAATTGGACCACCGCCTTGACGTATGTAATATACAGCGGTGGTGGCGCTCAAGTGCTTACTTAGGAGCAGGGATTAACCCGCAGACCGTCAATAGACCATCCCGGAAAGCCAGCTGATTTCGGGTGCCTAACGTCGGGCTCGCGTGGAAAGCGCGAACTGAATAGTGATCTACCCTGGCGTCCGAATAGGGTCTCAATCCCTATCCCGGGCATCCGTCCGGTAGACCGTTTTCATGGCGCCACCGCTAGCCGGACAGTCCTGCTAGCCACCGCTAGCCAGAAGCCCCTCCATTCTGTTATTTCACTAAAAAATAGCCTCAACCTAAAGCGATAAGGCGGATCAATGGCAACGCATGTCCAGCCGCAAGGCGAGGACGGCGGCTACACCCGGGGAGCTCTGGCTTTGCGGGCCGGGTGCTGGAGATACGGCTCCTGTGGGGGCAGCGAGCACGTTTCCTAAATGGCGACACTGAGAGGGCCATGGTTGGGGGATCAATCGTGGGTACTTGGCAAAACCTAGCAGGTAGGAGATGTACGAGACCTAGATGTGGGAACTTGGCACCTCCTTTGAAGGTGGGAGGTGCCCGTGACTTGGACCAACGGTGCAGCCGGAGTGGGAACCAAGCCTCCTAGTAGGTAGGAGAAAACTCCTGGCAGGTAGGCGTAATTGGACTCAGACGACCCCCGTTGCGCAGATGCGCAGAGATGCAACCGCTGACGTGGTTGGGAAGGTTTAGGCCGTTGCATCCTGCCTGGTTGCTGGTGCAGGCACAGGCTGGGCTCTGCATCCATGTTCGCAACAGATCGCGTATTGGCACCCGGTGTTGTAAGACAGTAGTTTCTGGGGATGTCTGTTTGAGACCATTGCCGGGTGTGCCGAATATTTTCCCACTAGCGGGGTTCGTATATGGGCGGCGGAGATCCGATGTAAGGTCTGGCGAACTATATGGAAAAACCGGGATAATATGGGTGTGGGTAGTGAGAGCCAATAGCTGCTGCTATCACAGAGAGGTTAAAACAAGCCCGTGATTAATTTGTGAATTGAGACCTCCAAATATCTGACAATAGATTTCAACAAGGGATATCTATAAAATACCTGAGGCATATTGAGTACGATTTTTTGTTTTGAACTATCGTAGTCATATTATATTATTTTTATGTCGTGTACGTAACTAAGAGCGCGTCTTTATAAGAAAGAAAAGACGCAATTTATCTCACTGGCACGACTTTCGCACAATAGCTAGATCGAAATAGCGCGTCTGAGTGGTAATAAGGAGATATAAGATCAATCCCAAAACAAGGCAGGGTGATTGTTTCGGGATTTTTTTTTCTTGTATTTTTCTTTCTTGCTTTAACTGGCACTGTTTCATAACACTTTTTCAGATCTCTAACTTATGATCTTCATTTTTGCACTCAGAAAATAGACACTCGATGAAAATCTTTAGTTGTATACAGTGCAACACGCTATCGTCGAACTACAAAGGACAGCTAGAAAAATTCGTAAAATCCTATAACAAGATTTTGTCATGTTTTAGTCTGTCGACATCAGCCGGTACCTAGTAGGTATTAATAGTTGCTCATCTGTCATTCCTATCTCAAATACGTAAACGGATGCCGTGTTTTAAAATGTTTGTGTTTTTTTTTTTTGTTTATTTGTTTATTTGTTGTTTTTTTTTGTTGCTTTTTTCTTTTATCTTTGAATTTTTATTTCGTTGGTAACTGGTGGTTAAATCAACAGAGCATTGGATTGGCACACAACAAAAACTCGTTCAAGCCCAACCGTTTTCCAGATCCACATTATTTATCTACGAATCAATGAATAAGAAATTAGGTTGAGCGTTTGTCGTGTTTAGACGAGCGTCAAAATCAAAGGAAATAGGCTATTACACAAGAAATGTTACATTCCTTTTGACTGGGATAAATCCATGTGATAGTTTCTA
>NC_088361.1:64482211-64487211 GCF_034508935.2 Berghia stephanieae | reverse complement strand
GAGATACAGCATTTTGGTCGAGGACGATACTAATGATATAAATAATTATCGTATAAATAACTGTTCCAAGTACGCAACATAATGAATTATGAATGGTCGGTGTCTGCTCTTCATGTGTTTTGGATTGTGTGTGCTTAATAGTGGATGGGTGTGTATAATGGTAGATAAGTAATTAATAATGGATGGATATGTAGCACGTGGGAATGCTCCCGCGTCCCTTACACGTGTCATCAAACAGATTTTGACATTGCTCAATCACACGGCGAGGGAGATCAGCGAGGCATTAATTTATATCATACGTATTCATGATTTGAATAGCTCCGTGATTTTTTAATTAATCGTGACATTTAATACTCTACAATACATAGGTTACACCGTTTTTATTAACTGGCTGTTTTATTTCAAAACACGGATAATCTAAATTGACATTAGAAAACGATTGAACGTTGTGCTTTTCTAGATTTGTGTGTGCATTGTGTTAAATAGTTAAATTCGAAAAAAACAAAAAACAAAAAACAACAGAAAATTCTCGCATGTTTTATTACTGTTTTTAAAACCTTACTTATTGATTATAGTAACTCGATTTTTTTTTTCATGCAGATACAAATACGTTTCACATACGATTCTTTTTTCTGTTCATAATAAATGGCTCCAAATTCATCGACATCGTTGTTTAGAAAAAATCTTTGGCCACGGAAATACCCCTGGACTATATACATTATTCTACTATCAATAATATGGATATCACTAGTTGTCTATCAACTGTATGTCGTCCAAAATGCTGAAAATTTGAAACATTTATCACAAGAAAGCCGATTGAAGCAAAGTCTAGAGTTACATAGTGAAAAAATTATAAACAAGATAGCTCACGGTTCTGATTTAAATTTGGGCCAACTGCAAAGGCCCGCTGTAGATGATAACAGTGAAAAGATACATGCTTTAACTACAAAACCAAGCAATGTTGTTGACTTCTTAAGTAAGGATTCCAAACTAAATCCTAAAGGAATAAAAATTAAAAAACCGTCTTTAATTCTCAATCAAGCAACTACGGTGAAGAAAAGTTATGTGGAATTTCATTGGCAGAACTGGCATGGACCGGATACCAAAAGAATGTCGGTCGTTCCCGGAGGGCGTTGGGATAAGCCAGGTTTGGGTAAGACTAGTAAAACTGTACATATTTGCATGTCTGATAATCCAAATTGTTATGGTCTCATTGTTGTAATAGAAATTATCTCAAACCAACGCAAACTAGTATCCATTATAACAATGTTAAAAAGCATCTGGGACCTATAAATATGTTTAAGCCGATTAAAACGTAATAATAACTTGAAGTTCGTAAGGTACTTCGTGGTAAAGAGAACCGGTAAGCAGTAAACGTGACCAAACACAATATGACGGACGATACAGCGTGGCATTTGTAAAAAGGGATTGCAACAATTATACTCCTGATTAATTTAGGTTTACAGCTCAGATTCACAACACATCCAAAATTACCACGGATTCGAAAAGGTAATATAAAATTAAGCACTCAAACAATGTGCTCCTAGGGAAGGCATTTTGTATATCTTTCTTTATCCACCCAGAGTGACTGGGTAGCAGGATCTTTTATATCCGACGAAAAGTACTTTACCATAGAATAATGTCATCAACAAATTAGTATCATTCAAATAAGTGTTACTCTCCCTTTGACACTACAGAAAAGTGATTAAATAGGTTAAAAAGTGTGATGTCAAAAAAACTGGTTCCAATCTTATTGGAAGTGTAAAACTACTCGTCCTGAGGACTGGAAGCATACCTTGTGTAATTAATCTTTTGCTTTCAAAGTGATGACATCATATTTTCTTGACTAAATATATGCTGGTCTTTAATAAAGATCATCCGTCCTTGCACTTTTACGTCGGATTATCCTAAGCATCTGCTTTAAAAAAAGATCTTTTATATAGCGCAATATCCACTAAAATGTGCTCAAAGCGCTTTACAAAGGGTCCCTGGTCAACAGCAACATTTAACTTGTAGGACGGGACATGCCGCCTGTTAGGCGATATTACAATTTTTCGGACAAAGACACTGCTTTTAACGGCCAGGTACTCATGAGTACGGTGAGAGAATGTGAGTAAAGAGCCTTTTCCAAGGACTCAACTACGCGCCGAGCGCGAGGCTCGAACCCAGCACCTTCCGATCCGAAAGTGAGTGTCGTGTCATACCACTAGACCACATAGCCGCACACCCCGCTACTAAAATAATTATGCCACCTTGTGATTCAATGTGTAACCTATTCATTATTAGTCATCTGAAGGACTGGTTATATACACACTTCCAATAATTTTGGAACCGGAAGAATAGAAGGTGTAACGTCACGACTTCTCTGCCCTATTAATCCGATGACGTCTACGAGCATGACAACATTCCAGATTCGTATTCTAACTTAAGTCAATATGCTACCACCCCTCTCCCTCCCACCAGCCTTTAAAAAGTCCAAACAGCTATTCTAGTGATGAACAAACAATAGCAATCAGTCTGCTGTTCTGGATTAGCAATGTTCCAGTCACACGACTGTATTCCAATACTTGTGCTTGGGTTGTGCATTTTCTATAATGCTGTGCGTTTAGATAAATACTTACAACACCCACAAGTCGGAACAATTGCAGAGGCCCTTATGAAATATATCTCCGACGAGCATAAAAGTGTATCCAGAGGAGAAAAACATTATAAATTTGATCATGTTTTTACTTTTATACATTCTGATCACATGACATGTGAAAAAGTTCTAGCCATAATGAAGAATAAAAAGTACCGATTTCCATTGTTTAGAACCAAGCTGCTCGTTGCTGGGCAGACATGACATCAGACTATTAAATTGAATTCAACGGAGACAAACTGCTGAAAACTAAATTCTTTGTGGGGCTTTCAAAATAAATTAATAGTGACGTCATTTTGGTAGGAAACTTTAACTGATAAAATATTATGAGCCTGTCTTCTATCTTCTTTCTGTACTTGCGCTGGATCTGCGGCTTTGTAGTCTTGTGGTAAGACACATTATTCACATAATCTCACCGCACTCAAGTGCAAGATTAACTGTGGGGTTGTCAATGTTAAAGAAAAAAAAATCACAGTCATGGGTGTCAGTCAAGTCTTGTCCTGTAATATAAGATGCTTTATGTTAAATTTTACTGTAAGGTTAGGACTCCTTGCAAAGCGAATTGAGTACACTTTAGTGAATATTGGGCAATATAAAAGCTCACCTCTTTTTTATTAGCCTATTTTGTCAACTTCCAACATATTGGGGAAATTAGTTTAACATTTCCGATTATGTCAGTGGGGACTTCTCTGCAGCTTGCTATTTTTATTCTTTCATTCTCGGAGACATGTGGATACGCTGATAAAAATTTGATATCCCGAACTGCGTGTTGAACTCATTTTGAAGAAAACAACAAACAAATAGAAATATGTGATTTGTCATTTGAGTAGCACTTTTTATGTGGTAAAAGGAATATCCCCTCCCCCCCCCTCCCCCCCCCAAAAAAAACCCCAAATAAACAGAAAAAAACAAACAAAAAAAACAAAACAAAACAAAAGCAAAGCAAATGAAGAACAACGACAAAAAAACAACGAAACAATATTTATTTAAATACAAAAAAACGAACAAAAAACAAAACAAAAAAACATCAAACACAACTCTACTCGTTTCATGCCTTCCCAATACCTGTCGCTCTACGTTACATACAGTATAGATATCAACTTAGGTCTTATCATGATACCAATGAATAACTCATAACACAGACTCACTCGGTCAAGACAATGTCATCTGCTGACCCAATAGCCGTTAAGGGTCATGACGAGTACGCGTAACTCGCATGCCATCTATCGCCAGACTGGTATCCCATTTTGCTGTCTGCATCAGATGCAATAGCTCTGAAGACATCGTTGTCGGTTTGTCGAGCACGCGACTCACCTGTTAGTAAAACGTGAGCTTTTGCATAGTGCAATTCCACATAACTCATCAGGTTGATACAGAAACTAAAACTTGACTTTTATTTGGACAACTCAATAGACATGGCACCCTTGAAAAACATGTTCTAGAAGATATTGTGGATGGTAAAAGAGGGAGACCAGCGCTTAGTCTCTGACTATCTCTGATTTTAGTCAAGGACTTGAAAAAATCGGATTTCACGTGAGCTAACTAAGTCCCAGACTAAGATCACGGCACCTTCCGAAATAAGTTTGGCCAAGATTTAGTTATCTGCTGAGGCAGGACTTCATGCTTAGTCTGAGACTAGATACTAGGATACTTTATAGCGTCGACAAGATAACAGCTATTTTTAGATTGAAAGAGCTTCGATTCGGAAGGGAAAACGTCGGTTACGAATGACAGAGGCAAAAAGTGTCCTGTTGCTATTGACACTGGCTTTTAAAAAAACTACAAAAATAAGTACAGATCGTCGAAAGCACATTTTTGTGAGTAAAAAAATATAAATAAAACTAAAACTAATCGGCTCGCGAGTTGCGAGGGAACGGAGACGCATCGAAGGGTATGAGTCAAAGAACAAAACAACAAAAAAGATTAGAAAGTATAATGTAACTGATTGAAATAATGTGATTCATCAGAACACACTCTTTTGTTTGTTTGTTTGTTTGTTTTTTGTTTGTTTGATTTTTTTGTTTGTTTTTTTTTGCTCAATTTGTTTGAGTTTCAATGAAACTTTCATTGGCCTAAATATAGAATTGACAGTCCACCATGGACACCATTGTAATCTATCAGTCTACAGTCAATATCACGCGATTTGATTAATCATGGCAAAAGTAAGTTAAAATACTAAAAAGGAACGAAATATTATCGATGTGTCGCTAATTTCCTCTTTGGAAATATTTTGCGTTGACAGTATGACGGCTGGTATATTACCTGCCATCGTGTACTAGAGAGAGTAAAGTTACCAGCACAAAATACCCGAATTAGTCGCGGTCCTTACAACGCCCACTTCTAGGCAAGAGACCAGCTAGTC
>NC_088361.1:64444711-64477211 GCF_034508935.2 Berghia stephanieae | reverse complement strand
ATATATATATATATATATATATATATATATATATATATATACAGCTGCTAAAGAAGATTGGCTGTCCTCCACAGCAGCTTAGCATCATTGCCTCTTTCCACGACGACATGAAGGGCACCATCAGCTACGACGGTGGAGCCTCTGAACCCTTCCCCATGCGCAGTGGCGTGAAACAAGGCTGTGTCCTTGCACCGACTTTTTATATTTTTCTCCTTACTGCTGAAGTTTGCATTCAAACAGTCCCCAAAAGGAGTCCACTTACACACCAGAAGTGATGGGAAGCTGTTCAATCTGGTACGACTGAGAGCAAAAACCAAGGTCCGCACAGTCCTCAGAAGGGAAATGCTATTTGCAGATGATGCAGCTCCATGCGCGCATACCGAGGAAGACCTCCAGCGGCTGATGGACAGGTTTTCCCACGCATGCAGGGAATTTGGGCTGACGATCAGCATCAAGAAAACAAATGTAATGTGTCAGGATGTCCCATCTATACCAGCAATTCGCATTGACAACGAGGAGCTAGAAGTCACTGATCAATTCACATACCTGGGCACAACTATCACCAGCAACCTCTCACTAGAGGCAACTTAAACACGAATCCTAATATCTATAATGAAAAAAAAATCAAAATTTACATTGCTATGTGGTCTTGTGGTATGACATTCGCTTTCGGATCGGAAGATCCTGGGTTCGAGCCTCGCGCTCGGCGCATAGTTGAGTTCTTGGAAAAAACTCTTTACTCTCATTCTCTCACCGTACTCAGGTGTAAAATGAGTACCTGGTGGCCGTTAACAGCGTTGTCTTTGTCCGAAAAGTTGTAATATCGCCCAAAAGGCGTCATGTCCCGTCCTACATGTTAAATGTTGCTGTTGACCAGGGACTCCTTGTAAAGCGCTTTGAGCACATTTAGTGGATATTGCGCTATATAAAGCTCAATTTTAATTTTTTTACTACTACTACTACTACTACTACTACTACTACTACTACTACTACTACTACTACTACTACTACTACTACTACTACTACTACTACTACTACTACTACTACTACTACTACTACTACTACTACTACTATAGTTCGTTCCAAATCCCGTGTGTACGGAATATCGCAAATTCCTCCAAAGTTACGAAATGTGGTCCCGTCAATTTTTGCATGCGGGTTTATATTATGTTAAGTGACATTACGAATTTTGAATACCGATTGTGATAGACCAGTTTTCTCAAAATGCCGAATTCCTTTGATCTTTTCATCGTTTATAATAAAAATATAGCTCAAACGTTAAAATGTTTACAGTAATGGTGTGTTGATTCTCTTCTTCCTGGGGAAAATAGTCACAACAACGTTACATTCAGTGGCGTAGCTTAGCAAATATTTTTGGGTTGTTTCCGAAATTTTACGAGGCGAGGAGAAATGCCTTTCACAAAGAGATAATCCCCGACCAACTGTATGAGCAAGACAACTTACAAGGGTCACACAAGACATGTCACGAAAACCCACTGGTCACCCAGCGAGCACGGTACATATTTGCAATTCTTGAATTATGTTCAGTGGGGAGGGGGTCCTTTGAATGTAATAATGTGAAATGTTACTGAATCTAAACTTCTTTAATACCAGATTTTAGGTAAGTTTTGTGTAGAATAACAATTTAAAGGAACCGCAGTTTTCAAATACAAGAGGTGAATAATTAGAATGACATAATTATTAATTTCACCTCTCCGCTCTGATTTTCTGGTTGTTGGCAATCTATTAATATTTTTGCTATTCGCCGCTTGTCATGAAAAAGAATTCCGCGCTTCGCCTCTCTGGAGAAAAACTTGTTAATTTTCCTCATTGTAACAAATTTGTAAATTTAATCCATATTGTTATCATATTTTTCTGAACGTAGAAATCACAACAGGCAGCTACGCCACTGGCTTTCAACTATAAAAATGTAACAATTGTTTATGTCAAGTCTGTACAAAGTTTACAATTTACTGTCATTTTGAATTCAGGGTGTCAATGTCAGTGAGTAGTGCACGTGATTTTCGTGAAAAGTAAAACCCTTGTCAAGCCTGTGCAGAGTCCAGTGAACGACAGAATTAACTGTGTATAATACTGTTAACGTAAACCCTCGAAAAGTTCACTCATCCCTGACCCTTCGTTTTTTCAATACCGTAAAGAAGAAAAATCCCAAAGTATGGTATTGTTACCAATGAGAAAGAATCGACTTAATGTGACTAACAATTCTAATATTCGAGCCGATTATCATTAAAATCCATCAGAGGGTTGTGGAGATATTTGCATCAACGCGTGCACATGGGTAGTGGAACGGACTAAAATACTACATGTACTATTATATCTCGTTTTATGGCGATGTGCATTTGTTTGGGGGTTTTTTTTTCTTCTCATGTTGCTTAATTCAGTATGATTATCGATTTTTTGTCAGGTGCAAAAAAAAATTTGATCACAGTGACATCGACCATCTCCCTGCGGCATCCATTATCATCTGCTTCTACAATGAGGCCTGGACCGTTCTGCAACGCACAGTATACAGCATTCTCTTGCGGACGCCACCAAAGCTTGTGAAAGAAATCATACTGGTGGACGACTTTTCCAACTTAGGTCAGTGCTGTAACAGTAGGGTATAAATACAATGTAGTCAATGTTAATACAGTTGGGGTATAAATAGTATTTTGTCAGTGCAACGATAGTTGGTGTAGAAATGACGTTTGTGAGTGATGTAAAAGTGGGGTATAAATGACTTTTGTGAGTGATGTAACAGTGGAGTATAAATGACTTTTATGAGCGATGTGACAATGACTTTGGTCAGTGCTTTGACATTGGGCTATAAATTAATTTTGTCAGTGCTATGATAGTTGGGGTATAAATGACTTTTGAGAGTGATGTGACAGTGGAACATAAATGACTTTTGTGAATGATGTGACAGTGGGAGCATAAATGACTTGTGCGAGTGATGTGACAGTGGAGCATAAATGACTTGTGCGAGTGATGTGACAGTGGAGCATAAATGACTTTTGAGAGTGATGTGACAGTGGGATACCAATGGCGTTTATGAGCGATGTGACAATGACTTTGGTCAGTGCTTTGACATTAGGCTATAAATGAATTTGGTCAGTGCTATGATAGTTGGGGTATAAATGACTGTTGAGAATGATGTGACAATGGAACATAAATGACTTTTGTGAGTGATGTGACAGTGAGACATAAATGACTTTTGAGAGTGATGTGACAGTGAGACATAAATGACTTTTGAGAGTGATGTGACAGTGGGATATGAATGACGTTTATGAGCGATGTGACACTGACTTTGGTCAGTGCTTTGACATTGGGCTATAAACTAATTTGGTCAGTGCTATGATAGTTGGGGTATAAATGACTTTTGTGAGTGATGTGACAGTGGAGCATAAATGACTTTTGAGAGTGATGTGACAGTGGGATATAAATGACTTTTTTGAGTGATGTGACAGTGAGATATAAATGACTTTTGTGAGTGATGTGACAGTGGAGCATAAATGACTTTTGAGAGTGATGTGACAGTGGGATATAAATGACTTTTTTGAGTGATGTGACAGTGAGATATAAATGACTTTTGTGAGTGATGTGACAGTGGAGCATAAATGACTTTTGTGAGTGATGTGACAGTAGAACATAAATTACTTTTGTGAGTGATGTGACAGTGGGATATAAATGATTTTTGCGAGTGATGTGACAGTGGAGCATAAATGACTTTTGTGAGTGATGTGACAGTGGAGCATAAATGACTTTTGAGATTGATGTGACAGTGGGATATAAATGACTTTTGTGAGTGATGTGACAGTGGAGCATAAATGACTTTTGTGAGTGATGTGACAGTGAGATATAAATGACTTTTGTGAGTGATGTGACAGTGGAGCATAAATGACTTTTGAGATTGATGTGACAGTGAGATATAAATGACTTTTGTGAGTGATGTGACAGTGGAGCATAAATGACTTTTGTGAGTGATGTGACAGTGGAGCATAAATGACTTTTGTGAGTGATGTGACAGAGTAGTATAAATGATTTTTGTGAGTGATGTGACAGTGTGGTACGAATGACATCTGTGAGTGATTTGATAGTGTTGTAAACAGACTTTTGTGATGGATGTGACAGTTGTGTATTGTATGATTCTTTAATTTCTTTGTATTTATTAAACGGGTTATTTTTAGATTGCCCAATTACACTGCGAGCTTGCGAGTATGTGTTGTTGCACGATAAAAATATAACGAGTTTAATAAATACAAAGACATTAAGAATTCGTTTATTCCACCCCTCCATGTAAGATATATTAGATATTTTGTGAACAAAGTGTATGGTTGTAGTACTTCTATTCACCATATTTTGTATTTTTCTCCACCTGCTTGAATGTATTTGACTCAAAAAATCAAAACGTTAGAATTGTATTAATGCGCAATTTGTTATTGTTATTATTATTATTATTATTATTATTATTATTATTATTATTATTATTATTATTATTATTATTATTATTATTATTATATTAAAGTTGGAAGCCCAGAATCAACATCTAGTGTCGGGAAATTTGGCCTTGGAAAAACAAATGAGAGAGGTGAAATGCTAATTAATTTCTGTGAACAGAGACAATACAGTATTATGAACACCTTCTTCAAAAACCCCAAAAGACACTTGTACACATGGAAAAGCCCGGGTGATGTGAAAAGAAACCAAGTTGACTACATCCTGGTACAGAAACGCTTCAAAAACAGTGTAAAGAGATGTAGAACTTATCCAGGGGCGGATATAGGTTCAGACCATAACCCAGTCCTAGCAAATTTCTTATGTAAACTGAAAATTCCAAAAAGACAAAACTTACACTCAAACTTGACCTGACAGCTCTCCAGCTCCCCGATGTCAGAGAAAATTTTGCAGTTACTGTAAAAACAGATTTGAGAGATTGATGGAAGAAACAGACGAGCAAGTCTCTAGAAATAAAGAAGAAGAAATAGAGACCAAATGGGAATGCCTGAAAACAGCAGTTACTGACACGCAGGAAAAAATACTATCAAAATGTAAAAAGGAAGCAAAACAAACTTGGATGTCAAAAGACATCCTCGAACTCATGAGAAAAAGAAAACGGAAGAAAGGTACTGATGATTTTAAAAGTTTGATAAAGAAATAAGAAAGAAATGTCGAATAGCAAAAAAGGAATGGGCAAACGAAATGTGTAAAAGAATAGAAGACCTAACAGAAAAACATCAAACCAAAGCCATGTTCAAAGAGATCAAACAAATGACGTCCAAACCAATAGCAACTAGAAAAGAAACTCAGAGCATTTGAGATGTGGACCTATAGAAGAATTGCAAGGGTATCCTGGAAGGAAAAGAAAACAAATCATCAAGTACTCCAAACTTTAGGAATAACATCAACAACGATCATTTCAACTATTAGAAAGAGGATAACCCGATATTTCGGCCACATCAGAAGGCACGACTCACTACAGAAGACCATTGCAGAGGGAAAGATAGAAGGCAAGCGTGGTCGAGGACAAAGAAGGACAAGCTGGCTTGGAAATGTCGCAGCGTACGTAGGAAGCCCCATAAATCAATGTGCGAAACTCGCAGATGAGAGAGAGAGCTGGCGAACCATGATCTCCAACGTCGTGTCCGACATGGAACATCGGTAAAGGTAAATTATTATTATTATTATTATTATTATTATTATTATTATTATTATTATTATTATTATTATTATTATTATTATTATTATTATTATTATTAATTATTATTATTATTATTATTATTATTATTATTATTATTATTATTATTATTATTATTATTATTATTATTATTATTATTATTATTATTATTATTATTATTTATGATCATTATTTAGGTAAAAAAAAAACAATAATAAACTTATATTTCCCTTTCTAACATAATTCTATTTTAGATAACCTCAAGCAGCCTTTGGAAATGTTTGTTGCAAAAATTGACAAGTTGAGACTACTTCGAATGACCGAACGATTAGGATTAGTGCAGGCACGGCTGGCAGGCACCAATGTTGCACACGGACCTATTCTCGTTTTTCTCGATTCGCACGTGGAGTGCCTTGAAGGCAAGAAAATAATATTATATTAACACTATCTTAGATACTGAAAAAAAGAGAATATAAAGATTGATTGTGCAATTTGTATTCAATATTCAATTACTGTTCTACTAAATACTTGATCAAGAAAAAAAAGCTATTAAACGTCAGTTTATCTATTTGTAAGCGATTAAGTAAAAAAAAACAACAAACCCATCGTTACTTCAGTCCTTCAGAGCAGTGCCGGATTGATGTTACCCTGTTCCTTTAGTAAATGAGTGGAAAGTATCCATATTGTTGGCTCAGCAATTTAACTAACCCTAGGAAAATCGTCACATTCGTTTAGATGCAACCAACAATTTACTCATTCTGATTTAGTACATTTCAAAATTTAAAGAAAAGTTTTTATTATACAAATATTATGACACTTTGTTGTAGAGCTCATTTTGCTCAACAATATAGGATGTATTTGTTGCTGTCCCGTTTGAGTAAGACAAAATCTGTTTTTGTATTGGTGGGTGTCACTTTTTGGGGAAAATTCTGAAAATGCGTAAGGAGAAAGTTAATAGAGGAATTAAAACAACCGAACAAACTTTACAATTATTATAGATAGTTGATTTATAAAATATTTTAAACACTTTCCGGAATATTGATGTCGTCAATTAATAAAAAGTGAGCAAGATTTCATTGGGTAAGCGAACAGAAGAGAGATAGACCTACAGCTGTGTAATGTAATCCAGCCACTGAAAACAACATACCATTATGTTGGCCCAAATTTTATTTATAGCTAATGCACAGAAGCCTAAATAGACCTAAATTGTCGTTTATGATGAGGTTGTTGACAAATCGATTTTTTGTTGTTGAAAACATTGTACATCAAAATCACACACACACATATACATACACACACATACACACACACACACACACACATATATATATATATATATATATATATATATATATATATATATATATACATTATAAAAACAAAAACCATGAAATAATAATGCTCAACTTTTAGATAAAGGAGCTATTTATAAAACATGTCAAGTATAATTATGATCTTCTACAACATTGTTTCAAGCTTGTATATATATATATATATATATATATATATATATATAATATATATATATATATAATATATATATATATATATATACATATGTTCTCGCCTTTTTCGCTTTTTTTGGTAACACATTTATTTCTGGCGTTCGGCTTGCCAGGGCGGCAAAAGTCGTTTTTGTATTGAGAAAATGGATATTCATATATATTTATGAGTATTGGTGGGTACACGTAGGTACGAAAGTGGTTAGAGCTAATATAAAATATAAATGGGATCACTCACTTATATGTGGCTAAAGGGAATAAAATAATTCTGCGGACAATATGCCAAATGACGACGTGGATGAAAGCCACAGAAACATATATTTTGGCCAGATATAAGTGAGTGATCCCATTTATATTATATATATATATATATATATATATGTATGTGTGTGTGTGTGTGTGTGTGTGTGTGTGTAATAAATCTGTCACTTAAGAATGCTGTACAAATGTCAAAACCTGGATGACATTAAAAAGGTTAAAACTTAATTATTCCAAAACTGAAGTCCTAATATTATTAGGAACGCGTAATCAATGACAATGACACAAAATTAAAGTAACATCACTAGACAGCGGAAAGCTCGCACAGTTTTCAGCAATAGTGTTTAGGCATTTAGGGGTTTATTTGGATTCTGATATTTCCATGAAAAAAAACACATCACAAAACTCTGCTCATTTTCATCTTAGAAACATTGGCAAAATAAGAAAATTAATCGACACTAATTCTACATTTTAAAAAGTAATTATTAAAGTATTATGATTACTGCAACGCTTTGCTCTGAGGTACTCTAAATTGTATGGGTGTTAGAATGTAGAGAGCACATCAGGCCCATTCTTAGGTCTTTCCATTGGCATTCTGTTAAAGAGAGAGCAGAGTTCAAAATTGCCACATTGGTGTTCCAATGCCTAAATTATATAACGCCATCTTATCTCTTTGAGCTTCTTGAATTGTATAATTTTGTCAACTTTCTTTCAAGACAAAATCCATAACATTCATTCAGAACTAGATTGGCATGAACCATCTTTAGATACAGAAACATTCTGTGGTACCCCTTTAGACTAGTTTAACACAGTTTCATCCAGTTTCATAAAAGAGTTGATCACAAAAGCCCACATTAAATCCTGCCACCTTGATCCCTTACAAGCACATCTTTTGGCCAGCTCCATCGATACATTATTTCCATCGATTACATCAATCCATACTGACTGGCGATGTTCCAATGTGTTTTAAAAGTGGCCTCGTCAAACAACTTCTGAAGAAACCATCACTGGACCACAATGTATTAAACAAGCCATCCTGTATCAAATTTACATTTTTTGGGCAAAACTTTTGGATAAGGTAATGTTGACGCAATTTTCATCTCATTTTCAGAACAACAGTTTGGAACAACCTTCCAGTCAGCCTACAAACAACAACACAGTATTGAAGCGGCACTTCTTAAATTTTTTAATGACTTGTTATGTAACGCCGATACTAACAATATCAATGTATTATGCCTTTTAGATCTTTCAGCTGCTTTTGACACCATTGACCATGGCATTATGTGAAGAAGATGAGAATATACGCTCAGCGTAAAAAGAATTGCCCTTAAGGGGCAATTTGGGTCTTTTCTAAAAAAATTAAGAACCTATATTGGGCGGTTATAATCATTCTGTATCGTCATTATAGGTTAAAAAAAAACAACATTTTTGGTGAAAAATATAAATTATCTGTGTTAATACCCATTTTGCGACCTGATTTGGGGTCAAGCATAAAAATATAACAATCTTGTGGCAAACTTTCCACAAAAACTAATGAAGGAATGACCTCGATATTCTTCCCTCTTAATTACATTTTACCATAGTGTGTCACCATAGAGAGATTTTACGGCTTTAACTTGTGGAATTTTTTATTAGAATATTACAAAGTTGAGAATCAAATGTTATGACAAAATTGATGTTAAAAATTCATAATCTGGATTATAATTCAAAATACACATATTTTATTTTAAAATCTCTCTATGGCGACATAATACATTATCTCTGTGATAACTGTGGATATTTCCATACAATTTCATTGAATAGATTCTGACAAGCGTTTGACACATTACCCCACACCCTTAGAAAAATTACATATTGAGAAAATAGTAAAATAGCTTTCCGTTTTTCACACTTTTCTTACAGCAGCAGCCTCTTATGGTTCACACTATTAGGTTATGACGATCGACCCAATCAGCAAAGTCCGGTCCGCATTCGTGCACGGTCGCAAACCCGCCGGGTAGCATCGTCACAACACACCTTTCGACTAGATGCTCTGCCGTCTCGGGTTCTTGCCCACAGCGTGGACATATTGGACAGGTAGTTAGACCCCACCGATGTAACGCACTTGCCGTTAGGCAGTTCCTCGACCGAAGCCGATTCGCAGCTACCCAGTGTCTCCTCTTACTGGTATCAAAGCCTGGCAACTTCTCACCAAGCTTAGAGGAGTGTAGGTCCCGCCCCCACGAGGGATTGAATTCGTCCAAACCGACTTCCATCTCGTATGTGCAGCTCTGTCCGTAGTCAGGGATTCTGCGTACAAGGGTTGCCGGGACTTATTTCGGCTCGAAACGGGGGCACCGTCCATTATGCGCATGAGAGGGGTATCCCCATTCCCTCTCTCTTTGATCTTACTCAGCCAGTTTCCCGTAATCGTCTCCCTCCGGACATCGGGGGGCTGGATCGCTGCCATTATCGGGCCCCATTCTCTAGGGGTCGTTGCTAGCGTTCCTGACACTATGTGCATCGAATTGCGAAGTTTTACATCCACCTTCTCAACGTTTCTGCTTCTACCCCACACTGGAGCGCAATACTCCGCGGTGGAATAGCATAGTGCCAAGGCGGACGTTCTCAGGAGCGCTTGGCTAGCGCCCCAAGTCGATCCCACCAGCTTCCTCAGAAGACTATTCCGCTTCTCTATCTTCCGGGCAACCCATTCGAGATGCACCCGATAGGTAAGGCTGCGATCCAGCGTCACCCCTAAATATTTTGGATGCGGCCCATATGGGAGTGGCTGGTCCCCGACAAGGACATTCAGTTTGCGGGTGTGCCAACCACTGCATAAGTGAAATGCAGTGGCCACGGTTTTTGAAGTGTTCATCTTCAGGTACCACTTGTCAAAGTAGGATTTGAGTCTGGTGACGTCCTCGCTGAGTACGCTCTCGAGACGGGTCCACACTTTACTCCGAGTAACGAGTGTTATCCCAGCCTCAGGGAGGAAGCGTTCGGCATATCGCTAATGTAAACGTTAAACAACATTGGCGCAAGTACCGACCCCTGAGGGACCCCATTCTTCAGTTTCCTTACTTTGCTCGTGACGTCTCCCAGCGCGACGTGGAATTGCCTTTCCCCTAAGATCGATGAGAACAACTTCAAGGTCTTTTTGCACCTTATGATTTTTGCAAGTTTGAGCATCAACCCTTCGCACCAGACCGTATCGTACGCCGCTGATAGGTCTATAAAGACAGCACCTGTTTGCTGTTTTCTCTCGAACCCGTGCTCAATATGCTCTGTAAGGGCAATTACCTGCTCCGTGGTGCACCTCCCTTCCCTGAAGCCTGCCTGCTCGGGTGGCAGTGCAGCGTCTAGGACCGGCCCCCATCGGTTTAATAGAACACACTCCATCAATTTGTAAAGACAGCTCAGCAGCGATATGGGTCTGTAACTGTCTGCCTCCTTCGCCGGTTTCCCTGGCTTCAGGATGGTAACTATCTTCGCATGCTTCCACACTTGTGGAAGCTTTCCTTTTGCAAGGACGTCGGACATTGCCTCTGCTAGCCAGGCCCGTGCCCTGGGGCCCAGATGCGTCACCATATCGGGATATACACCATCTATCCCTGCTGCTTTGCCGTTCTTCACTTCGCTAATGGCTTCTTACAGCGTGTACCCTTTTCGACTGTGTTTTTCGTCCTTTATAGTCTACTTTAAGAATTTGGACTTCAATAATATTATTTCTGAGATAATAAAATATCGTTTTCCACCAAAATCTCAAAATCATTTTTTTAAAAAGGATTTCCCTAATAATTAGATCCAACCGCCCCTTAAATGGTTTACATCATACATCTTATTTACAGGGTCTATGGCGAAAAAGGCGAGAACATGTATATTTATATATATATCGTGGTAAACGGTGTTCAGTCAGAGCAAATTTTACAAAACTTTGGAGTGCCACAAGGCTCTCTGCTTGGCCCTGCCTTTTTTACTATATATATATATATATATATATATATATATATATATATATATATATACTATATAATATATATATAATATATATATATATATATATATATATATATATATATATATATATATATATATATATATGCAGCCCATTTCTAGTGTACTATCCAGATTCAATCTCAGTTATAATTTTTATGCAGATGATACACAAATTTATGATTCAGTATCCCTTAGTAATTTACAATTCTAAATACAACGAATTTCGAGTTGTTTTAATGAAATTAAATCTTGGATGTACCAAAACAAGTTAAAATGAAATGATAGTAAAATTGAGATCTTAATGTGTGGAAGGCCAAGTATCCTTAAACTGGCAAATAAATCACCTATTACTCTCAGAAACAGTACAATAGAATTTTCAAATAAAGTAAAAAACCTTGACAAACATCTATGTCCCAAATAGAAACTTGAGGTCATGCAATGATCAATCAATCCTTGTCAAACCTTAGCCTTTGCGCGAAATAGGTTAACAATCTTTTCAATTTTCGCCACCCCCCCCCCCCCCCCCGCCCCCCATTTTTGAAACTTTCAAATCTCGCTTAAAGTTTTATCTTTTTACATCATACTTTTATCATATTTTGGTGTTGTCAAATCGCGTGCGTATCACTTTTCCATCAAAACCTGTCTTACCGTAATATGTTTTGTTGTATATCACTGTAAAACGCCTAGAGCCTGTGACAACGGGGTAAAGCTCTATATAAATGCCATTTATTATTGTTATTATTATTATTATTATTATTATTATTATTATTATTATTATTATTATTATTATTATTATTATTATTATTGTTATTATTATTATTACTATTATTATTATTATTATTATTATTATTATTATTATTATTAGTAGTAGTAGTAGTAGTAGTAGTAGTAGTAGTAGTAGTAGTAGTAGTAGTAGTAGTAGTAGTAGTAGTAGTAGTATTATACACCTGCTAGACCATTCCGATCTCAAAATGGATGTCTGATTAATGTTCCCGTATGTAAACTATCTCTAGTTGTAAAATCTTTATATGCCGCGACCCCAAAAGTAAGGAACAATTTTGAAATAGAAAAAAACGCCCCTGAGCTCAGTAATTTTTTAAAAAACTTTTGACAGATTGAACAGAAATTTATTCAGTTTTTATAATTGAACAGACAGCAATGTCGCTGATACTATTTGGACAAGATTTTTGTTTGCCACAAAACACTTTGTCATTGTGCCAAATCTTACAGACCCAGTTCAATTATTGCTGAATGGAAATATAATCAGAGAATAAAAACTACTTCATATCCAGCAGGTTTGAAATAATGCTCTTTCTCATCAGTCAAATGTTGTAAAAATATCATATCATTTCAGTACTAGTTCTTTTAAATGGACCAAGTGTTACTTAAATGCTTTTAAAACATTAGTAACAATACATTGGACATTACACATCGCATATTCTTTGGGATATAAATATTTAAAAGGGAGAAACAGATAAAAGCATAGTAAACTCAGTAAGGCTCGGACTCCGGATGTTGAAATTAATCTTATATTAATTCTTTACACTGACAGGATGGCTTCAACCATTGCTGAAAGATCTCGTCCAAAACCCCAGAGTGGCTATCGCACCTACTATTGACATCGTTGATGAGAATACTTTCGAAATCCAAACGGTACCTGCAAATCTGGGGGTATTAGAATTTGAGTACTTTTCGTTCGGCTGGTTATACCTGTTTCCAAGGATTAGAAAGATGATGAAATCAGCAGCAGATTCCTTTCAGTAAGAATCATCATCATCATCATCATCATCATCATCATCATCATCATCATCATCATCATCATCATCATCATCATCATCATCATCATCATCATCATCATCATCATCATCATCATCATCATCATCATCATCATCATCATCATCATCATCATCATCATCATCTTCTTCTTCTTCTTCTTCTTCTTCTTCTTCTTCTTCTTCTTCTTCATCATCATCATCATCTCAGCAACAACAGCTACAAAACAGCAGCAGCAGCAGCAACAGAGGTCACAATAGGAGTTACGGCTTTGGCCTCATTTTAATCATAATCATTATGATTAATTCGACGCCACAAGATCACCGCTATAAGTAATTATTGGAAAATGTATTATATGCAGAGGTTAGTCTTTGTCAATATTATCAAATATGACGTTGTAAGCCCCTCTCAATATTCCCTTTGGGAATTCTGTCAATGACGTCAAAGAAATAACAATGCGAACGCTTTACTTACAAAACACCTTTTCTTTATGTCTCTTGCACATGTAATTATGATATTATGTCGCAATTGACCAGTTAACCGCTGTACTCTGGAAAGACTTGTATTTAAAAATTTGGCCAGAAAACACGTCCTTCAAATGCCGATCGATTAAAATGACCCTCGTTTTGGAAAAAAAATATCAAAGTTGGGATTTTTTATCCTACCCTTGTAGGTATCATTATATTAGAATTTTCTGGCCATTTTTTAATACGAGTCTTTCCAGAGAACGGCGGTTAACTGGTTGACTAGATTTACATCTAACGTTTAAAGTCAACATTACAAGGTACAGTAAAACAGGGTCTTTTGAAGTATAAGAAGCAAAAGTCATTCTAACAAATGATGGCATTTAGCTAATATCAAATCTTATTAGCTTTAATGAATATTTAACTCTAACCATCTGGTTCACCCCGAAATAATACCGTTCTAAGACGATTGGTCACATTTCAGATAGATAGTGTTTACTTCATTCACCGATATATTCGAATAGTCAGCAACCTGTCATAACGTATCAAACCTAAAAACAATTTTGAGCCTCAGATTCAAGAATTTTGACAAGATAAGGGTCAATTTAACAGAACAATATTATATCAAGTAAAAAGTTTTCTGCCAACCAAAAAAAATGTGCCTTTTAGTGAGCACAACGCACTAAAAACACCAAAGGAAATTACTTCTTTATGGGAATTGCAATGGTTTTTATATACAATCAATCGTCAATAGTGCTAAGGGTAATATATACATGATATTAGTTTCTCAACTATAGCCATATTGATGTTAGACCTTTGGTTTAAATAAGTACGCACAACCTTGATACAGTAGAGGCACTTAGACATATACTACATCGTTTACATACACATTCAACTCAGAATAATTGAAGTCTCGTTTTCCAAAACTCGTTAAGTCGATATTTTTACTTTTTGAAATTTTCCATCCATGAGATAAATTGAAATATTACAGATTTTATTTTAAGTATCAAATGACAAATGGCACAAGAATTTCCTTAGATTTGTGTGAATTTGAAGTTTAATCATGATAAAACAATAACAATAGAACGAATGAGAAATTTTAAGGGAAATAATCCTCAATATCTCAAAATGGGAAAAACGGAGTTCGGTAGTTTTGGAAAACCACTTTTCAATTATAAATAACCTGTCTGAATTTGATGACACAATGAATAAATCAAGCACGCTTATGATCTTACAAGTAAGATATAATTCACTCGACATTCAATGCATACGTTTATGATTTAAAACACACGGATCTTAACAAACAAGAATAAACAATATTTTTTGTAATTTTATAATAATATCACTGATAAGGATACACTCAACCACTGTAACGATGTTAACCGCCACATCCTGACCAATTAGACTCATTCACAAACGTTCTTACTTTTTTTATTATCCGTAGATCCCCAACCATGGCAGGCGGTCTGTTTGCCATAAGAAAAGATTACTTCTTACATCTTGGTACATACGACCCAAATTTCCGTCTTTGGGGTGGCGAAAATATCGAATTGTCTTTAAAGGTAAGCCGGGATTGAGACTGTTAAGCTCTTGGTGTAATCTAAAATATGAGTCAAAACGTTTTATGCATGAGACATGAATGCTTTCTGAATTTTGTATATTTAAGACTATATTGTATGTACTGCATACCACATTGTGACAATTAGCTCCTGGTGAATACATTAAAGCAGTTATCGTTTATGAGAATTTTGAGCATGGACGTAACAATGCATATCCTTTATCCAGCCATAACCTAAAAAAGCGTAGTGGTTGTCGTAAGGCCGTATCTGAACGCATTTTGCCGTATCGTAATAGGGCGGATTTTTTAGCCAACTCTGGCTGTAACGTATTTCAGCGATTATTTTCTCTTTGAATTTCACGTCTTGTACGGCCTTGTACTGCAGCATAGACTCCTTGCAATTTATTACAGGACGGCTGCACCACGGGTGGTCTGTAAATTGCGATTTATTGCGGTCTGTGTCTTGGTTGTAACACAACTATAAAGTCAAGTTCTCATCATCTATTGACGAGGTAACAAAATCTTGATGCAGTAATTTACAAACAGAATGCGATCATCATAATGGCACACGTTTTGCGATAATCAATGCTAGTTATTCAGTTGAAAAAGGGCAAGGCAGAAAAGGTTGATAAAGTTGATAGTTGAAAGAGCCAGAAAATGAGCTAAAGCCATTATTTTAAAGCTATTTTCTGGCGCTCTAACTGCTATTAGATATTACATAGGTCAATATCCGGATTAATCTACCACGTACCAAGCAATGCCAACGTTGTGATACATTTGGTGCACACAGTTCTGTAAATTGATAAGTTATAGTATCTGACCTAGTTTTGAACCAAACCTTTATGTACCTCTTGAAAAAGATTTGATGTTCTAAGACTTTGAGCCGTAGAACATTGTAATATGACAAAGTAATCCACGGACTCCAGTCCACCAGTGAATCCGTCTACATATTTGATTGAACGTGAAGGGATGATGCCTTGAAAACTGATGCAGGTGGGGGCGGTGATGAAGCAGGTGCTCATGTTTCAATGTGGGAAACAGATGATGAGATTCCATTCCATTACAACTAAACAAGGATATAATGAAGTTTCAGATAGGGTAACTCCAGCGTTCACCTTGATGATTATTTAGATCAATGATTCTCAAAGTGGACGATCTAACCAAACTTAGCATTTGAGGGGGTGGGGTGGGGCGGAGGGGGGGGGGGCGAATACCTACATAGGATGGATTATACTATGTATATATTTTAAAGCAAACCATACACAATAGGTGAACCGTTATTTGCCGCAGCCATACGGGAGGTTATTAAGACTGTTTTACACAAAGATCCTGAACCAGTAATGAAGGCTTTATCTTGAAGTAACAGCACAATTCAAAGGCGAATTGATGAAATGGCGGGAGAAGCTGAGGTCAATTGATTCAGCTTTTGAAAGTGACCAAATTCAGCCTTCAATTAGACGAGTCAACTCTCTGCAAAGATGATGCCCTACTGCTGACCTATGTTCGGTTTATACAAGGCAATTACGTTTGCCAAGAACTTCTTTTTGCATGCACCTTAATTACAGACAACTAGAGGGCAACATTGTACAAAACTATTCGCGATTTTTTCGAAGATAGGAAATTCCAATCACACACGTTGTAGCGTATGCCACAGGTGGGACAGCTGCCATGGTTGGGCGCTTCGTGGCTTTATAGCATTATTGAAGGGGGCTGTGCCAAACATTTCATCAGTACAATGTGAGATTCAAAGACAACACCATGTGGCTAAAAATCTTACCCAGCCATTGCATGATTTGCTGTACATCGCCGTCGCGGCAGTGAATAGATAAAAGCCCACGTGCTCAATACGCGCCTTTTCAAACAGCTTTGTGTCCACATAGAGATTCGATGGCTTTCTAAAGGGAACTGTCTTGTTCGATTATTTGCACTATTCAACTCGGTTGTCGACTTTTTACAGTCAATCAATTCTCCATTCGCCGATCAGCTCAACGAAATCAAAGACAAAGTAACTTACCTGCCTGATGTCTAAGGAAAACCTAACGAACTGAACCTACAGTTACAAGGTAATGATGTCAACATGATTCAAGCGAAATCTTCTTTTTCCAGCTTCATAGCAAATATTCCTATTTACAGGCGCTCCGTCTGCCGAAGAGACTTCCCTAAGTGTCCAAATCTCAAAGACATTGCACAGCATATCTCTGATGACAACATTCGGATCTTCACAGATCACATTGAAAAAAATTGAAGTTGATATGAGAAATAGCTTTGCCAGGACCTCCACAATCTCGTTATGCCAGCATGGATCCTGAGTCCATAGGAGTTTGATATTGACGAGTTGCCTGGATCCACCACCTAAGATGGAACTGCTTGAACTGCAGAATAGTTTTGAGCAATTTGATCCAAATTTCCTGCACATTGGAAAGAGGCTAAATTGTTTTTCATCGCTGTCCCGACGTCATATCTGATGGAGAGTGGTCTCAGCGTTGTAATTCACATTCTTTTAAAGTCCTGAATCGTCTCAATATCGTATATAGAGGGGATCTGCTCATGCACGCACACCAAATTCATCACATTAAATGGGACGGTCACCAAGTTGATGCAATGGTGCATTTTTTTTAGTGCCAATGGTGTGTGAGTGAGACAGTATTTGAGAGAGGAAGAGAGAGAGAGAGACTGAGAGAGAGAGAGAGAGAGAGAGAGAGAGAGAGAGAGAGATAGATTTGCTCAATAATATCGCCCAAAACTATATTTTTGTCTTTGCCTTCCTTAGTCATTTTGTGTTGATGGTGAAAAAGCGGGATTGGGGGAGAGGGGAGCGTGGACTGTGTCACCCAGCCCTAGGGGGGCGATGACCCAATTAAGAACCACTGATTTAGATTCAGGAAATAGAAGTGACATGAAGGATGAAGAATTCGATCCTTCAACACCTTCAGGACAGTTTTTTTGCCAGTTTTTAAAATAGTTGAAAAGTTTTGTCATTGGAAGTGACTCAGGCGTGATGACTGAGCTTCGAAATAGTCACGACGGCAAGCTTATAGCAAGCGTTTGGAAGGATTCGTCGCTAGTTAACTATCAGCAGACAGAATGGCTTGCAAGCTGTCGATCTCCCAATCTTTAAAAGCATGGTGGAATTCAACTTCACTTGGGAGGCGTTGTTCATTTCAGGTCGAACTACGCTGTTCATTGATCCAGACACTGTTGGTGAAAATATTATGTTTGGTTTTTGACATTCGTATTCGATGTCAGCACGTGCAAAAATGGCTCTGAATAAAGACACTCGGCATACAGCCTTTCGCCTGAACATTGCTCAACAATTAGTGAGTGAATATTTTAGCCCAGTTGCAATGTCCTAAGCAACACGATGTCGCTAACATGGATAGATATTTGGTAAAAGACCATTTTTTAAACATTTCCTGGACGTCCCCGAGCATGTCTCGTTTGCTCTTAACTTTTAGTCCGCACAGGAAGTGACAAAGCAAAAGAACCAATAACCGAATGTGCATAGTGACAGATTTATGTTCACAAGCTATATTTTGGAAGTTCCTCGAAGTGTGCAAAGTCCACGTCTTCTGTCAACAAATGTGATGTACAATATAAACAGAGGATTTGGCGACGTTAACATAGCGTATTCTCAAGGTAGTAGGGGGAATTAGGTCCAAAAAACCCTTGAATTGTGCAAACAAGGTTGAAAGCATGAAAATTACATATGTTGTAGAATATGAAAAACCCTATAATTTATGATATAGAACCACTCTGAGAGATCAGTATTAGTTGAGATACAAGGTTTTTAAAATTAGAAAATTTTGAAATGGACGACAATAATTTCTATCATTTTTATTGTGTAAACATTCGAGGCAAGCCGACCAAAGTTGTTTTACGTCATCCTTTGGATTCCCATTGGTGACTATTTTTAGCGTCGAAGCGGATGTTTTCCTTTCCCTTTACTTTCGATTCACGAACCATACAAATTATTTAATCATAAATATTATTCAATTTCACTTGTTTTAAAGGACGTCTAGCGAGCAATATTCTAAAATAATATGAGATTTTTTTTTTCTGCATCTGATTTAATAAGTATAATCAATTGCTCTAAAACGGATGGGCAGACGGGAAGACGAGCAGAGGGGTAGACAAAACAGACTAGCAGAACACAGCTCAATAAATGCCGATAACCGGTGTTGACAAAGGACAGTGCTCCTTCTCCCCTCCTCCTGTTTTCTTTTCTTTCCAAATATACTGCTATAATCATTTTACGTGAGTTAAAACCTATTTCAGTCAAACTTGATGACAGTAAAGAGTCAGCATACCATTTACATTGCTATAATTATCATCATTATCATCATCATCAACCACTATTGCTGTATTGTTGCAAGTTATTTACTTTACGTTATTTACCTCAAAGGGACAATGGGAGAATGTTCTATTTGTACTGTTGTGTCCTTCTGTAAGGCACTGCACACATTTTGCCTGCTGATGATGTGTCTTTAACAGAAAGAACGAAAGAAAGAGAGAGAGAGAAAGAGAGAGAGAGAGAGAGAGAGAGAGAGAGAGAGAGAGAGAGTTATGAAAGAATACTGCATATGCCTAATAAAGTAATGCGTTTGCATGATTTCAGATACACATACAATAGCAAAAATAACTGCTCCCAGAGACTGGGACAAGTGTTTGATGTGCCAACAAGATAACACAGACCGTTTATAATGTCCCTCTAAATGAGATTATTGAAAGTTTAAAACAAAATGATAATAAGTGGCATAAGTATTGTCGTGTAAAATTTAATGCCAACAAAATTAGGCGATTAGAATTAAAGAAATCTAAAAGAATTGCTCTACAAGAATTCCAAACTTCGTCATTTGACTTGGAGGAGTCACCGAATGAATATATTTCGCCACCCACGAGAATAATGAGACAACGTTCAAAATTAGAGATTGACTATAATAAACAAACGTGCTTTAAAAAAAAACATGGAATCGGGAGTACTCCATTCTGTAATGACAACAGATATGGAAGAAAATATTCGTGAAATAGCGTTATCTATAAAAGATTCTGATATGTTATCATTTATTGCCGGAGGAGATTTAGTCGCTCAGGAAGCACACGACCGCCCTATCCCATAAAATTTGTTATGCACGATGCTTAAAAAAACAAGCTTTAATAGATGTCACTGCTGATGATAATCATGATGTCACAGTTCTTGAAAGAAGTCGAGCTTTTGCTAACATTATATCTTTTATAGAAGTGTACCCTGCAACAAATGTGTCGATCGACATGAACCACTGTGGAGCTTATTTCCAGTATTGTCAAAAGTGTCCCAAAAACTCATCAAATGTTCATGTAAGAGAGAATTTATCGGCACCCGATCCAAGTGTTTAAGGTCCGGTTTGCCTTGCACGGACTTATGTAGATGCGGGGTGTGTGTGTGTGTGTGTGGGAGGGGGGGGGGGGTCTTAGGTCAGTACAGTAATGAGTAAAATTCTCTCTCTCTCTCTCTCTCTCTCTCTCTCTCTCTCTCTCTCTCTCTCTCTCTCTCTCTCCGTCGCTCCCACTCACTCCTCTCCCATCTCTCCCGCTTTTATCTACTAGTTACAACACGAAATAACCATCAGTTAGCTACCGTAAATGGTTACCGGTGTATTTAAAGTTTTAGAAGGCACATTGTATTGTCGTGGTTATTTCCTCAGATAAGTAATGCTATATAGGAAAAAATAAAAGTGCTAAAAACGCACTGTTATGATAAATTGCCAGAGTGGTTCTATATCAGGTGTTATTTATACGGGTCATAGCTACCTATATGCCAATTTTCAGGATTAAAACCCCAATGTGCACGGTTTTAGCCTAATTTTCCCTAATACAATGAATATGAAGAAAATATATATTTTTACGCAGTTATTTCCCTTGTTTAATATAGCTGTAATAGGTAAAATCTAAGGCCTTAAACCGATACGTTATAATTGATTGCCAGAGTGGTTCTATATCAGATGTTTTTTCTATGGGTCTTAGCAACCTGTATGCAAATTTTCATGCTTTCAACCCGAATTTGCACGGTTTTAGCCTAATTCCCCCTACTAAGGCAGCTAATGGGAGCGATCTATATTCAGGTTTTCGTCCAATCAAGTCACCGATCACATGATTTGTTGCTCTCCAAGGATTGGATAGTTCTTAGTAAATGTAAACACGCTGGACATGCTTTATGAATTTAGTACATTTAAGATTCTATTGTATGTACTACATCTGTGACGGTTAGCTCCTGGGGAATACATGAAAGCAGTTATCGTTTATGAGCATTTTGAGCAGGGACGTAACAGTTGTTTCAGATATGCTTTATGAATTTTATAGATTTAAGATAATATTGTATTTACTGCATTTGTGACGGTAAGCTCCAAGCTAAAGTAGTTATACGGTTTATGAACCTTTCAATTTAAGCATAGGGGTGATAAATATTTTATGAACTTAATACGCAATGTGGTGTTCATTGCTCATGGGTTGTAAATTTGGTCCATTTAGAATGGGGAGATAGTTCGGTTCAATATCATGAAAGCACGCACAATGGTAAATAATATTCTAGAGTAGGTCAGCATTACGTATGACTGTCGACATAATAATAATAATAATAATAATAATAATAATAATAATAATAATAATAATAATAATAATAATAATAATAATGATAATAATGATAATAATAATAATAACAATGATAATAATAATAATAATTGGGTTATTAGAGCTGAAAACTAGTACTCGCTGATTTAATTACTAAGCATAATCCGTGACACTGCAAAACAAAAGCAGCATTATTTAATGATATATTCCATTATACTAAACTTTACTCTCTGCTTCATGACCTGCATTGGCTTCCTGTTGAGAAATGGATAAAATTAATAGCTTGTGTTTTAGTGTATCGTTGTCTTGAAGGTACTGTCCCTTACTACCTTTCGGAATAGTCTTCAACAGTCACAGCGTCACTTCCTTCCTAATGACGTAAGGTAACTTAGTAACACTGGCTCTAAACTATCGGAACAATGGCGGACGCCGTATGAAATATTTCTCCGACGAGCTTAAACGCGTATCCAGAGGAAAAAAACCCCATCAATTTGATCATGTTTTGACTTTTACACATTCTGATCACAAGGCATATGAAAAGGGAATGAAAAGTTCTAGCCAGCATGAAGAATAAAAAGTAATGATTTTCTTTGTTTAGAACCAAGATGGCCGCCGTTGCCGGGCGCGTGACATCAGACTACTGAATCCAATTGAAAGATAATCAAATCCCCGCCTCTTACGTCCGGCCAGTGATTCCACCAAACTAGTTGTCCCTCGAATTTTGCTGGAATGAGATCCTTTTCTCATTTCGGACCCTCTGTTTGGATCGCCTTACCACAGAGCATTCATGAGAAAGAATCTTTGTCTATTTTTAAACGTTCGCTTAAAATATATGTTTCGATTTTATTAGATGGTATGAGAAGCAAGATAGGTCTGGTTTGTGTTGTGTGTGTGTGTTATGTGTGTGTGTATGTGTGTGTGTTTGTGTGTGTGTGTGTGTGTGTGTGTGTGTGTGAATGATTATGTTTCAGCCAAAGTAATTTGTAATCCAAGCGCTTAGAGTCTGGTGTCTCGGAATTATAGCGCTATAAGTTTTCAGCATTATTATTCTTCTTCTTTATAGGAAGGATACGATCAAGCCTGCAGCGAATAATAATAATAATAATAATAATAATAATAATAATAATAATAATAATAATAATAATAATAATAATAATGATAATAATAATAATAATACTGCATACTTATATAGCGTCAACATCTCATGCAATATGAACTTTAGGCGCATTATAAAAATAGATGATATATAATATAGACAATTACCATAGCTATTAGATACGAATGGATACTTATTCAATTTTTAAAACACTATCAACATAGGAAAACATGTGGGAAAAATCAAGCAAAGAAATTTTTCTAAAGTTATATTATTATGTCTTTAGCCTGCTTTTGAATGCCTCCCGGAATTCTGGATTTCGAATCCCAAAAGGCAATTTATTCGAAATGGAGGGGCCAGATGATGCAAAAAAAAGCTGTATTTAATTTATTTTGGAGAGTGCGTAACAAGAGAACATCTGAGGATGATCGTAAGTTCCGAACAAGGGATTTAAATTCAATAAGTTCATTAAGGTATTTTGGAGCGAATCCATGGAGGCACTTAAAAACCGATACTGCTGAATACAGAAATCAACCGAAAATTACCCAAATCCGCCGAGGTCTACGGAAATCCAACAAGAGACTATGGGAGGTGGGCACCGGTGGAGACGGAACCCAGAAATGTGTGAGGTGGGCACCAGTATAGAGTCAAGCTTGGGATGAGGGCACCAGTAAGCTTGGGATGAGGGCACCAGTGGGGATTGAACCAGAAACTATGGGAAGTGGGACCACTGGTGAGTGAACCAGAGACTGTGGGAGGTGGGTACCAGTGGGGAGTGAACACAGAACTATGAGAAGTGGGAACTAGTGGGGATTGAACCAGAGACTATGGCAGGTTGATACCAGTAGGAATTGAACCAGATACTATGGGAGGTGGGCACCATTGGGGAGTGAATAAGAGACTATGGGAGTTGGGCACCACTGGGGATTGAACCAGAGACTATGGGGGTGGGCACCAGTGGGGAGTGAACCAGATAAAATTATGGGAGGTGGGCACCAGTGGGGAGTGAGCCAGAGACTATGGGAGGTAGGCACGAGTGGAGAGTGAACCAAGAACTGTGAAAAGTAGGCACCAGTGAGGAGTGAACCAGAGACTATGGGAGTTGGGCACCAGTGGGGAGTGAACTACTGACTGTGGGAGCTGGGCACCAGTGGGGAGAATACCCAGAACTGTGTAAGGTGGGCACCATTGGGCAGTGAACCAGAGACTATGGGAGGTGGGCAGCAATAGTGAGTGAATCAGACGCTAGGTGATGGGTGGGGGGGGGGGGGCACCAGAGAACCGTTAGAGGTGGACACTGGTGGGGAGGAAATCCGGAACTATAAAAGATAGACACCAATAGAGAATAAACCCGGAACAGATGAGATATGGACACCAGTGAAAAGTAATCTCTGGACTACTTGAGGTGCGAACCAGTGTGGGAACGAGCCAAGCATGGAAGTTGGATGGCCAAGATTATAGGATGTAAGCATATTGTTCAAGTTTCAAATTTTAAAAATTAAGACTCAGGCACCGGCATAAGATCTAAACGAGTGTGCATGGAAGGTAATAGACAAAGCATAGACCGGTAATCAGAAGGTCTGAAGTTCGATCCCCAGTCGAGGTAGACTGATCTTTTGGGATGTTTTTTTTCTTTTCTTTTTCTTTCTTGCTTTGTCCGGCACCTTTCATACACATCTGTTCAATGTTCACTCCTCCGTGATGTTCGCTCTAGTCTCGGATAGTCTCGGATTCAATCTCCACTGGATGTCTTCTTCCGTATCACTGGGTTCAGTCCCCATTAGTGTCCACATCTCAAAGTCCAAGGTTTACTCCCCTGGTCCCGGGTTCACTCCCCACTGGTATTCACCTCTCATAGCCCTACATTCACTCACTCTCCTCTCTGAGTCTTGGGTTCGATCCCCACTGGTGTGCATCTTTCATAGTCCAAGGTTTACTCTCCACTTATATCTACCTCCCCTAGTTCCCGGTTCAATCCCCACTGGTGTCCACCTCCCACAGTCCCAGGTCCATTCCCAATTTGTAACCTCCCCACTTAGGTTTGGGGTTACTCTCCACTGGGTGTCTTCTTTCTCAGATTTGAGTTCACTCAAATTTCCAAATTTCAAAATCCCACCAAGCTTGTATCTAATCCTTAAGCCCTTTGATCATTCCCCATTGGTTTCCACCTCACATAGTTCTGGGTCCAATTCCCACTGGTACTCACCTCCCATAGTCTCCAGTTCATCATAACGTGATTTAAATCATTTACCCTCAATAACGCAGTTTTTGTCGAGTGATTGTTACGATAAGCTGAATGAAAGTGACTCTGGAGATTGTTAAATTCAAGGTGGTTCGTGAACTGCTTAAGAACAAGTTATTTTTTTTCTAATAGCTTTGACAAGAATGGTAGGTTTTGACGCTGGTCTATATAATGTTTAGAATTTTCTACATCTAATCCTCATTTTTTAATTAGTGGGATTACCATGGCGATTTTAAACATATCTGGCACTTGTCCTGATCATAATGATTGGTTTACAATGTCAGTTATTATGGGAAGAAGCAAATGTAAATTTTCCTTTAATAATTCTGTGGGTATGGGATTAAAGTCACAACTCTTACTATTTCATGAGCAAATTACATTTTCAACGTCAAGGCATGATACCTCCTTGAAACATTACAGTGATTTTACTTTAAGGGGGGAGCGATGTTAAAAATGATTAATTTTGACCCACTTTGCTAAAATTAGATTTTTGTGGGATGTTGTCATATGACCATTTGTCTGCATAAAAAATTGCATGAGAACTTCATCTTCAGTTTTTTTCGACTTAAAATAACGTATTTTGTGACCCATACTATGGTTAAATCCTGCCCTTTTTTAGTTTCAGTGGACTGATTTCATGAAAGAATATCAAATAGTCTTTATAACTAAGTAAAGGCAAAAACATATCAATGAAAAGTAAAAACTCTCCTCTATCTTCAACAACCAATCACTTTGTTCTTAATATGTCATGTGGTCACAATCCAATCAGAGAGCGAGAGGAGAGTTTTCCCCTAAACTAGTTTACTTTGACGTTTAAATGCGTTTTTCTCAAAAAAATCTCCTCCCTCAGTTTTCAACCAATCTCCTTCAAACACAAATGAGTGTCATACAAATACGCAGGTCCCCTAGGAGCCGGATTTAAAAAAAAAAAAAAAATTTATGAGTAATTTGAAATTATGTAACTTTTTTCAAGGGGAATAATCAAGTAATAACTTTGAACTTAATTTTTTAAGTCTCTAATTTAAAAATAAAAAATCGGGCTTCTAGAGCCTCTTTATTTTCCATTTTTCTACCTGTGACCAAAATATTATGACAATCGTTTGATAAACAAAAAAGCCTTTGACTTTTTAAGATTTGCTGCTTATTTTCCAATATGGCGTCGTTTCCATAGCAACGGGCAACTTTTTTCGAAAAAAATTATATGCAATCATCCCTCCAAAACAGGTACATTTTGACTGTGTATAGAAGTTTAGGATATTTCACCAAATAAAAAAAATGACCATTTAGTGTCGCCCCCCCCCCCCCCCCCCTTTTAAAAAAGATTATCTTCTGCACAAATATTGGAATTTTACTATTTTTTTTCAATAAAATACTTTGAAAAGTTTTCAGCTAATTTTTTTTTTTTTTTGGTATTATATTTCGGAAGATTCATTTTGTTTTCTTTGCTCATAAGGTCGTTTATGCTATTTTTAAAAAAAATTCTTAGGATGGGTGGGATTAGTTATTATAGAACTATACAAGTTAGACTTTAAAACAATTAAAGAATTAACAATGTACTTAAAATGTACATAAAATCCCTATGAATTGTAAGTTTGCTTCTTCTCCATTTGGCCTCGGCCCGTCCCTTCTTGCGGCCTTGATATCGAGATTAAACTATGGCGCCGTCTTCCTCGCATTTACTCTTCTTCGCGTCCGAGGGTTGAGAACGTCCAAAATCGGACGATGGGTCGAGAAGACAGCACCATAGTCGTAAGAATCGTTCGTTTGCATAGTGTCGACTCCCTTAGCGATGTCATTCCGAAAATCTGCTTTATTGATTTCTTGAAGAGATCGATAATTTTTTTAAAATGTCTTTTAATAAATAAACTGTTAATTCGTGTCAAAGAATAAAAGATGATGGTCCGAATAACACTTATCGAGGACTGTCAAAGAAGATATTTAAGTTTTATATGTCACAATCCAGTCGATGGTGTGGCCAGATCGGTGTGTTTTTTTTATTTTACATTTTGGGTCATAGTCCGGTCATCAAACATTCTTTTAATAATTTCTGCAGTTGAATTTCTGTGTCGAAATGTACATTAAAATTTCCAAGAATTACCAATAGCAATAACAAAAACCTGAGTGACGTCAACTTCATACTATCTATAGATAGAATGAAGTTGACGTCACTCGGGTCTTTGTTATTGTTTTTTGCCATCCAAGTTTATGAGTTACTCTCACTTAACTGTATTATCCAGACTATAAACGTTCAAGGTATGTGTCTAAGAAAAATACCCACTTTTCAACCACTTGATTAATAGAACCAACACAGAAAACTATGAGTAAACGTAAACGTGTATATGATAGAGACAATCGTGGGATAACTTGTCACCCATCTGGCGGTATAAAATCAATAACACTGATCGGAGAGAGGTCCATTTTATTCACTTCTCGAAGTCCCAGGTTTGAGAGTTGTTTCTTTTTTGCCAAGATGAGAGTCATTTAAATCGGTCGAATTTTGAAGGACGAGTTTTCTGGCCAAATTTTAAAATCTGTTTGTTTTTGTTTTTTCCAGAGTACGGCAGAATAGTAATTGATAATATATTTTTCTTCTATATCTTTCAGCTGTGGCTATGTGGAGGTGGCATCCTTATTCATCCATGTTCTAGAGTAGCACACATTTTCCGGAAGAACAATCCTCATATATATAACGACCACATGTTGAGTTTGGTGAATTATAACATGTTACGCGTGGCTTATGTATGGACACAGGATTATTTTGACCTTTTCTTTAGGAACAAGAATATTTCATCCGAGGACTGGAAGGTAACACTAAATTCAATAGAGAGCGGTGGGGGCTGTCTGAAGCCCGAGATCGTGAAAATAATACTAATTAATAGGTAAAACGGAAAGGTCGAATGAGAAAAGTGCAAAAATGGACGTTTCGACTACAAACCCTTCGTCAGAGAAACAATAAACAAAAGAAGTTTCATAATAAACAAATGAAATGTACACAGGTCAAAGTGATACCAGGCTGCTAGAAGCTGTGGACTGTAAAAAATTGAATATAACAGCTTTAAAAAAAGAACAATATACCAAACACGGAACGTTTTGGGCTCAAACCTTTCTTCTTTCCAGGATTTTTCTACAGAGAGGACCTAAAAATATATCTATCGTCTATCTGGAATTTAGTAATGTATTTATGTCTTTATTGTTTTTTGTTGTTGTTGGCTGAAGAAGGGTTTTGAGCCCGAAACATGCCGTGTTTGGTACTTTGTTCTTTTTTGAAACTGTTATGTTCATTTTTGATTATTAAATGAAATGTAGTAAGAATTGTTTTCAACGTTCCTTTGTTTATTGTTTTGATGACGAAGAGGTTGTACCCGAAACGTCCATTGTCTGCATTTTTTCCATCCGAATCCTTTTCATTTCCCCTTTTTCGTTAGCATTTACTAAATTCAAGGACATTTTCGTGCAGAATAAACATTTATAGTTATCTTTACAATTGAAATTTAATGATTGTATTATTGGATGATATTAAATACTCATGCATTCCTATATTCAGATGTAAATGGACTATTTCACTCCGAAAGAATATCTCTGACAGCAATGCTTAGTGCAACAATAACAAAAATATAGAACCACTACTGTCGATTCTTTTTAAAAGCTTTTGCTATTTATTCAGACTTTTGGTTTTTTGTTTTGGTTTGATTATGAAATATATTTGGAACTAAATATGATATAATTTGAAATATCAGGATGTCACCGTTTTCGTGGTGATAGCGTAAAATGCCTTTGTTCTTAATGTAGAAATATTTGGTCAGGAATTTATGACTTTTGGTGACTTAGAAAATCAGAGATAAAATCATAGTTTAATGGATTGGTTTAAGCCGTTTTCTTTTATGTGGGCCTTTGGGTTTTTGCATTATTAACAAAGCTTGTACAGGGTGTCCCAAAATTGAATACACATTAAAAATAATTGTAAACGTGAGATTCAATAAAATTCAATTGGGTTAAAAGTGTGAAAATATGTATAAGTATAATTTAATTGTGGTTTTTATTCATTGCCTGCGCTCAATCTGGCGCCTATTTTGACCCAGACACTACTGAAAACGCCAAGCATTGGAATAGCACACAGTTTGATACAATTCATGTGGTTTTTTGGGCGCACCCATGTTAATGGCTCCTTTCAGTTCCGCGATTGCTGTGGGTTTTGTAGCATTAATGGTGTCTTTTAATTATCCCCATAAGAAAAAAAATCTAGTGGCGTGAGGACTGGTGAAGAGGGAGGAAATTCAACAAAACAACTGCCTTTCAATCCATCATTGAGAAAGGAACTAACACCGCGATGGTAATGGGGGGGGGGGGGTGCCCCATCCTGCTGAAAATAAAACTCTTTATCTTCAAAGTCTTCTCTAATGCTTGGCATAATGGACTGTTGCATCACGTCTCAGTAAATGAGACCGATTACAGGAGTGTACAAATAAGAACGGTCAAGTTATTTTTAATGTGTGTACATTTTGGGAGAACGTGTATTAAATTTAATTTTCTCAAAACTGACATGTTTTCCTAAAATTCGCATAAATATTTCGTGCGTGCAGTGTTTTAGACCAGTTATTTACTAAACTAATAATATTGTTCCTTAATTATTCATATCATATAAGTAGAACAAAGCCTCTAGAAATGTACGGATTATTTTGGCCTATTATCATTAACCAGTTAAATTCTGTACTCTTAAAAGCAAGGCCCCAGGTTTGAGAGTTTTTTCCAAGATGCAGTTCATTTGAATCAATCAAGATTTGGAGGTCAAGTTTTCTGGCCAGATTCTTAAATACGGGTTTTTCCAGGATACGCAGTAAACTGGTTAAACTGGCATAGTGTCATGGCGATTACGGATTAGCTCCCAATTACGTGACTTGGTTCTGTGTTTGAGGCACTTGCAAAGCGGATGATATAGTGGTTTTTACTAAAGTTCCAATGTATGGAAATGGGACTACACTGATGTCTTGTCAGTGGAAATAACTGCCCGGGACTGGCTGACTCACTGGCGCGACAAGATATGAATGAATGAGTGGAAATAACATTGCTCACGTCAGAGTTTTGGTGGTCTAAAAAACCTCTCCCATCCACACAGAGCCGCCAACGATGCACCGGTTATTGCATCGCGTCGAAGAGAAATAACTTCGACACCATCATGTCATCTCCGCCTGCATCTCGCCATCAATGCCAAATTTTGCCTCCTTGGGCTATCTCTTGTCTTAATAAAAGGAAATAATCTGGAGCAATTTTGATTTCCAATGGTACATAGCTTTTTTCTCGAACGATATATCCGACCCTTTCCTATGGAATGCCATTTGTGAAATATCAATATCAGATTGTTTTATCTAACGATTGACTTGGTTAAGTTTGTCAATTTTTTCTTGATTTTCTTCGCTCGACGACTACTGCGAGTCTGCTTATTATTTTTGGAAACACCACACAGCATCAGTTTCAAATTAAACGCTCAACCCACCTTTGAACTGTTCAACTACCAACACACGAGTCAACATAAACACGCTTTCGCCGTTTATGAACGTTTACGGGTTCACATCTCTCTGTAGTAAGGAACGCGGTCACAACAGGCTGTTTGTTGAACAATTTTGTGTGAAATTTCTTCGAACGACATGTTGGAACAAGGGTTCTTTCAAATTAGATAAAATAAAATCAAGGAATAGCAGCTAAACAAAATTTGGTGACATAATAGAAGAATAAATTATGCACATTTTGATGTATCGTTTTTACTGGTGAGTTTAATACAATCGGAAAAAATCAATAAACGTCAGGACTTTTCAATCACGTCTAGTACGATTATGTAGAATTAATCAATCAGGTTAAACAATTTTTCAAAAATCGGCATTAAATTTTCACAATTTCTGCAATCAACGTTGTCATTGGGATCGGTGTTCTATTACCCTTTACGATGTGTAAAACGGTGTGACAGTTATATTCAAGCTACACGTATTTGAGACTACGCTATTGTTTAGGGCATTTAACCTCTTCTTACCAACTAAAGGAAAATGGTCACCTTTGTTACGATACAATAAATAGTTTTCATATTCAGATTTATTTTTACATCATAAACTTTGAAGAAAGATATTTAATTTGTTCAATTAATTATTGTTGTTTTGTCGAGAGCTTGTTTATTTTAGAAATCAATTTTGCTGCCTGGAAAGCCTGCCAATTTGATAAAATACTGAAAATGATCGGCAAGGAGAGATTTAAAGCAACGTGTACTTAATTGCAGGTCTGATAACCCAATTCATTATGGGCTCATTGTTGTAATGGAAATCTCAAAAAATAACGCACAATATTACATTAGGCCCATAATTGAGTTCGGATGTCAGACCTGCGATATATATATACACGTCGTCTAAAGGCAGTCCTATATCTAACCTTTTATAAGGTAAAGTAAGGTAAGATATAATAAAGAAACTCTCGATACACATTTTCAGATTTCCAAACACCATGAATGAGGCCTATTTTATACACCAAATATTCTCATATAATTTTCAGATCTTTACAAAAGACATTGAGGAGCAGATTAAATTAAGGAACAAATTAGGATGCAAAAAATTCAGTTGGTTTGTTGACAACATCTTCCCTGAACTCTATGTTAAGGGTGTAGGAAAATATATTGGGCCTGTAAGTAGCTAATGACTATCAAAACATGATGATGTTGAGGATGATGTTGATAATAATAAAAATATTACTACTACTACTATTATTATTATTATTATTATTATTATTATTATTATTATTATTATTATTATTATTATTATTATTATTATTATTATTATTATTATTATTATTATTATTATTATTATTATTACTATTATTACTATTATTAGTTTCAAGATTTTTTTGCATGGGATTATTTTTGCAAGTTTCAGCATCAAGCCACCAGTCCACATTGTGTCATACGCAGCAGAGAGATCAATAAACACTGTGCCTGTTTTCAATTTCTTTTCAAATCCATTTTCAATTAAGGAGGTGAGGGCAAGGACCTGCTCGGTTGTGCATCTATTTCGTTGAAACCCTGCTTGTTCAGTTGGGATTATAGGATTCAAGTAAGGGGTTATTCTTGTTAATATCATTTTTTCTAGTAGTTTGTAGAGGCAACACAGTAGAGAGATGGGTCTATAGCTAGATGGCTCTGTTGCTGGTTTTCCTGGTTTGAGGATGGTTATAACTCAGCATGTTTCCATGTTTGTGGGTATTTTCCTTTGTCAAGTATGTCAGACATTGCGGCAGCCAACCAGTTCTTATCGTTGTGTCCAAAGTGTGTTATCATATCTGGATATATGCCATCGATCCCTGTTGCTTTCCCATTCTTC
>NC_088361.1:64409711-64434711 GCF_034508935.2 Berghia stephanieae | reverse complement strand
CCCAAACTGTGCCATAAATCCTTATTTCAATTATGATTTTGTCAACATACCACTCGCCCCTGCTTCTATAATACAATAGTTTTGTCTCGATTTTCCAAGAGGAAAGCTGATTCATCATTGAATAAAACTTTACCCCAATCAATGTACGTTCCGACGTTCGTATTGCCGTGTCCATTTCAATCTTACCAACTTCTTATTCTCAGTTAGCTGAGGTTGTACAGAAGGCCTTTTAGCCCTGAAACCAACAATTGCAAGTCTTCGAAGCACTGTCCATCTTGAAATTTAATTTTCCACAACGATGTTAGAGGCAGTAAGGAATAGGTCGGTCGTGAGGGAGCAACGATTTGATTATCATCATCGGTTGTTGTTACTCGGGGTCGAACTGTCCGCCTTCGATCCTTCATGTGCCCTTCGCTGTTGAACTTTGCAATCATAGAATAGCATGTAACTCTGCCATCATTGAAAGGTTGTGCAAACTCAGCTACTGGCCGTTTAGCTTGAAAATGGCCAAATAGACGGGCTCTCTCTTTGGGGCTCAGTTTTGGCATGATTCCAAGGGTAGACAGATTGAATAAAGATAAAGTAATTTCCAAAATAATTTCAGAGAGGTAATAATTTTTATTTAAAACATCAGACAACTTGTTAACAACAGCAGACAACAGGGCGATGTTCAATTAGGGTTCGTTGGTGCGAAAGGGTTCTGTTTCGACAATTTCAGAACTCGCTCATTGGCGATTGTCTCATTCTTTAAAGTTCCTTCTTTGTATCATTTCCGATGACGAAATATCAATTTGCCTAAACAAAATGTTCATCAACTACGCTATGATTGATAGATTGAAACATAACTGAGCATGCAAGTAGACAGTCTAGGTAGAAGATATCAAATTCTTATTTCTAAGACAGAATTAACTAATAATAATTCAGCATATAAAGATATAAAGTTACTTTTGCACATGTATGTATAAAAGGCAATCAATTAGTGTTGAAAGTGTACAGAGGAGAGCTACCAAAAAGATTTATTAAATACAGTATTTATTTTCGACGGAAAGGTTAGAATTTCTGGACTTACCAAGTTTGAAATATAGAAGAATACGTGGGGATTTAATTCAGGTTTATAGATTAGTGCATGGTCTGGATGATATAGAATTTCCTTAATTAATTTGTTTTTCATATTCTTATATTACGTTTACTAGAGGGGACAAGTTTAAGATTTATGTTACTAGATGCAAACAAACATATTAAAAATTGGTTAGGTGTATGTATTGTCCATAAATGGAACAATTCGAAATTTGAATCAAAGAATGCAAAATCTCTAATTTATTTCAATCTACTTGTTTGCAATGCTGGCTTTTTTCAATCTTGTTTGTAAATATCATGCATTATTCTCTTATTATGGTTATTATCTGTTATAATGATAATAATAATAATGATGATAATAATAATAATAATAATAATAATAATAATAATAATAATAATAATAATAATAATAATAATAATAAAAATGATGATGATATGATGATGATGATGATGATGATGATGATGATGATGATGATGATGATGATGATGATGATGACTATTATTATTATTATTATTATTATTATTATTATTATTATTTTATTATTATTATTATTATTATTATATATTTTTTTTTTATTATTATCATCATCATTATTATTATCTATTGATTTTCTAAAAATAATTGAAACACGGTTAAATGAGAATGGAGATGAAGCAATTGTGTCCGGTTTAACACCACTCACACATACAACTCAGTCATTTTCGGGAAAAGGAAGGAGAGGGGGGATGAATTGCAGTGGTTTATATGTCAAATTTGACCATTAGATTTATTCATGATGTCAACAATTTTTAGGCATTCGAATCAGCAGGAATGGTCTTTGATTTCAAATGTGACTCAGGTCAAGCTTCATTGAATATGAAGACCACCGCCCTGTGCAAAAAAATATATTAAAAACATCACTATTTATTGATGGATTCAGGGACTTTCTTTTTCGCCTTGGCATGAAGTCAAAGAAAAATATTATTATTGGAGATTTCAATTTGCACTTTGCTCGAGACACACCGGATATAAGAAATATAAATAAACTACTTTTGTCACATCATATGACGCAGCATGTCAATGAAAAGACACATGGGTGTGGACACATTATTGACTTGGTATTGACCAGCGTATATATGGAACTAGCGACATCTATCAATGAAGATGATCTTTGTATTTTAGACCATCATTTAATATCTTTTGGCACAAGAGGGGGGGGGGGCACTAGACACAAAGTAAAAAAGTAGTAGTTTCGAGATTTGAAGAAACTTGACATAGAATTATTTCAAGCTGACCTCTCTCACTCTCTAACTGCAAACTGTGGGAAAGAAGTGACTGTTGACAATTTTGATAAAGCAGTTATTAGTGTTATAGATAACCACGCACCTCCCATGACAAGATCTGTGAACGTCAGAAAAGGATCACCATTGTACAATTTGGAGGTAAAACGTATAAAGAAAGAGAAAAGAAAGGGGGAGAATAAATGGAAAAAAATCTGGCCTGACGATTGATAAGGAAATTTACATATCATTCAAACAAAGACTCAAAGAGGTGACAATTAAGGCAAAGCGTATCTGCTATCTAGATAGGGTTGATAACATAAAAAATCCAAAGGAGTTTTATAAAATCTCAAATAAGCTTCTAGGCAAAGAGATCAAAACAAGCCTGCCATGCCAACACTGACGACAAGCAACTCGAGGACTGCTTGATATAGTATTTCATGAATAAAATAACTGTCGCGTCTATGTAGGAGAGTAGCAAGTAGGAGTTGACAAATAGGAATCAGATAGTTTCCCCATAGACAAAAGTTATCAGGTGCCACTTTTTTTTACCCCATTATAGTCGGCTTAAAGTTCCCGACAAATCGACAGATAGTAAGAATTTCTTTTTAAATTTAAAAGAAATAAGTAGTAGAAGTAGTGGTGGATTATTGGTACGTTATATAGGGATAGGTAGGTTCAGAAGGTAAGTATTAATCCCCGTTAAAGCAGAAATACTTTAATATAAATCAACAGAATTGTCTCAACCCATAACAGGTTAACTCAGAATTAGCCAAAGGAATAATAGTACATTTTAAGTAATTAATTTAAGCTATTGGTAATTAATTTCATCCGTTATCGTATGCTACTCAATTTGTTTTAATTGGGTCCTTATCTGGTTGGATGTGACTGGTGGGGGCGTTAAGGTTTCTTTCAGCCTGGTTAGTTCGTGGAGGAGCCTTTTCCATTATCCAGCTGGCGCTGGCTTCCGGCGACAACAGACGTGTTGTGAATGTTTACCTATTTTCTACACATATTTTTATTCATTTATCATTCAATCGTCGGAATTTACGCCTAATTTTTATTCAAAATGGATGTGAAGTATATATTGTTTCTGATTTTTATATTTATTAGTATATTTATAAGCATAAATGGTGTTTTAGCCTGTAATTTTGCTGCCAAAAGCCTATCGATAACTTATACTCCAGAGACTCTCCGATCTCTCCAACCCGTGTCACCCCCACCACCCACTATTGACACATCGTTTATTAAAGTAAGAAAGAGGGGGAGAAAAGGAGGAATAAAAACAAAATTTAACAGACGGCCTTTTCGTCCATTTTTACCCTGTGTAGTGACAGGAAATGTAAGATCACTGAAAAATAAAATTGATGAACTGTTTTCACTGTGTCGTTTTAATAGTGACTATCGTCAAGCCTCCATAATAGCGTTAACAGAGACTTGGCTATCTCCTCACATACCATCATCATGTTTTGATATTGAACAATATTCACTATTTCGAGGAGATCGGACTAATGTAAATAAACGAACTGGGGGTGGGGTGTGCACATATATTAACAACAAATGGTGCCACCCCAATAACTGTCAGATAAAGAAAATGTATTGTGACGATTATATCGAATTTATTACTGTTTCGTCACGACCATATTATCTACCCCGGGAATATACTCATGTCATCATCATCAACGTCTACATTCCACCATCATCAGACAACACCACAGCGAAAAATATTTTGAGGAAAGAAATACAGGACATTCAAATTAAGTCACCCGATGCCGTATTGATGGTCACTGGCGATTTTAACCAATGTAACGATTTTACTCTCCCGGGACTTCATCAATACGTGGACTGCGAGACAAGGGACAAAAAAACATCAGATTTATTCCTGTGTAATATTAAAAATAGTTATAAATGTTTACCCCGTGCCCCATTAGGTTTATCTGACCACTGCATGCTCTTGCTACTCCCCACCTACCGCCCTGTTTTTAAACGTGTAAAACCAGTAAAGAAAAGTGTACAGATCTGGAACGGAAGTGTGTGTGAAGATTTGCGTGGTTGTTTTGAATGCACTGACTGGAATGTTTTTATAGAATCATGTGATAGTGTGGATGAGCTGAATGACTGTGTGAGTGAGTATTTAAAATTCTGTGAACAGCTAGTGTCTTGTAAAAAAGAAATAAGATATTATCCTAACAACAAGCCTTGGATAACAAAAGATCTAAAACTTTTATTGAACCAAAAGAAAACTCTCTTTACTAGTGGAAACAAAAAAGATCTGAAAACAAAACAAAAAGAGATAAAGAGGGTAATATCTAGTTGTAGAGACAAGTACAAAAATAAAATTGAAAAATGCTTTTCTTCTGGGGATATACGGGACACGTGGCGGGGGCTTAAAACTGCTGTTAACTATAATCCAAAGCCCACGATTATATCAGAAGATATCGAAATTGAAACTTTAAATAAATTTTATTCACGTTTCGACACAGCAAACAAATTTGATATTGAAAATGAAAAACATAAATTAGACAGGGCTTTGGAAGATGAAATGACTATTGAGGTCAGTGAAGAGGAAACGAGATTCGTATTTTCGAAACTAAACGAGAGGAAGACTGTTGGGCCGGATGGATTGAAAGGAAAATTATTAAAAGAATGTGCCCATCAGCTTTCCCCATTTATACACATATTTTTAACTGGTCCCTCCAATGCGTTTCGATCCCTGAAATTTGGAAAACTTCAAAAATTATTCCTGTTCCAAAAAAAGAAAAACTTGAAACTATGAACGATCTCAGACCTGTTGCACTGACTTCAATAGTCATGAAATCTTTAGAAAAACTTGTTCTTGTTAAAATTAGGAATCAGTTTATGCCATTGAGTGATAGTCATCAATTTGCTTACAAACCAGGACGTGGCGTAGAGGATGCCATTTTGCTGTTTACAAACAACATCTACAGGCATCTAGATCACGCTAGGAGCTATTGCAGATTGCTCTTTGCAGATTTTTCTTCAGCGTTCAATACAATGCAACCTCAGTTGGTTGTTCAAAAATTGACTAGTCTGAATTTAAACAAGTATATAATTGCTTGGGTGCTCGAATTTCTTACGGAGAGAGCACAATATGTTCAATTAGGACAAAATAAATCTTCCTGTATAACTACAAATACTGGTGCTCCTCAAGTTTGTGTATTGTCCCCTGTATTATTCACAATATACACGAATGACTGTAGAAGTCAAAACCTGAATGTACCTTTAATAAAGTTTGCAGATGACACCGCTCTTCAAGGCCTCATAACAAATGGCAACGAAGTGGCTTATAGGCAAGAAATTGATAGATTTGTGTCTTGGTGTGATGCCCACCACCTAGAGCTTAACATAAGCAAGACAAAGGAGCTAGGAATTGACTTTAGGAGAGTGAAGGAACCGATAGAACCGTTAAAATTAAAGGACCAAGTTCCTCACTACAAATACCTTGGTGTAACGATTGATGACAGGCTCAAGTGGGATGAACACTTGAAGATAATTAGGCATAAGATGTGCAGACGTACATATTTTTTTATCAAAACTCTCTCAGTTTAGAATAGATAAAACCCTCTGCACATTATTTTATAGAGCAGTAATCGAAAGTGTTTTGTCATTTTGTATAACAGCTTGGGGAGGCAATTGCTTAGCAGTGGAAAGGAACAAAATAAATTCAAATATTAAAAAATCCGTTAAACGCTATATAAATGATGTTGACGATGTAGATCTTTTATACAAGAAATTTTGTATAAATAAAATAACTAAAATATTAAATGACCAGTATCATCCACTAAGACCATCAATTAGTATGTCAGAAAGAAGTGGTCGCCCTTTCTCTATTTCAACGAAAACAGAGAGACACCGAAAATCTTTTCTGCCGTCCAGTATTAGGCTTTATAACAACAAGCAATAATCATTTTATATAATTATTTCTCATTTTTACTTTTTTTAAATATAAACATTAATTCATTAATTTATTTGTTTTGCAATCTTTTCAATTTTCAATTTATAGTGACAGTTTTAACTATTTTAGTGTTGAAATTATTCATATTATAAAGCGCAGCTCTGGTTATAGAGCTGCTCCTTTTTTATATATACATCCTATTTCCATTGTATTTTTATCTTATTGTGTAAATTATAACACGTCTGTACAAAAAATTTCCTTTTTGGGATGCAATAAAGTATTATTATTATTATTATTATTATTATTATTATTATTATTATTATTATTATTATTATTATTATTATTATTATTATTATTATTATTATTATTATTATTATTATTATTATTTATTATTATTATTATTATTAATTATTATTATTATTATCCAAGTGGATCACCTGATAGATTCAACTCTGGATCAACTTGTAGCCAAATGGACTTTACACGGCACCCCGATGAATGTTTACTCGGTACCCTGATCTGTGAAAATACCGGAGCAAATCTTTGACTAGTTGCATACTATATTCCTTATGAGCAGTGATGTCGTGAGGAATTTCAATTAACATATCTTGACATCACCATGATCTAAATTTTGTTAATCATGTTCCTTAATTTAATTAATGGGATACAGGATGGAGAAAGATAAGTAAACAATGAGAGCATAAAAATCAATACATATAAATACATAATAACACTATCGCGTATCAGCGATAGCACATTCGTAAATGTAATTTGTGTAATGTAATTCATTCATTTGGAAGGCATACATACATATAAAATAATATATATATATATATATATATATTATATTATATATATATATATAGATAGATAGATGATATAATATAGATAGATAGATAGATAGATAGATAGATAGATAGATAGATAGATAGATAGATAGATAGATAGATAGATAAAGAGAGTGAATGAAATATTTTGTTATTATAACATGATTATCAATTTCTGTTAATAACATGAGTTATCGATTTCTGTTATTTTATAGGTTGTGTCTACTTACGGCCCAGGCGAAACACTATATTAATTATTTCTTACTACTCATAATAGTTTTAAATGGCATTAATTAATAATAAAACAATGTAAGTCCACCACTATAAGATTGATATATCTATTCTATAGCCCTGTCTACACAATGTTTCCCGCTAAATAGAATTTCGAGTTCACCCTTAGAGCATATTATTGGTGATAGAGATGATGGAATGGGAGAGAGGTCGAGGTAGCCAAGTGTTTGCTTAAATAGAAATATGACTGGAGTTAGTGAATCCCAGAAATCAATGTTCCAGGATTCGTCAGTGCCAGGATGTGACTGGTGATTTTCTCGAGAGCAATCGTATTCTGCGTACGTCATCGAGGCCTGCGTCAGGTAATCTTGTGTAATCCTAAGACTTTTATTATGGCCTTTTGATCACGGGCGGTCGCTTAATTATTCGACATATGGCTCTCACGCCTATCGGCTGGACGTTAATTTATGCGGTGTCATACTTGGGCGGTCTTGTACTTAAAGCAGATGGCCTTCTAATTATGCTGAGGTAATAAAACCATATAGTGTGGGGCGGCACTGTGAGAAAATATGTAAATGAGTTATTTCACTATCCCGAGAAAGTTAGGAAGGATTTGAAATAGACCACTGGAATAACAACAATACGGAGCGAACTTGACACAGACGAAACAGAAGCAGAATATACCCCTGTTTATGGTGAACCCTTAACATCCTTCATTGAAATTTCAATAAATGACACAAAGAAAACGATTCTCTCTAGTCCGAGCAAATCATGTAAGCTCGACCCTCTACCAACATCGCTTAAGAAGGAGAGTATTGATGAACTTGCACCCTACATCACTGAATTGATTAATCAATCATTAAGGATGGAAGTTGTCCAGAAAGCTTCAAGAAAGCATTGGTGAAGCCATTGTTGAAGAAACCGGGACTTGACAGTGATAATTAAAAAACAACAACTTTAGGACTGTATCGAATCTACCATTCATCTCCAAAATTCTAGAAAAGATTGTTCTAAAACAACTTTCATGTCACGTGAAACACAATAACCTTGGCGAGTGCTATTTATTGGCCTACCGGCAAAATCATAGCACAGAAACTTCATTGATGAGAATCACAAATGACTTGCTGCATGTTATTGATCAAGGGAAAACCGCCATCCTTAGTCTTCTCGATCTTTCGGCGGCCTTTTTATTATTATTATTATTATTATCATCATCATCATCATCATCATCATCATCATCATCATCACATTGTCATCGTCCTACCTATCATTTTATTTCAATATCGTCTGTAATGTATCATGATACCACGCCTAAGTCTCTACCTTCAGAGCACTTTCCTCATCTATCATTTCAGAATAAAACAATTTATCACAAAGCTACCAAGAGATGTCTTGCCGTAAGACCAGACAATCACGATGTGGTTCTTCTGCCATGCTTGAAGTCATCACCCCATCAGAAATGGCTCTGGGAATTGAATCCTCGATAAAGACACAATGGAATAACTTATCAAAATAACGCATTTGGCAACAACGTTATACCCAATACGATTCAATATATTATAATATGAGGTGGCCGGACGTTGTGATAATTTGAATCCCTGATGTTAAATCAAATGTACAAAGCATCCCTTCTATAGTATTATGCTTTTTCAACTTTCAAAATATCATAGTAGGGAACAGAAGTGTGATGTCAAAAACTGGTTCCAATCTCATTGGGAGTATGAAACCACTCTTCTGAGGTACTGGATACATACCTTATGTAATTGATCTTCTGGTTTCAAAGTGTTGGCATAATATTTTCTCGTTATAGTATAAATCTATGCTGGTCGTCAATAAAAATAATCCATCCTCGCTCTTTTACGTCCTGTAATATTAAGAATCATCCTACAAGACCTTCTACTAAAATATAGCTATGCCATCTTTTGATTCAATGTGTAACCTATTCAATTTTAGTCCTCTCAAAGGAGTGATTACATGCACACTTCCAAGAATTTTGGAAACGGCAATGTTGAATTTGTGTGAAGTCACCACTTCTCTGCCCTTTTGGGGATAATGTGACAGGTATTTATTACATAACCCCGAAGTTGAAGAAAAAGAAAACGTTTTTTGGTACGTTTCCGCTTAAGTCTCAAAAACAGTCAAAGTGATATCCTTTACCAAATCACCACATCATGTATCTTATTCTCTTTAAATACTAGCGAAAGAGTGAAAATGGAGAGGCTTCGTATGGTAACAAAACAGACAATGGCCGTTTCTGGTACAAACCCTTCTTCAGCACAACAATACGCAAATTAACGTGGAAAACAAATAAAATAAAATGCAAAAATTGCAATTTTCACGTTAGTTTGTGTATTGCGTTGTGCTGACGAAGGGTTTGTGCCCGAAACGTCCATTTTCTGTCTTGTTCCCATACGAAACCTCTCCATTTTCACTCTTTCGTTAGTATTTTCACGATCATCGGCTTCAGGCAGCCCCTACCGTTTCCTACTTATTCTCTTTACCAGCTCTGACCGTATAAACTCAGATTTCAACTTTATTCCCTGCTGTAACCAGTTATTTGGAAAGACACATATTTTTTTTAATTGCCAGAAAAATTGTTCTTCAAATATCGATCGATTTAAACGATCCTCATCTTGGCAAAAACTCTCAAACCTGAGACCTTCTTAGATTACCACACTTGAGACTTGCATTATGTAGTAGTACTCTTTCAATATCCGAAGTTGCCAAATACTGCCCATTTATATCTCTTCCCAGTGTGCCAATATGATGCGATATTATTAAAAATCTAACTTAACTAAGGCATCGACAAGAGATAAATTAATTTTTTAAAACCCTCTCCTCACCAACAAGAAGAAAATCATTTCATTCTCACGATATGACCACCATCTGTTTTTTTTTTATTATTGAGATCTCACTTATAGTTTTTGTGTTGTAATGTTTGTTTTCCCGAGCAAAATCTTACATAATTCATACCTACTTCTCTTGGAATTAAAAAAATATCTATTTTTGTGTTATTTGAATATGATTTTCTCGAAAAAAAAATCATTAAAATGTTTGGTTTGGAGAGGGTTAAACATTTTTTCCAAAAGATAGATAAATTATAGTTAAATTCTTGCCTTTTGAGGTTCCTAACTAAGGTCGCATGCATAGTAATTGGAAACTACTACGGAATTCAAAATACATGCGAGAAAAAATATAATATTATTATTCACTAAATACAGTGGAGTGCAGATATAAAGAACCACTCCAGGCAAAAACAATAGTTCTTAATATTAGTAGATCTTTACATCAATATATATATTAATATATATATATATATATATATATATATATATATATATATATATATATATATTAATAAAGAGAATAATTAATAATTTAATCATGTTTTTGAAACTGCACTCTAATGTATAATCTACCAAATACAAATCAGGATCGTTCAGACATGAACTCTTTTTGCAATGACCCATCGTCTCCAAGCGGAATTATGTGAGGACGAAGTAATTGCTGGAAATTAAAATCATAGTCAGAAATATGAAGGAAACTTTAGCTTAATTTCTCGTCATTATTATGGTGGAGAATAAATGCAATTTTTAAAATTTATAAACAATCTTAAAGTTTGTATTTTTTACCATTTTGATTCCAAATTCAAATTTTCTGGCTTCAACTCATCTTGACATAATACTGGTTAGAGACGTTGGGTCGCATATATTTCTTTATACAAAAAAAGTATAGACTTTCGCCCTAATCATGTAATTTGACTTTTATTATTTTCATTTGTCTTAATCAACGTTTACCTATTTGCATAACAAATAGGGTTCATAATGTAACAAAATATTGTCCATTACAACAATGTTAAACGAAGCCCATAATTACGTTCGGTTATCAGACCTGCAATTATGTGCACGTCGGTCTTAATCGTGAAAGATGACAGTGAAAAATTTCACAGCGTTTATTATTTATTAACTGGTTTGCCTATTTTCTTTTATTTTTCATGTTTCTTGATATTTTGAGGGTTCATGGTATTACAAACTCTATATTTACATGGTTTCAATAATGTGACGGTGAGCAACGTACATTTTATCCAATAGTGAATAAATTAATGAAAACATTAATGAAACATTAACAGAGACATAGAATAATAAATACAGACAGTATTGATTGTAAGTTAACTTTTATGAGGAAATTATTTTTTTTAATAACCCTGAATATGGCGTATTTTTCATCCTATTTTTGTAATGGGGATATACACATTTTCTGCCACATTTAACTTAGACCCATCCAATCAATCACTTTTTGTTTCCTTTTAAAAAGTATATAAATGTAATTGGTGGAGTAAATACATGAGAGAGAGAGAGAGAGAGAGAGAGAGAGAGAGAGAGAGAGAGAGAGAGAGAATGTGTGTGTGTGTGTGATAGAGAGAGAGAGAAAGAGAGAGAGAGAGAGACAGAGAGAGAGAGAGAGAGAGAGAGAGAGAGAGAGAGAGATAATAATTCGTATGGTGGAAGTTAAGAAGCGATATTATATATGTACGAGTATCTTGTGTTAAAAGTGCATAAGAAAACCTTGAATTTTTCTATAGATACATGTAAGCTAGACGCAATACCTATGTACGAGCTATTAATGTATCTACATTGTTTTACGTGCTTTCATGATGTGTGTTTGGATGTGTACTCATATAACATATATGACCACTCAAGAAAAGTCTAATCAGTCCTGTGGATCATCTCATATCCTCCAAGTGGTTCTGTATATGGGCATAGTTTGTTGAAGTGGTCCATGATTTGCCCGATGACGTTGCAAGAAGGGCTGTTTCATGAGGTTTTGTATACACGACAATGTAACTTTGTTACTGACTGCCATGTTTTGGCACTCATCACAGCTAGCCAAGATGTGTTGCTGTACTTTTTAGGGTGTCTTAGTCCTTATGGAGTCATATAGTAAGGTGTCTAATTTTTTGGTGTGAGATGAGCGAGACCATACTGGAGCGCAATCTTCGAAGCTCTAAGAAGAGTTTGAACTAAATAAGGAGAATAGGCGGCAACTACAGGGTTATCTGAAGTTTTTCCGTGAAATAGGATTGCCAGGAATTTGGCTTCTTTCCAGGTTTGTGGGTACTTGAAGTGTCATTAACGTTGGTGGTGGACCAAGGTGTCTCTGGATAAATCCCATCAGTACCAAATGCGTTTCCAGCTTTTGTTTGATTTATAGCTGATTCCACCTCTTGCATAGAGACTGGTATGGTTGTAAAGCCGTCATTGGGATGCAAGTTATACATGCGTTTGTTTTCATGTCTTCTTGTTTTCTCGAAGTTATTGTTGGGTTTGTGGATACTCCTTTGTTTGAGCTCACAACTTGTTTCTCTGACCATAATTGAAATCCAGTGTTTCGTTTGGTGATGCTTATCTGGATCTATTTGTTGAGAAGATTCCAAGCTTTTTTTGCTAGGATGTTTAAAGTCAAGTCTTTCTATATTAGAATTATTTCACAAATATTCTGCTTTCTCTTGGCATTCAAGAACTAAGTTTGTCTCTTTTTGATTCGAATTGCATATTTAGATTTTTCTTGTTAATTTGATAAGACGTTACATTTTATTTGGATGTGGAATGTGGTATGGTTTAAAAAAATCGTGTTTGTTTAGATTTGATTGAATACTCAGTGGTCGGGATTCTGAGCAGGTGCTTTTTTTTCTTGTTTTTTAAAAAAAAATACTGATTGATTTATTTAGCAATGTGGCCATGTGATTGTTTATTCATTATTTTTGTGTTATTTATTTACCAATGACTGGATCTCATTTTCAGATACATTTATTGATTTATGTGATTGTCATATTTGACTCACCATCTCAATTTGATATCATGTCGGGGTAAATTGGGTATATCTAGAATATTAATTTTTAGTAGTTCAAGATCTTCCAGTCAGCTTTGTATTAGAAGTCCCTCATGCCAATACAAAGTGTGTTACTCGGTTTTAAAACTTGCTGCCTCCCCCTCCCCCCGCTTCCCCCTTGCACCTGCAATTCTCTTTAAAAACTACGAAATGTAAAACTATTTCTTTGACATAAAAAACATTTTAAATCAGCCTGTAATTAAGACTAGGTCTTCAATATTCATGTTCATTTTTACTGTTGAGTGTAAGCATAGTTATCTAATTTTGTAGCTTTAGATTCAAGTTTCGGAATCTTTTTTCGTCCCGACATAATACAGAATTGAGATGTGGGTTACCACGTGATGTTACAAGGATTAGAGGATAACGCATTTTGAAATATGTCTCTCTTATGTACAATGACGTCAACATTCGTGAAATAAATTCATTCAAAAAGATCCATCATTTTCCTTTCTTTTTTTTTTAAATGCCTGACATGTTATTATTTGGCTTAGAGTGACATGTGCCGCGGTGCAGCCTGTTTTTTTTTAATGAAAAGACATATAAAAGCGTCAAATAGCTATCTTCTAGAGACTATAAAGGCTCTTCCAATTTTTTTAAATATAACGTTTGAAAACAAAGAGATTTGATATTAAGTAATTCAATGAAATATATAAATGATACAATTGAGCTTTAAAAAAAAGTTAAGTTGGAGCTGGAGTTTATCAGGTTCCTATAGCTTGAAACGGATATAAATGTATCGCAAAGTACTTTCCACCGATCTATCTCGATATCACCAAGGACCGAACTCGGTCCTGTCGCGTGTAAAGCGAGTGCTCGATCAACTGAGCTATCGGGACACCTCTGGCTTAAAGAGACAAATGACTGAAAAAAGAGTAAACTTAAATAGGAGGTTGGCATGAAAAACAATACTAACAGAAAAAATTGTGGACGATGTCGAAATACTATATTTACACTTGTTTGATAGGATGGGGTGATGCGTTTTGGACATCCAAAACGGTTCTCTCAGCCAATTCCATGCAGTTACGAGCAAGGGGGGGGGGGGGGGGGTTGGCTCAGCGGTACGTCCTTTGCTTCGTACCGGAAAGGTACCGAGTTCGATCGCCCGCGACTTCGCTGTGTGGCCTTGAGCAAGTCACCTCTCCTTAGCTCAGTTTGCGGCGCTGCACTGCGGCTGATGTCTGGGTTATTCCAGTCTTCCCTTGGAATAGACCTAGAGACAAATTTCCCCCATGGGATGAATAAAGGGAATTTTTAAAATATCTGTTATTGATTTTTAATGGCCACTTACCGAGAGTAATTTTTAAAATAACTGTTGCATGTGTTGTAAACAGCATTAAGCGGAAGCTTTGTCAGACTTTATTTGTATGTTGGCCTTTATTTATGGGACCAAGTCACATGTCCTGATTCGGACAATAGATCGTGATTATGCACGGTAGGCGGGTGTCCGAATTGGAACATCGTCCGAATTGGAGCACCCAACCTTACATAATTAAGAGGCTAATTTAGAAATTACTTTGGAGGCAGACCCACTCTTTAAATACTTTCCTAATAGGATTAGACAGTCGTGACGTCATTCCCGTTGTAATGACGCATAGTAACTTATTAATTGGTTCTAAACTATCGGAACAATTGCAGAGGCCCTTATGAAATATATCTCCGACGAGCATAAAAGTGTATCCAGAGGAGAAAAACATTATAAATTTGATCATGTTTTTACTTTTATACATTCTGATCACATGACATGTGAAAAAGTTCTAGCCATAATGAAGAATAAAAAGTACCGATTTCCATTGTTTAGAACCAAGCTGCTCGTTGCTGGGCAGACATGACATCAGACTATTAAATTGAATTCAACGGAGACAAACTGCTGAAAACTAAATTCTTTGTGGGGCTTTCAAAATAAATTAATAGTGACGTCATTTTGGTAGGAAACTTTAACTGATAAAATATTATGAGCCTGTCTTCTATCTTCTTTCTGTACTTGCGCTGGATCTGCGGCTTTGTAGTCTTGTGGTAAGACACATTATTCACATAATCTCACCGCACTCAAGTGCAAGATTAACTGTGGGGTTGTCAATGTTAAAGAAAAAAAAATCACAGTCATGGGTGTCAGTCAAGTCTTGTCCTGTAATATAAGATGCTTTATGTTAAATTTTACTGTAAGGTTAGGACTCCTTGCAAAGCGAATTGAGTACACTTTAGTGAATATTGGGCAATATAAAAGCTCACCTCTTTTTTATTAGCCTATTTTGTCAACTTCCAACATATTGGGGAAATTAGTTTAACATTTCCGATTATGTCAGTGGGGACTTCTCTGCAGCTTGCTATTTTTATTCTTTCATTCTCGGAGACATGTGGATACGCTGATAAAAATTTGAAATCCCGAACTGCGTGTTGAACTCATTTTGAAGAAAACAACAAACAAATAGAAATATGTGATTTGTCATTTGAGTAGCACTTTTTATGTGGTAAAAGGAATATCCCCTCCCCCCCCCCCCCCCCCCCAAAAAAAAAAACCCCAAATAAACAGAAAAAAAACAAACAAAAAAAAAAAAAAACAAAACAAAAGCAAAGCAAATGAAGAACAACGACAAAAAAACAACGAAACAATATTTATTTAAATACAAAAAAACGAACAAAAAACAAAACAAAAAAACATCAAACACAACTCTACTCGTTTCATGCCTTCCCAATACCTGTCGCTCTACGTTACATACAGTATAGATATCAACTTAGGTCTTATCATGATACCAATGAATAACTCATAACACAGACTCACTCGGTCAAGACAATGTCATCTGCTGACCCAATAGCCGTTAAGGGTCATGACGAGTACGCGTAACTCGCATGCCATCTATCGCCAGACTGGTATCCCATTTTGCTGTCTGCATCAGATGCAATAGCTCTGAAGACATCGTTGTCGGTTTGTCGAGCACGCGACTCACCTGTTAGTAAAACGTGAGCTTTTGCATAGTGCAATTCCACCAAATGCGCTCAAAGCACTTCACAAGGGTTCCAAATCAGACAGCAATATTTAAAATGCAATTCAGAAAAGTATTGGCGTCGATTGTAGAGTGTCCCACTCGTGGCTAGGCGGAGTTGCCTTAACAGTCGGCTTGTGGTTTCGAATCCTCATCGCCGCAAAGTTTTCATTCACTATCGTCTTCTGACACTTTTCTAAACACTTCATTTCTTGTTATTTAATATGCAAGTGACCTGTAAAGTTATTTTATAATCTTTTTCTGACACAGGCAGTCTATTAAAACTAGGTACTTTTTTTTACACATGATTATGGGGATATAATAATATGAGGAAAGAGCCTTTTTCAAGGACACGACTTTACGCCTTTCACTACAGACCTCGAACAGGACCTAAAAGTCAAGAGGCAAATGCCATATCAAAAGAGCACAAAGCCGTAAATTTAAACATGTCTTGTTTAACTTCGCAACATACCGGGTATATTGTGTCTTGTGCATATTATATAGAGATGCTGAACAAACATCATTTCCTGTGAACAAGTGAAAATCATAAATCTCTCTTTCAGTAAGATATTTTTGATGAAAAGGTTGCGTCTATACAATGAAGTTCGTCCTCTGCTTTCTCACAGAAGATACCAAGTGGTTGGTTTCTATTTGTTTTGCTTTTTGTTTGCTTGGGGTTTTTTTTAGAGTTCAGGCCTATCAGATTGTTTTATCTATGTTTTTGCATTTTTGATTAGAAGAAATCTACAACAGTAGTTGGTATGTTCCATGTCTGTTGAATGCGAAGCTTTTTGATACTTATTTTTTCAACCCTGACTTCATGGCAACATAACAATCAAATTAAGAATTTGGGGAGCGGGCATTGGTGTAAGGATAAAGATATGAAAGAAACGTTATGCAACAGTGTCAGACAAAGCAATGAAAAATATAATTTTAAAAAAAACATCCCAAAAAAATCAGCCGTCCTTGACTGGGATCGAACCGGCAATCAGGAGGTCTGAGGTCGATGAAAACTGATTTTGGGAGATGATTTATTTTCTGTTAATTGTAATTTTCTTTCTTGCTTTGTCTGGTACTGTTACAGACACAGTTTTTCATATCTTTATCTGGTAATATTTAGCATATTGTTGCTTATATTTTTTCTATCCGACCGAAACAACTATTGTTTCGCAATTGTAATTGAATTATTCAATTAAATTGAAGTAAAGAACACGCGTTTCCATGGGACTAAAGGTAAAACTTGAGCTTTCATGTAAAAAAACATCCATTTTATGTGCTCTGCAATGGTCCCCAAATAAATTTTTTAAAACGCTTTGTAACTAATGAGCTTTTTTCAAGTTCGCAACTATGTGATTATCACAGCAGGACACGATGCAGGGACCTACAATTTACAAGTCGAGTGTCACGCCAGGAGACCACAGGGCAGGGCCGCACAAAGGGAATCACAAACTCACAAATTCCTCCTGGGATCGACTTATTATTATTATTATTATTATTATTATTATTATTATTATTATTATTATTATTATTATTATTATTATTATTATTATGCTGATGATGATGATAATAATCATTATTATCTTTATTTTTACTATTATTATTATCATTATTATTATTATTTTTTATTATTATTATTATTATTATTATTATTATTATTATTATTATTATTATTATTATTATTATTATCATTATTATTATTATTATTGTTGTTGTTGTTGTTGTTGTCGTCATTGTTATTATTATTATCATGATCATCGTCATGATCATCGTCATCACCATCATCATCATCATTATCATCATCATTATCATTACCAATATTAATCATCAACAATGCAACTCGAAAAAGACTGCGAAAGCTTTTGTGTCATGATAAAAAGAAACATTTATTGCGACAGATTATAATAAATAGAATTAAGAAAAAATTATATGAAACAGGTATTTAAAAAGTTAATGGATATAAAAAGGCATTGTCTATATATAGATAAGAAGGACGCCAGATATCGGAATGAATAGAGAAATGATTGATACAACAACCTGTGACAACCAGAGATTCTTTAATGAAATTTAAGACAGACACCTCTCTCTCTCTCTCTCTCTCTCTCTCTCTCTCTCTCTCTCTCTCTCTCTCTCTCTCTCTCTCTCTCTCGCTTGCTCACTCGCTCTCCTCTTTCCAACACCTTCTCTTGCCCTCTTCCTTTCATTCTATTAGTCTGAAGAACCTGTTAGTTTCTCTTCGTTTAGTGTTCCTGCTCTCTCTCTCTCTCTCTCTCTCTCTCTCTCTCTCTCTCTCACTGTATATATATATATATATATATATATATATATATACACACACACACACACACACACATAATATGTTTGCGCGTGTGTGTTTGTGTGTTGGTATGTTTCTCTATCTATCCATTCGCTCAACCTTAATTCACTTTCAGTCTTGACTTCTCTAAGCATATACTTAATCTTATTTTTTTAAAAACAATATTTATGCACACTTAGATATTGATCTAGGAAATATTACCTAGATAGTTTTATATATTTTCACAGCCTTTAAATCATATGGCATTCTACAGAGGTACACTATGAATGTATCAACCCAGCTTTATTGGAGCGTTACTGTGTGTCATATCAAAATGTTGCTCAATAAATAAGATAATCTTTTTTGGGACTAAAGGCAAAATTTAGAAAATGTGTGTATCTAATATTTCATTACATGAAAATGAAATGCATTCGAAAAAAAAAAGGGGGGGGGGGGGGAAGGAAAGAAAAGCTCATAAAAAAGTAGGCCTATTTCTGCACAGTTTTCATAATCTGAATACTATTGTCTTTTCGACACATTCGACAGTAAAAACATCCTTCCTTAAAGTCTTGTATTATAAAACACGTCTATCACATAACAATCAATATGTAAAGAAACGGTTAGAATGTGTCAAAACCAAGCTTTGTTTTGTTGAAGTTGATAGCTTATATTAAAGTGATAGTAAGCTGCTGGAAGTTGTGGACTGTAAAAAATATTAACTAACATTGAATATAACAGCTTCAAAACAGAACCCAATTCCAAAACACAGAAAATTTTGGGCTCAAAAACCTTCTTCAGTCAACAACAACAACAAACAATGAAAACATAAATACATTTCTAAAAATCCAGATTGACAGCTGTCGCTGATCTGTTTTTTTTTTTTTTTTTGTAATGCATTTATGTTTATTTGTTGTTGGCTGAAGCATGTCTTTGAACCCGAAACGTTCCATGCTTGTTTGTTTTTTTTGCAGCTGTTATTTTCATTTTTGTCATATATTTTTACAGTTCAAATTGAAGCAGTCTTTCGCATCCTTTCAGCCATTGGAGAAGTGATTGTCCCAAATTCTTAATCTTGAAAAGGACACCAGCTGTCACAAAGCACTTCTTAAATTAAATATCTTATTTTAATAAGGCATCGATCCAAGCCCAGTGCTTACGAGTTTCAGTTTTCTGCTGCTTGAGCTACCGTAATCAAGATATCAAGGGAGAGTATGAATAGGACAAAGTGAGGCATGTTCTATGACTCACAATCTATTTCCCCTTTTGAAAATAAATGAATTGTCATTTATATTCATCATCAAATGAGTCATAAGTGTTCCCAACCTTTGGTTATCGTCCTTCAGAATTTGTTCCAGAGAAACAGCAGCAGCGTTGGATTTTGCTTATAAAGAAGAGCCATGGTCCATGATAAACACTGAAAGTTAATGCAACAGAACGACTTTGATAGATCAGCCGATTTATTGTTCCTGCTTTTGGCAAGATTCTTTTTATAACCTATACTGAAGAAGAGATGCATATTTTGTTTCGTCATCGTTGTCCAAATTTGCATTGATCACCGCACACAAGTTTTGATCTTTGAACCTTTCAATACTGGTCACGGTACCCTGCCAAAGGCCGTCATCGGTGGGTTCCAGATGAAACCATTCATCTCCGATGGTTACTGCAGCCGCCAGGGCATCGGGCAACCTCATTCTGAACACAACATCACCCGTCACCCTCTCTCCAACCAATGAAAATGGTTCGTAGAGAGCACATCCATCGCGCCACTGAGAAAACTGCTTTGGAAAAACTCTGCACTTTCGTGGAGTTGCGGTGCAATTGATAACGTAGTTGAACACGTTGGGAAGCTCATGGCTATCATAGCTCCTTGGTAAAGCATATAACTGTAGCTTATGGTAACCTGTGTGGTGCAGCGAAACCAAAATACTCACACTGACGTCTTGAGTTTGGACGAAGACGCCTTCCCGAGATTCTTTAGCCGTTTCCATGTTGAGAACTTTGCCGGTAATCTTAATAGGCTCTGAGGTTTTAAATTTAATGACAAATTCGTTTTCTCCTGTAGAAAATTGTGGTTTTGGATGACTATCAACGGACATTCCAAACTTCTCAAAATTTGGTAACGCCCCGATACAGATGCTTTGCGCCTCTGTCATTCTTGATTTGTGCTGTAAATGAAATAAAATAAGGATGTGAAAAAGACGGATATTATAATATAGGAATCAGTTTCTATATGTCAAGACAATTTCTTGAAACAATCTGCCATAAACATCCTGACCTTGACGATTATGTAAAAAAATTTCGAGGCTGATATATAAGTTTTAACAAGCTTTTCTTCTCATGGGAAAAGGGGGGGGGGGGGGGGGATGACGGCGATGATAGTGATGATGATGATGATGTTGATGATGATGATGATGATAATGATGTTGTTGATGATGATGATGATGATTATGGTGATATGTTGATGATGAGTGTGATGACCAATAATATTTGTAGTAATAATAGTTGTGGTAATTAAGGTATTAGTAGTAGTAGAAGTAGTAGTAGTAGTAGTAGTAGTAGTAGTAGTAGTAGTAGTAGTTGTTGTTGTTGTAGTTGTAGTTGTAGTAATAGTCGTCGTACTAGAAGTGGTGGTAGTAGTGGTGTTAGTGGTGGTGTTAGTAATAGTAATAGTAATAATAATAATAATAATAATAATAATAATAATTATAACAATGATAATAATAATAATAATAATAATAATAATAATAATAATAATAATAATAATAATAATAATAATAATAATAATGATAATAATAATAAGAAGAAGAAGAAGAATAACAATGATAATAATAATAATGATAATAATAATAATAATAATAATAATAATAATAATAATAATAATAATAATAATAATGATAATGATAATAACAATAATAATAATAGTAATAATAATACTTATATAATAAAAATAATAATAACGATTATGATGATGGTGATGATGATGATGATGATGATGATGATGATGATGATGATGATGATGATGATGATGATGATAATAATAGTAATAATAATTATAACAATGATAATAATAATAATAATAATAATAATAATAATAATAATAATAATAATAATAACAATGATAATAATAACAATAATAATAGTAATAATAATAATAATAATAATAATAATAATAATAATAACAATAATAATAATAGTAATAATAATACTTATATTAATAATAATAATAACGATTATGATGATGGTGATGATGATGATGATGATGATGATGATGATGATGATGATGATGATGATGATGATGATGATGATGATGATGATGATGATGGTGATGATGATGATGATGATTATAATAATAATAGTAATAATACTAGTGAAGAAGAAGAAGAAGAAGAAGAAGAAGAAGAAGAAGAAGAAGAAGAAGAAGAAGAAGAAGAAGAAGAAGAAGAAGATGATGATGATGATGATGATGATGAGGATGATGATGATGATGATGATGATGATTATGAAGAGCAACATGTGCCTATGAGAAAGATAAAAGATGAATATAAGCAGCAGCTATTATGAAGGAGAAATGTTAAGAATCTCTAATTGAGGCTCCGGATTCAGATTACATTTATTAAATTATCCAACTCCACCCTGAACGCTATCCATTTCATTTATTTTCCTTTCAACCAGACAATAATTAGCAAATGTAAGTAGGTATGTTGTGTTATCACGTGTAGGTAAAAACACAGGTAAATAACTAAACGCACATCCATTCGTTGTGTTATGCTTACCAGAAACTATTATTGATGCCAATTCAGCATTAAACAAGTTGGTTAATGAAAATAGTAAGCCAAATGCTTTTACATAAGGTGTATTTTAAATCAGTTATAGCCGTTATATTATTTGACATTAACAATCTAATCTCTAACGATGCATGGACAGAAGATATTGGGCCTACAGGAAAGAAGTGAAGAAGAGTAATAATAGGCTGACTCAAATACATTTTTTACATTTCCAAAGTATTTGTGGCCTTGTTACGTTTATAAAAAAAGAATGGTTTAGTCTCGAAAGAATCACAAAATGCAGCTCAACACAAAATCTTGGCACATCCAACTAAACACGGGTATCGCTATAGAAGATTGAGTCGGAGATAGTGAATTCAAAATATATGTCAATAACAAAAATGATAGCAAAACCGGAACAAGAATCGCAATGAATGTGCGGCTATGTGGTCTTGTGGTACGACACTCGCTTTCGAATCGGAAGTTCCTGGGTTCGAGCCTTCGTTCGGCACATAGTTGAGTCCTTGGAAAGGGCTCTTTACTCATATTCTCTCATGTGTAAAATGAGTACCTGGCCGTTAACAGCGTTGTCTCTGTCCGAAAAAAATTATAATATCGCCTAACAGGCGTCATGTCCCGTCCTACATGTTAAGTGTTGCTGTTGGCCGGGGACCCCTTGTAAAGCGCTTTGAGCACGTTTAGTGGATATTGCGCTAGATAGAAGCTCAATGAACAAACTGACGTGTGTAAGTGTCAACTGTCAACAGATAGCGCTATTAATAGTAACGAGGGAACCTGTAAAGGCTGAAGAAGAAGAAGAAGAAGAAGAAGAAGAAGAAGAAGAAGAAGAAGAAGAAGAAGAAGAAGAAGAAGAAGAAGAAGAAGAAGAAGAAGAAGAAGAAGAAGAGGAAGAAAAAGAAGAAAGTTCCGAAAAAGGAAAGGAATAAAGAAATAAAACACATGGAAGCCACAATTGATCAATATTCACAAAATTCCCGAAGATAGGTGGAATCCAGAGATAAGTTTAATATAACACACCAATTTTTGCGTTTGACTGCCAAAGCCCTCTCAGCTAGGCGGTTAACATACCCGCTCACCACTTGATAAAAATTAGATGAAGTCCCGCTTTAGGATTTTAAAAATCCTTTTTATTTCCTACTCACTTATCATTTTGTTAAATTATTGTAATTATAGTAGGATTAAATCATTTAAAGAACGTTTTTGACAGCGAAGTGATAATGAATGTCATGTTTGGTGACAGCATAAAAACCTGTCTTCATTTTTTGCCTACAATTCATTGCTTTAAAAAAGTTGTAACATAGGACTAGACAAATAACAACTTGGTCTTATAGTTTGACGTTATTGGTTTGTGCAGCGTCTAGTGAGTTGTCGTTATTAGAGCTCAAGGAAACACGTGATTCCATTGGTTGAACTAGTGAATACAACTCATGATCTGTTTTCTTTTGCGACCAAAGACTTGTCCCGTCTTTTGACGTCATTTTTTGTTCAGTGTCAGGCTTTAATAAGTTAACGATGGCTACAATCTGGCGGGGTATTATGACTAATCCAAATTTCTGATTATAGATAGAATGCGCTTGGCCAAGGAGTTCGCAACACTGCCATCCGGAAGTATAACGGACCAACACACAAACTCTGTGTAACCATGAACTTTTATAGTCTGGTTAATACAGTTTAGTGAGAACAACTCACAAACGCGGATGGCAAAAACAATAACAAAAGCCTGAGTGACGTCATCTGCATACTATCTATATCTTAGTAATGTGAGCTTTTTTTAAATACAAGAAATGGAATGAGTAGAGAATTGCCAGAGGACAATCAAGAGTAAAAACGTTTCGTGGCGATGGGATGTCGAACCCATTTCACAACGATGGCGGCAACTTCGTTATGTTTTGTTTTTGTTTTTTTTTTATATACAGAGTCATATTCAAATGTGCTCATAAGGCTTTACATGGGTCTCAAGTACGAGATATAACGTCTTTAACTAACGCGTTGCCTGTAACCAGTTAACTGCCGTACTCTGGAAAAACCCATATTTAATAATTTGGCCAGAAAACTCGTCCTTCACAAATCGATTGATTTAAATGACCCAGATCTTGGCAAAAACTCTCAAACCTGAAGCCTCGCCGCCACAGCTGTACTAGAACCTGCCTCTACAGATCGGAAGCCGAGTGTTATACCTCACACACACACACACAAAAAAAGAAACTAGAGCATTTATACAGCGCAATATCCACTAAAAGTGCTCAAAGCGCTTTACAAGGGGTCCCTAGCCAACAGCAACACTTAACATGTTGGACGTGACAAGACGCCTGTTAGATAATAATACATATTTTTATCGGACAGAGACAACGTTGTTAACGGGCAGCTACTCATTTTACACCTGAGTTCGGTTAGTATTACTAAAGAGTCTTTTCCAAGGACTCGAACCCTGACCCTTCCGATCCAAAGGCGAGTGTCAGACCACAAGAACACAAAGCCTCACATTATATAGTGAGGTATAAAAGGAGGAATGATGTAAGATTAAAAAAAATGTATGATACCAACATCTAAAAATTGAAACAAGTAATCTATTTAGTGTTAGAAAAGACAATAATTGATTTCACACATTGCATTGTCTTACCTTCACCATTATTCAAGAGTATAACTTTCAATCACACACAATAATGAGTCAATGTGGTTCTCGAACTGCCTTCACATTGAACTATGCCTTTGGTACCTGTATCAAAATTCAAGTGGTACTA
>NC_088361.1:64402211-64404711 GCF_034508935.2 Berghia stephanieae | reverse complement strand
GACTTGCTCAAGGCCACGCAGAGCAGCAGCGGGTGATCGAACTCGATACCTGTCGGGTACGAAGCAAAGAGCGTACCGCTGAGCCACGCTTTCCCATAAGCCACGCTATCCCATTCTTTATGATCATATCTGGTAATGTTTGACCTGAATCTTTCTTCCCCCCCCCCCCCCCCCCCCCCCATCCCCTCCTACAGGGTATTTAAAGGCCTTTGACCTAAGCAAACTTTATTATGACATGTTCTCTTATGTTAATTTTTCAAGACCAGAGCACTCTCCTCCTTGAATAAAATAAATGCATATGAGCAGCACAGTAATTGATTTCCAATTAATAATTGAAGGATCCTTCAATATTTTAACTAAACAGCGTAAAAATTTATTGACAATCTATGGCTAAAATCATAAACAAAATTTGTAAATAATTATGTTTTCACTTCGAATACATACAATCTTAATAATTTCTATCCTCATATTAATCAAAACATACGGTACTGTTTCCGCGTGTGGTTTCTTCATGGCCAAACCGCTGAATCAAAATGTTGGCCCCGAAGAAGCTGCACGCGGAAACATAAAATGAGGTGGGTAATTAATACGATTAATTTATTTGTTCTTAGAGTCCGCACTCTAGTAGATCCGCGTATAAACCTCATAATCTATATATATATATATATATATATATATATATATATATATATATATATATATATATATATATATATATATATATATACGCAAATATAATTAACGTCATTATTAAAGAGAATAATAATGTTGCAATATTGATATGGATGACTACTCATATAGAGTACATTGCAAATCTCGTCAAAAGTTTGTCAAATGTCATGTAGCAATCTAAGCTTACTGTGCATGTAATAAATGGATAAGTCTGAAAGTAAGAATTAAAATAATTATAAAGACTTACCTCGTATAGCAAAGAAAAATTGCACAATGCAGAATGAAATAATACTCTGTAGTGTTCAATAGAAACCTCTCATTGCTAGCTTTCAGATGATGAAAGAATGAATACCCTCTAGCACTTACTGTAAATTCGTCAGTTTACAAAAATAATAGAAAACCCTAGTCTATCTTTCGTTAAATAGAGAAACAAATATGAGCCTACGTTACTTTTGGGAGGAACACAGCGAGGGATTAATTTGACCTATTTTTTTCTGCCAAAACTAGAAAATAATCATGATCCTCAATAAGATCTACCTGTCTCTTTCCTGACTCGGCTTGAACAGCCTAAATCTATTTACCCTACCTTTCTGTTTTGACGTCGTACTTGAATATTGTATAACGCAAAACCCATTAGTTTTTATATTCTTTCTTTCGCTTCACCTGGTATGTTTTACTACGAATTCCACATACAACCCAGCCATCACTACCACCACCATCACAAGTACAACAATTATTGTCACGAACCATCATTATCTTCTCCAAAGCCATAGTAATCAACACTACATAATTAACACCATCGATGTCAAAGCTTATTAAACTCGTAGCCCCCTTCTCCCTCTGTCATTTCTTTTTGCTCCTTATATACTGCCTCTCTCCCTGGTCAACATTGTTCCCTGTTCTCTCCCTCTCCAACTGAATCTCATTTTCTCTTCTTTTTCTTCTTCCATTTTTCCCTAATGCGCTCTCCTCTTTTCTCTGTCACCTTCTTTCTCCTCTATCACTTCCTCCTACGTACCTTTCTTTTTTTTTAATTTCATATCATTCCCGACCGCTCATTCCTCTTCTCTTCTCCCCCTCTATTTCCTCCTTCTCTTCATCATAATTCTTTAACTCTCCCAACTCCTTCACACAATTTTTTCTCTCTTCGATCCCCAATATCAGGATCCCCCCCCCCTCCTCCTCCTCCTCGTCATCCTTCTCCTCCAGCTCCTCCACCACCTCCACTTGCTCTTCCTCTGTCCTCCTTCTCATTATCCCCAATTTTCTTTATCCTCTTCTCCACCAGTATATTTATGTCATATATCATGTCATCCACCTAATATTCATATTGTTTCATTTTTCTCCTTCTCTTCTTCCTCTCCTCTTTTTTTCTCACTCTGCTCAAAAATCCTTCACCGTCCTCCATCGCCTTCACCTTGCATTCGTTTTTCTTCATTCTATCACCATTCGCACCATCATCAAAATACATAAGAGTTTTTTCATCTCCCTCTTACATTCATTCTATTCTGGAAATACCTTTTCCCATTACAAAAACATTCTTGGGGAATTCGTAGAGGCCTTGACATCTCTCTTCTCTCTCTCTCTCTCTCTCTCTCTCTCTCTCTCTCTCTCTCTCTCTCTCCTCTCATAAATCATCTTACTAGTAGGAGGTAGATATACTTACAGTAAGTTTGATCTGATCATAAAGCAAGACTTACACACATGTACAGAATTGTAAACCGACACAACAAATAATCGCATTCCCAATTGATTTTATTGGATGATCCACACAAAAAACTCCAACAAAAAACAAAAACAAAAAAACAAAAAAAAAAAACAACACACA
>NC_088361.1:64344711-64394711 GCF_034508935.2 Berghia stephanieae | reverse complement strand
CTGATCTAACTGGGCAGAGCGTTCTAGAATTTTGGGCCCAAAAATAGGAAAGACCGATCACCGAAAGTTTCTGGAAATTTTCATTGGTACGATTAACAATGTGGTGTCGCTGGAACGCCAGAAGAAGCGAGAATTCGACTTCTTTTTAATCAGGTCCGAAAGATATTGTACGGGGAGGGAGGGGGGGGGGTCATATAACCATATAAGCAAATAAACACAACGTCTCATATTATTGGCTATAAGTTTATTTTCCAGCAGCGAGCTCATCCCGACATAATACTGCTTTGAGACGGTGGGTAACAAATAGGAAATGTATAGATAGTATGCAGATGACGTCACTCAGGCCTTTGTTATTGTTTTTGCCATCCGCGTTTGTGAGTTGTTCTCACTAAACTGTATTAACCAGACTATAAAAGTTCATGGTTACACAGAGTTTGTGTGTTGGTCCGTTATACTTCCGGATGGCAATGTTGTGAACTCCTTGGCCAAACGCATTCTATATTATATATATATATATATATATATATATATATATATATATATATATATATATATATATATATATATATATATATACACACATATACACACATTAAGCCTAAAATTAAAAGATGTGTATATCGATTTAATTTTGTTTACATCGCGTCTTTACAATTGATATAATATTCAAATATTTGAACAGGTGTTAGTTGAAAGTGTTTGAATATCACGATTTGAAATTCTATACAGCACACATTTTACACAGCACACACACACACACACACACACACACACACACACACACACTCACAACATGCACTCAAATACACACAAATGCTAACATATTTATACATATATTCATATAGTTATGTGTACTGTATTAAAACACATCTGCATATTATGCTGAAAGAATGATATTGTTAAGTAGGTTGAGCATTAAACTAGCACCCGCAGGACCCGATCCGGTCCCACGGTAAACATCTCATCGGAATCTATCACCCCTGTTGCTCAGTGGCTTATCTCGGCCCTTTTCGATACAAACATTTGGACGAATTTCCCCCTAGGACAATTTTTTTTGTTTTAGAAATTGAATTACAGCTATGACTATATGTATCCAGAACATGATGTACGAAAAACAATGTGAACTTTGTCAATAGTTCAAAAGTTGTCAGAGCAAATTTTTTTTATTGCTGTATTATCTTTGTAGTCCAAAGCAGTAGTAGTTTATAAATCCATTAAAAGAGACTTTACAGCAAACAGAAGCCAGAGCAATGAGTAAAAGACGAAAGCGTTTACCAATCCTAAAGTTTCTTAGATTGGAATCAATATTCTCTAAAAGAAAATAAAAACATTTTCATTCGAAGAAGTGAAGACACGAAAAGGCGTGTAGATTTCTGGGACATTATAAGAGAAATATTTTTAACGTTCTTTCTATCCTACAGATCTTACTCCACAAATGGCATCCGGTCAAGTTCAGTTACCAAAAATCACCGAGGGCTACCTGGGACCCCAGGCCAAATTTGAAGCATATGGGCTTAGCACAATCTCTCACAGTGATCCCGTTATCTACATGGCGGAGGACCAGCCAACTGTCGACATCATCATTGGAATCCAACCAGGGACGAGGATTACAACTAAACTCATCTCCTACGACAGAAAAAAGGAATGCAACGAATACTGCCTTGTCCGGGCGATGGGTCCGACTTATTCGTTTCTAATCCGGCCACCTCTCGGAGGATTTTACAAATTCCAAATCTACGCCTTGCCCGGAAACGAAGCTGGACCTCAACTGTTAGGAGTTTACAACTACTTCATCCACTGCCCGAATAATTTTGGAGACTACCCATTTCCTAAGCAGTTTCCAATGTGGAAAGGTGGCTACCTCTACGAGCCTCTCAGTCTTCCTAAGGGGATTCGACATCCAGCTGTTAAATTCAATGTAACGGTTCCAAACGCCAAGGAAGTTCAGGTCAAGGTGGACGAATTGTGGAATCCCCTGCAAGAGACAGAGCCTGACACGTTCGAAGGCCTGGTAGATTTCAGTCAGGGTTACAAATCTGGTTCAAAGGCAAAAGTAAATGTGAGATTTAGTGGTAATAATTACAATACTCTTCTTGAGTATTCATTGTAAAGGTAAATTCATCTTCTTAAACTGAATATAATCTACCCTTAAAAACACACGCTCCAAACTTTATCACAAAAATTAAAATGATAAACTTAATTATAATTTAGGAAATCGCCCGTGACGAAAGTACAACATGCAGTCATAACCCTTTTTTTTTAAGCATTCACGTGAAAAGGAATAAATCCTATAATTGTAGACAGCTTACTATGTGATATTTTTGTCTACGATTACGGCGTGCGTTGTATCTCATATTTAAAAAATAAAACATCTTTCAGAAAGGTTAATTGGTAGTCTAGGTCAAAAGTTAAAATACAGAATAAACTGAGAAAAATACGGTTTAATGTGATTTCGAAATTGCTATTGTGGATTGTCTTCTTACAACATGGATAAAATAATTCTATAAATAATGATCTGAAATGTTTGCAATATTTCATCTCCTTTAGGTGTAATTTTTTTTTACATTATATGATTGACACTTAAAATGGATTCGGGGAGGATGGTCAATGTATACAGAACAATTGAAAAATCTCTGAGCAAACCAATCGCAACAAATATTTTGTCATTCAACCAGATGACTGCTGTACTCTTGAAATCCCAGGTTTGAGAGTTTTTGCCTAAACGGGGGTCATTTACATCGGCCAATATTTGAAGAACGAGTTTTCTGTCCAAATGTTTAAATACGAGTTTTTCTAGAGTACGACGATTAACTGGTTTACGGTAAGGGATAGCTCTGAATGCTATCCATTTCTTTTGATCAAGCTCCGGATGAAAACCCTCCACGTAACGTTGATTCAATATCCATCGTAGCCTATTTCCTTTCATAGCTTACTAACAAAATTACTTTTGATATCAAATGTTACTATGCACAGTGTGTTTCTGAAATATAAAGCGGTGAAATGTGAAACATATCCAATTTCAAAAGAAGGGAATTATTGAATAGTGCTTTTGAAAAGAGGGTTATGATGGAAAACTACAAGTATAACATGTGATATGTTTGAATTGTCTAGCTAACCATTTTGAAACAAGTATCCTAACCATAAAGACATTGACATACAAATGTATTACTTTTTTCTTTCGATTTCTTTTCCTGCTCTCTATTACGCTTACTATCCAAAAACTGTAAAGTGTGTTGTTTTAATCAAAATATTGGACTTCGGAAATTAATTGGTCAAGTATAAGAACAACTTTACAACTGTAGTCATCACTTTTCTCCCATTTTATTTCATCGCCATTATACAATATACATTTAAAGCTATATCTTCAAAGTGTCAAATAATATTTGTGTATGTCTAATTATATTTTTACTTCAGAGTCAACTTTAGCATTAAATATATATCTTTATATAAAAAGGTCTATTTTTTTCTAATAAAGTTAATAAAACTTATAACATTGGATTCTTCTTGTGATTTCACCTGTAAGTTGATGGTCATTCATTTCGACCTGACAATTTCAGGTTTTCCTTCTTGTCTATCAAAAGCAATCTTGATTTTTGTTAAAGTCAATTAAAAAGATGATCAAGGAGGAGTGAATAGAGGAGTATAATATTTGCAATGCGCCTCTCCCATTATATTATTATGAACCAGCATTGCCCACACAGACAAACAGGATATTATATTGACCGACTGTGGATTGAATGAAACTGTGGTTTGTTGGTCGGCTTTATAAGTGTAAAATGTATTCCTTTATGGAGCATTCTTGACTTATGTATCATTGGTGACAACACGAGATCAAAGATACGATCAAACAATAAACAGGAGTGGAGTATACATTTACACAAGGTGCTCCTGTATCTATTGAAAGAGGGGAAAAAATCGAATGGCCAATCTTGACACAAAGACATATGAATTCAATAACAAATGTATATCAAATGAAACCGCGAGAGGATGATGGGAGCTACTGGTAGGATCTTCACCTTCCCCCATGCCTATTGATCTGTAGTTCTTTTCCAAAAAGTTTTTGTCTAAGACAAAGTGAGATAATATGGTATTTCCCAGAGCTTGATTGTATCATTTTCTAAGAGAGAGGCTCTTCTGTGTAAACGATTATTTTCTGTGTTTCGGAAACAATTTTTGGTTGCTTTTTGATGTGTAATATGGTCACAGTTTGTAGTATTTCCTTTGGCAAGGTCAAGTGCTGACACCTCTATGCAACTGCGTGGTCTCATCTCATAGATGCGTAGAGATGAACGTTTGACACTACTTACATTGTCTTAGACTTACTTTTTCTAAGACGCATGTGGCAGTTTGGCCGCTTTCTTCTGTAAGAATTACTCCCTTTCCCGCCAGAATACTTACTCATTTGGCATACTGCTTCTTCTTCTTTGTCTTCTTCCTTTTCTTCTGCCCACCCCTTCTCCTGAGCATAGGCCGTCAGCCACAGCTTGTCATCTTCTTCATCCTGTGCTGTCTTTTTCAGTTCTTTCCGTGTTCCATACTCTTTGTATCTGCACAAAAAGACAAATCTTTATGCGGCGTTTCACCTTTCCCTTGCGGTTCCATTTCATTGTTTTCCTAGTTATGCTCCCACATTAGTGGCGAATTTCTAGGTCGGCTGGTATAAACTCTGAATTTGAAAAAAAAAAGTGTCCGCATTGAACACGTAAAGACGAAGAGGACGACATTGCACAACTTTTCAGATTTTTAAATTCTGCACTTTTGCTTTTGCGGTAGAGGGCGAGAATTTTTTTTTTTTCATGTGGGAATAATGACTCAAGGCCAGAGTGACTAACCCAGACCTATACATTGTAGGAAACGCGTTGTCAAGATATTGATTGAACATGATATTATTTTTAGTTTTTGAGAAATTAACAACACTTGCGATACTTTTATGTACAAACTTCTGACACTTTCCTGCTCACTTCATTTCTTGTTAGCACAAACTTAAACGTGGTCGTTTATATTGAGAGACTAAATGCATTAAAAAAGCCTTTTGATGGGTCCCAAGCAAACAGCAACCTGCAAAATGTAGAACGAAACATGACTTATATAAGACACTATTACATTTTTTCAAAGGAGATAACGAGTGTAGTGAGAAATGTCAGGAATTAATTTTCTCCAAGGACTTGACTTTACGCCATTCATAGCAGGATTCGAATAGGGACCTACAGATCCGAAGGCAGTTGCCATACAAGACCACAAAGCCACAATTATATGAAATTTCAATATAGAAAAAGGGAAGTTGATTGTATAGTTACACAATGGCATCCAAAAGATATCGAAGATAAGGAGGACTTTTTCATATTGGGAACAAAAGTAGATTTAAAAGACCACAAAATGTGCTCATGGCGTTTGTCATGGGGTCAAAAATCCAAAGTAACACTTTTAAGGAAGACACGACTGCGCTCTTACATTTTTATTATCAACAAAGACAACGCTGCTACCAACCAGACACTCATTTTACAATCTTTACGGCGAAAGAATGCGAATAAGTAGTCTTTCAGAACAATTTGCTCCATGGCGTATCCCGGATTTTATAGCTTGAAAAGTGCTTGTTATCCTTTGAATAGGACGTTAGTCTATCGCAAAGTACTTCCGGTCAGATGTTTCAGATCCAGCTACCCAATCACTGCTGGGTGGGGGTCAGAAAAAATCTCGACTTCATCCGGAATTGACCTCGGTCCTTTGCGTGTGAAGCGAATGCTCGACCAACTAAGCTATCGGGACCCCCTTGGGAATTAAGAGCCTTCTTTAACGACTCAACTTTGCGCCGCCCACGAAGGATTCGGGATTCGAATCAGAGACCTACGGATAAAATCCCAGTGTCATAGCACATGTCAACAAAGTTATTCAAAGGACGAACTTTTGAAAAAAATATGTAAATTTTGCTGCTCGAGGAAATAAATAACAATGTGAAATAGAATGTAAGCTTCAATTTAATATAGGAAAACATAAAATGGACGTTTCGGGTTTCCCTTTTATCAACAAAACAGGATGAATGAAACACATTAGATGAATGAGATAATGTGGTAGTGACGTTGTTAAGATGAATCATTTAACTTAACAACACTACTACCACATTATCTCATTCCTCTGTAGTGTTTCATTCAACCTGTTTTGTTGATAAAGGGGAAATTCGAAAAGTCCATTTTATCTGTTTTCGTATATTAAATTGAAGCTTACATTCCATTTCACATTGTTATTTATGAAAAAAAAACAAAGTACCTTGTACATGAAAAAAAAGTCATCTTTAGAAATGATACATTTGTACTTTACCGTCTCTCTTATTATTCAAGGAAACCCAGTAGAATCATGTCCGGAAAAGGTCAAAATCCAATCAAAATGATGGCAAAATATATTAGGCTATAGGGAGATAGAAACAGAAAAGATGGACTGAAATGGAACTCCATCTATCGCTCAATAAAAATTAGATATTGAACTCTCTCTCTCTCTCTCTCTCTCTCTCTCTCTCTCTCTCTCTCTCTCTCTCTCTCTCTCCCTCCCCCCCCCCCCCCCCCCCCCTCCCCCGGCTCACATCATCATTCCCCTTAATAAATTGTTTGAGAGTTTGTTATTGTTTATAAGAGGTTAAGAAAGTTTGTAACAATTTTTCACTCTCTCCTCACCAGTCATTTTCAGATTTTACCTCGAGACGTCACACCTACCAAACACGAAAATAGATTTTGCTTATTCAAACAAAAAAGCAACAAGTACATTCTATACATAAATTTGTTCAGCAGAATAAGCTCTAGAACACAGTGTAAAGATTTTATAGCTATGACAAACACACCCCTTTAAATGGTGTGATGTCCAAAATAAAATTGAAATGAAAATATTGTAGATAGTATCGTAATGAATGTGACGATGGTCCTATGGTTGGTAAGGTGAGAGTTGAGGTGATGACATTGCCACTAAAATATTCTAGGAATGGATAATCAAAAGATTATATTAGATTAAAATTTTAACCCGAGACCAAAAAGACATGAAGACTATCTACCTCAAACGCGAAGCTAAATTAGATCTAAAGATCAATTTATCAATTCTAGTCGATCACCAAAATAAACACAAGACCCTCACAGATTCGGGTGGTTTAAGAGTCATTCATCACAATTATTTGGTCGGCTGTACAAGGTGTTTAGTCAGTACTGAGACAGGACGACAATTCTCGAGGAGCATTTTTAATGAACAAAATGGACGATCTACCCTACCCAATCAATAAAATATTTCCTACACGCTTGAACCATCTTGAAACTACCCGGCAGCTGCGTCACAATGCAATGTTCACCAGTTAATTGCCATACTCTGGAAAGACGAGTATAACTTTAAAATTTGGCCAGAAAACGCGTCCTTCAAATATCGATCGATTTAAATGACTCCTCAACTCGGCAAAAACTCTCAAAACCTGGGACCTCGCGAGGCCGTTACTGGTTAACAAGATGTTCTGTGGTCTCCGTACCATTTCAACAATGAGTACAATGCCTCCATGTCCCACCGTGGCCCTCTAAAATCCACTGTGTTCGAGAGCGCGCTTAATTCAAAGAAGCCTTGAGAGTATTTGGAAATTACTGGCAATGTCCCAAGAGAGAGAGAGAGAGAGAGAGAGAGAGAGAGAGAGAGAGGGGGGGGGGGGGGGGGAAAGAGACGTGACGTGTGTGTGTGTGTGTGTGTGTGTGTGTGTGAATGAGTGCGTGTGTGTGTGTGAGTGAGTGTGTGTGTGTGTGTGTGTGTGTGAGAGAGAGAGAGAGACACACACACACACCCCATTTATTTAGTCAATGACTATGGTATCCAGGTAAATTAGACAGCAGCGGGCGTTCGTTTCGTCCAATCAAGACCTTGGGCTTCAATTTTTTTTTTACCATGTTGGAAAACAAAAGACAAGCCAATGCGATCTCTAAAATATAATATCGTCCTTTATAAAACTATTTCAAAGGAATATAATGGCAACTCATCTTAAAAATAAATGTTATTAATACGTAATATGTAAGACTATTGCTTCTCAGTCCCCTTTTTGAGAGAATAACATTTTTTTAAAAAGAACAATATAATACACACTTTTAATTGGTCTAATTTTCACAAAAGAAACTGGATATGTTACACAACTAGACCTGACGGAAACACTTTGCAATAGGCAAGTGTCCTATCAAATGGGTAGAAAAGAAATTTTACTGTCCGTGCATACTGTCCGTGGACCTGATAAGATAAGTTTTCCTCTTTGGAGGGGAAAAGTCTTTGAAATGATTGATGGATTTATAATTTATTTCAAAATATCTCCCATTTTTTCTGTCTTGATTGATATTTTTTATCGTTTAAAGCGACAATTAAAATCGTAACAGAAACCATTTTCTTTCCAAAGTATTTTTATTAGATCAGTAATCAAACTGCCAGAAATAAACACCGTCGTGTATTCAACATATGAAACTATCTCTTTTACTTATCTCATGGGGAAATTTGACCTTTGTGTCTCTTCCGAATAACCGAACATGCTCAATTATTAGCCACATATAACGCTTCAAAGAAGTCCAAATTATGTAGTTTCTAATTGAAGGAAAAGACGAGACAGTAGGGCTCAAACCCTGGTTCTTCTAGGGCTAGTAAAGCGATATATTATCCACTAAGCCATAGTTTTCATATTCCTGTACCAAAAAGAAATCGTACTGGGTGTTGTATGATCAAATGAAGGGCGGGGGTGCTTAAAAATGTGTGTCGTTACAGCACTTAACCATGACTAAACGATGAGCCTTCATAACCATTATCGGACGATTTTAATGATCGGATGATATACCATTTGTATAAAAAAGAATAAATCACCGTTAATGATATGGTCTTTTCAATATTTGCGAGAGTAAAACTATGGCATTAGCCAAATTTCAAGGTTGGGTAGATTAATTTAAGCGGCTGGTCATTCAATACATAACCTTTTTTTCTCTCCTGTCTTCATGGTTCATAAGTGGAGCATTCGTCTCATGAACGAGACTTAATGGTTTTTGAATGGTTAAATGTCATATCCCATTTAATTTGACCGATTGAAATCATTTACGTATCTCTACAACTTTGATACCTTGAGATGATGTGTAAACGTAGACAGAAATAATTATCACTCTGTAAGCATCCCTCTAAAATTAGATTTGACATAATTTCGTCATCAGGGAATGGGGTTATGGGTTGGTAATAGGCCACGGTATGGATGATTTCTAGAAGGAATAAAAGCAATGTTGTCATTATGATTAAAGCCAATTTGGCTGGAATTGGTCTCCGAACTAGTGCTCTAAAAATATAGACGGAAAATAAACTAAGATAGATTTTTTACTTAAATGAAATCTAGATAGATATTCTGGCGTATTTTGATTTTTTTTTTTTTAAAAGGAAGCTGATAGTATAGGATGGTCAAAAGTTTTAGACCTAGGGATTTATGTGTTTTTTTTTTTAAGGGGTTTAATGCTCTTTTAGGTCCTTTCAGCGCCAGTAAAAAGGGAGATGATCGGGAAAATGTGTAGATCTGAACTTAAAACCACCGGAGAAAAAGGAAGAGAATGGTGACTGGTTCAAATAAGGAAGAGAATATTCCACGAGCAATCAATCAATGTGTCTATTTTTAAATTACCTAAAAGTCCGATCAAAGTACAAAGGACCCTGCTATGAAGGATATACTCAAATGCTTACAAAGTACAATAAATTCAAACTATAAACGATACTAGGGTCTAGGAAAAAATTAAAGAACGGAGAGCTGTTACAAGTAGACCACAACAACAATTTGCTTCTGTGTCCAGCCTAAGGCCGTTTAATATCTCATATATGCGATAGCATAGATAGGGTTTTTACGGTGCTTGCGGCACTACTATAATGAGGTCTTTTCAGTGCCAATAAAAAGGAAGAAGAGGAGAGTTGTAGATTATATGTTATGTTGCTAAAAGTACGAAATAAAAAAACAAATCAGGAAGACAAAGGGGGTGAAATGAAGGACAGAAGATTCCACCAGCAATCTTACGATGTGCAAATTTTGACATTAAGCTTTTAACGAAATCGGGCCGAACGAGACGCCGAACGCCGAACCCGAACGGATATAGCCTTCTCACGTGACCATGAACGAGATCTGGATAGTGAAGACCCTCAAGCGGTATGCAGCATCGGATCTAAGGTCGCGTGATAGAGGATAGCTTGGTTTGTTTGTTTGTTTGTTTGTTGCTTTAGGTCTCTTCCAACACAATTGAGGTTATATGAGAGACCGCTGAAACAAAAAAACAAGCAATCTAACAAAAATAGTACAAATGTAAATCAAAATCATAACCTAAAGATATCATAAGCTAAATTATAAATAACCAAGAACAAACAGGCAGAAGATTTACAGAAAAAAAATATCCCCTGTCAAAAATACAATCACAAACCAAAGAGGCAGGATAGGCTAGTAAAGAGAAGAAGAAACGACATCACTATCGGATCGTACACCCATGCGAACATCATAGGTATATGATTCAAGGGTGATGCTCCCATCCAACCACCCGCTAGCTTGGTTTGCTGTTGGCTTCAGCTGACAAGAAACGGAGAAGGAAAGAATGTGTTAGGGGAGGGGCAAGGTCAGTGTCATTCAATAGTATATAAGTGTGCATGTGGCGCTCTATACGGAGAGAAAATTATAAATTGATTACGGGGGAAGGTGGGGGGAGGGGGGTTTGACCCACAAACTAGGACTTCATAATAATATATAGATGTCACTGCCCACAAACGACCGAGGTGTTAGACTTCGGGTAGACCATGATACGAAATCAAAGAGAAAAGGCCGCTGGTACTTGGATGGTGGAAATGGTTGGGGGGGGGGGGGGGGGGGGGGGGGTAGCGGGTGGTGACAATCAGCATGGGATGTATACATTAACATTAATAATATAGGCAATAGATGACCAGGGATGTGTATTGTTTGTATATGTTTGTGTGTGTATGTGTGTGCGCGCGCGCGCGTGTGTGTGAAAGGGATTACACAAAAACACATTTCTCTGTAGCTTCCAAATGATTACGTATATGATAAATTTGAAAACCACATTGTTTGAATCAGCTTGCAAAAAGGAGAACATTTATCTGTTTCACAAAAATAGGTTTAGAAAAAAAAAGTTTTCTAGTAGATTGATTTTGAAAAAAATATTGCTCAATTTTTAAAAATTTTATGATAGTTTCTTTATTTTCCGGTCGGTTTTCTTGTATATCTCATTTTTCAATTCTCAATGCGACGAGCACACTGATGTATCTCGTGTGATTCAAAAGCGTTGTTTGTTTTTAAAAATTTTAAATATATATATATACTGAGAGTCCTGCCTCACCAATTAATTCCTGAGCGTTGAGATGGTGACGCAACTATTACATACAAGACCTTGCAGTCGAGTCGGCAGGGCTTTTGGGTTACACAACCACTATTTACCCATCGGTCAGCGGTACTCTTTGATGTATACAACACTCACCGCCTTTACGCAAAGCCACCTGCCCATAAATCAAGAGATGATCTCCTAACCCTAACTGTTCACAAGCAAACTGTCAAACGAGCAATCGATGATTGGATAAGAATCTCAAGATCTCATATAATAAGGTAAGTTTTGGAGAGGTGATATCGCCCCACCCGTAATCGGACAGAACTTTCATTGCGTTATATCATATAAGCTCCGCCTCCTCTTTCTATTCCGGTGTGACGAGATTAGACGAGAGGACGCGAGAAAAAATTGAACACGTGATCGGTAAGTCGATCGGTCGGTCTGCTTCGGCGTGTAACTATAACTCCGTATTACCTAAAAGCGTCGTCCTCATTGGCTACCCGCACTCTGTGATGATAAAAGTCTGCCCATTTTCTTCGTCTGTTGACGGTATCGTATAAATTCTCTTCCATTCATCTCTGTCCATTATAGGATCTTTTTTTAAAATATAAAACTAGGCCTAGGTTTTCCCCATTCTTCGTTTGCCCTCCATTTTCCCCTGTACCACATCTTTCTATACACCTAAAAGATTAATGCCGTTTCAAATCTCATATGTATACACCATAGCATGAGATCCTAGCCAAAAGCTAGGTTTAGGCAGAGAGTGTGTCAAAAGACCCCCCAAAATAATTAAGAACATGAAATCATCAACAAACTCGAATTATTCAGGTATTTCTTTTTTTAATGTGAGAAAAATATAGAGTGAAGAAGCGAAAGATTCACAAGACCAAGCACAATACGACATCTTACACTTTGATCCTAATGACTACATTACAAGCATTTGCTTTTAAAAACCATGGACAGTAAAGTGTCACTTTATCAATATGTCAAACACAGAAATATTATGAGCTATGTGTGTTGCATTTGGATTTCACACATAAAAAGGTAATAACAACAATCATCATAAAAATATTATTACCTGGTAATGTAGAAATAATATATCCGGGAAAAAACTTATTTTTAAAAATAGCTTATTTTAACAACGACATTGTTGTTATAAAATTCTCCACTTGTAACTGTTAAAACTGATTTTTTTTAATGTGAATCAAAGGATGAGACAAAGTTTCAGGACCAAATGAGTCGGAAATGGCATTTAAGCTTTTGGATGGTGAGTTGTAAAGTTGGTAATAGGGAAGTCTTTAAAGTTCCTGTCATCTGGACTTGTCCCTTCACGACTGGAGGGTTCCCTCCGCAATACTTACCCATCAACATTTTGACGGTTTTCTGTGACATAATTGCGAGAATTTTTTTTTTTTTTTAACAGTCCAGGGATTCGAACCGAATAGATGCAATACAAACTATCAACGAGCATTTTGTACATTTGTTTAGAATAGGATGGAAAACAGCAAATATATTGGCTCCAATTAACAATGTGTCAAATTTGTTCATTATCCTAAGCAACTCTTTGTAAAATTAACATTATGGTATGTGTCTTTTTGTTGAGGAAATACCATCCAGCATGTAATTAATGTAGACAGATCATAAACCATCCCATTTGTCATTTCTATCTTGCCAATTCACAAAATTTGTATTAAGTCTTCGTTGGCATTTTATTTATTTGCTTGGGTCTTTTTATTTCTTATTTACATTCACCAACAGAGTTCAAATGCTAATTTCGACTTGAGTGGTTTTTAACAACAATACTGGGAAAAAAAGTAAAGGCGAATCGAATTAAAAAACTGAAGATATGAAATAGAAATATTTAAGGTAAAAAGTATCTGAAATGTGAATAGGCAAAGCTTCACTAAAAGCATTATAATCTTTAAAATGCAAAGCTAAGAAACAGTTCCAATCAATCTTATTAAAATCTATCGAAATGGCAGTGGTGATTAACTAATAATCTCAACATGAGGATATAAAATCTATGGAAAAAAAAAGTTATTAAACAAGTCACATTTGGCATTGAAAAGAAATAATAGAAATCACAATTGCGTAGAGTAATCGCCACTAAAGCGACGTTAAAACTCGTGAAAAAAATAAAAGAGAGAGAGGGAGAAGAGAATAAGAGATAAGAGAGAAGAAGAAATATTCTTTAAAGGTGTATATAAAATGAATATGGAATACTTCTTAAGTGTTGAGACAAAATTGTATTAATGACAGAGAAAAGGGGTTGTGAGTAGATTTTGATTTTAAAAACAGATTTTTTAAAAAGAATATCTGTATTACAGATATCTATATATTTGGATGGAAGAAAGTCATGATCAACAGCTCAACAGCATTTGTTTTAACAAAGCAATACTTTTAAGACAATAGTTTGTCCCGCCAATCTTCATATTCTTGATCCGAGAAATTTCTGGTTGTTTGGTTTAACAATAACAACAGCAACAGTAAAATTGACAAATAAAATTTTGAACATTTTTAATGATAAAACAAAGAGTAACTAATAAAAAAAAAAAATTTATTAACAGACAAATAAAAAAATACGTATAAACAAAACAGATCTTTATAAAAGGAGAATAAAGGTAAAAGATAGTCTTAAAATGATGTATGAAGAATGCTCATACTAAAATATTGCATCGAAAATGTATTCAAAATATTACTAAATTAATTGTAAAATTCCTAGATGTGTGTATGGATAGGTTGATGGATAATAATATAATATCTTGGTATATTATTATAATCATATCGATAAATTGCAATAAGATAAGCTAGTAGAAAATGACAGCACAGACAGGGTTCGTACATCTAATCATGAAAATTAAAAAAACTTAATTAAAAACATATCACAATTATCAACAAAACCACTAACACACTTGCATTGATTATGTATCAAATTTATTCTCATCCCAAGAATAAATTAACTTTAGATTTGCCATATAAATTTTCAAGAAAAAAATAAAATTGCAATTAAATAATAAATATTTTCCATTTGATCTGATAACAGATTAAAAAATTATATTGAGTAAACTTAGCTAATCATAATAAACATTATAGTTGTATCATCAAAATGGATGACCAAAATTCCATTGGTAGAGTTTGTAGAAGCAAAAGTTAATACAAAACCTTTCCAAGAATAGGTTATTTATAAATAAACCGTTTCCAATTCCAAGATTAGAGTACGAACCCCCTTATTCAATATTTTGCCACAAAGGGACAGTAACATCACTAAAGTGTGTATTCTAACAGGGTGGAGTAGCTGGACTTGTCACCACCAAAGTTAGCATTGAGAGTAACCTTGGCCCCTTGACCATACATTCCAGAGACATCAACGACGCCACTCCATTCAGAGCCCTGAGAAATGAAACAGTCAAATATTAGAATGGATAAATTACATGGAATGACAAAAAAAAAAAAAAAAACCCAAATAAATTAAGCTTCATATCCAAAACCTGCGCATACAACAACAAGACAAAAGAAGAAGAAAAAAAAAACAACAAAAAAACAATTGGTTTTTAAAAATAGCAAAGTAGAATCAGGAGCAATTTATTTGTACATCTATTAAGAGATTACCTAAATGTCGAACCTAGTCACAAGCCAAATCTTCGCATTCCAATGCTTACAATTATAAATTGTATTAATCCAATGATAATGTGCTATAAAGGATTGATTTTTAAAGTATAAAATATCACCTCTCACAAAATGTTAATTACAAATTCCTCTGATTGTGGCCATCTTAGCAAAAGACCACAGACAGAGTCCAGGCAAAGCAAAATGGTCTAATATAAGAAAAAGGACTCAAAACCACATGGAAATGACAGATGGAACAAGTGCCTGGAAGAGATAGCAAGGGTGTAGACTGATGTAGAGCCTAGCTCAAAAGAGGCCAAGATTTTCATGCCCAAAGGGGAATTCTATTTGCTCTTTCAGAATCTACATTTCAACAGAAAAAAATAATTAGGATTTAGAATAGATATAGAGAACATTTATTTTAAAGAATTTTCTGAACTTAAAAGCACAGGAACACCCATTTCTATTTTAAAACATGTTGACCTCCTTCGGGGGGTTTCTACATTACAACGACTATGTTGAATAAGAAAAAGAGGAAGAAGAAGAAGAAGAAGAAGAAGAAGAAGAAGAAGAAGAAGAAGAAGAAGAAGAAGAAGAAGAAGAAGAAAAAGAAGAAGAAGAAGAAGAAGAAGAAGAAGAAGAAGAAGAAGAAGAAGAAGAAGAAGAAGAAGAAGAAGAAGAAGCCAGGATGAATGAGTACATAGCAATTGGCATTGATGAATATTGTAAAAATGCTGATATAAAAAACAAAAACAACCCAAAATAGAACAAAAATGCAAAAAAACAGGCACCAGTACATCATAAAATATAAATTTCATTACTGTCTGCTTAGCATGGTGTTATCACAGAAATGCACTACAGAAAATCCCTCTTTTACTTTTCTTATTTGAGTTGCATTCCTTGCATTCCTACATCTCTTACCTGCATGCGTTCCAAATGGGTCCACTCTTGGCCGGCCACAATAGCAACAGCCTCAGCCTTGGGAATATTGACTCGGACATTGACCGATGGGGGCAACTGGCCCAACTGAATCTGGTCAGCGTGAGGTCCACGGTTTGTGGGGATCACACCTGGCTCGAACATGAAGCATCCCTCTTTCCACTGGGCATACTGCTTGGGGAATGGGAATACTGCCTGTCGTTCGGAAGAAAAATAAAGACTGACATCAACATCGTTCTATCTTTAGAGGTCAACACTGTCAGTAAAGTAAAACAAGAACTGACCATGATTGAAAGCAGCATTGTATATCAAATATAGCATATAACAAGAAATTATATCTATGAACATTCTTCAGCGGCAAAGTATTTCAATAAAGACCAATGATAAATTCAAAATCCTAAATACTTAGACAGGCATATATTGACAATGATTATGAAACAATCAATTCATTCATACAGTGGAATCCAATTTAGCTCTAGGGGTCTTTTTAAACAATTTCATTACAGATAATGAATGATGTTTTAATGGCATCCAAGGTTATATAATTTTGTTCAGATTATATTTTCTTTGGTTGGGAGTGAAGTGTTATGCAGTGATTAGAAATTCATGATTTTGTTGAAGGTATTTCAAGATTTACACCATAGTTTCTATAAATACAATGGTGTATCTCTTTAACAATATACCCCAGGCGATATTCTCCAATATTTCACTGGTTTATTTTCCCCATAAAAATACAATTATCAAAGTTGAGCTACCTGTGTGATGGCCTTGCAGTTGATAAGATAGTTGAAGACACCTGGCAGTTGCTGACTTGAATCAGACATGGGCATGGCGTAGATCTGAAGTTTGAAGTATCCAGTTTGGGGCATGTTGACAATGAAGGACACCTGGAAGAGACAAGATTAATAAACTATGAGTGTAATTTACTGTAAATTGCCCGGAACAGTGATAATTTTCTGATTGCTTCAAGTCCTCAATCCAATTAACAGCTCTCTTTTATTAACGCATATTCAATCAGACATGCACTTCCTCAACTGTCCCAACCAAAAAACCCAAGGTTCTGCATGCAGACAATGATTAGTAAACGTCCAATATTACATCACTACACAATTGTTAACACAGTTTTGAATTTTGTTTTTAAGGGTTTTACGGCACATTTAGGTAATTAAAGCACAAGTAAAAAAGGAAGAAAATGGGATAGTAAAAAAGCTGTAGATTTACAATTTTAAAGACATGACTAAAATAAAAACCAAGGGGATGGTTCAAAAAGGGAACAAATGTAGAGTACTTATAAAGTACTGAGCTTGAGATCACCTAAAAGTCTCATCCAGACACAAGCACAGGATACAACTAAGAGGAATGCAGTCAAATGCTTACAAATCATATACTCAAAATAAAAAAAAAAAAACACTACGTCACAAAGAGATGATTTACAAGGAAAAAAAAAATATCACCTACCAAAACAATAACTATCTCAACAACCTTGACACAAATTTGCTGTACTGGCTGACAACCTATTCATTTTCAGTTGCAGCCAACAAGGACATTCAACACACCACTGATCATCAAACAAGTAAAAACAAATACAAACACCTACAAGAAATCTTTCATACAACAAGTTGTACACTACTGGGAACACACTGCCAAATAACAAAATAACATGTATACAAATTGCAAGTTTCAAAAACAAGCACTAAGAATATAGATCACAGCAAGATATTTCATTTTTCCTTGAAAATGTATGGAACATTGCAGGACTGTTACTTTTCCACTTAAGTTTGGCTGAGGCTTGAGATATGTGAGAGCGAACTTACCAGATACAAACGGACGTAAAAAAAATCAAGGACGTAGTTCAAACATTCAAAATTTTGTCAAAAAATAATGCTTATTTCATTTCAAACAGGAAAATAAATTTTTGTTTGTTTGTTTGTTTGTTGCTTTAGGTCTCTTCCAACACAATTGAGGTTATATGAGAGACCGCTGAAACAAAAAAACAAGCAATCTAACAAAAATAGTACAAATGTAAATTAAAATCATAACCTAAAGATATCATAAGCTAAATTATAAATAACCAAGAACAAACAGGCAGAAGATTTACAGAAAAAAAATATCCCCTGTCAAAAATACAGTCACAAACCAAAGAAGCAGGATAGGCTAGTAAAGAGAAGAAGAAACGACATCACTATCGGATCGTACACCCATGCGAACATCATAGGTATATGATTCAAGGGTGATGCTCCCATCCAACCACCCAATTTCTTTCCTTTTTTAAAATCATAATATTCAATTGTCTATCAGGATTGTAACAAATACGATATCAATACTTGACCGTCTAAAAATATTTCTAAATTACCTGAGATCCCATAGCGTTGGAGAAGACAAAATCTGGGAACTCCTCATCGCCCTCTACTGCAATCAGATTGGCAGTCACACGCATGGCAGCTGATGTGTTGAGGGCGATGGTGACTGTGTTGACATCTAAGTGGACGACAGGGTCGTTGTGGGACACTGTTGACAAACCAAATTCATCAAATCTTTGCTGCTTGCCAAGGTATCCAGGAGGCAAAACTGGTAGTGGTTCAACCTGGAATGAGAAAGATCAAAGATGAGTTTAAAATATTTTTAGGATTGAAAAAAATAAATGCTTGAAAAGATTTACTTTTCAAACATATAATGTGGAGAACTGGGAAGCCAACCCATGAAAAGAATTAGTGAGATTTAAAGGTCTTTATATATATACACATGCAAGCATGGGTGCCCGTTCAATGAACAGGATGATAGGTTGAACAACATAAAATTTAAAATTCAAGTGCTGATGAATAAAATTTGAACTCGATGTATGTTGTCTAATTTATAGATAATTACGTTTTTAACGTCTATTTACAGCACTATTAACTTGTGCACAGAGATATTGTTTTGCATTCAAAATGCGTCTCAAAACATTTATAGTAGTAGATGAGCCTGTCCCAAAGTCTGAAATTTAATTAGGCTTTTGCATTTTTAAGTCAAATTTTGTTCACTATTCTATCACTCTCTCAAGCCAGAAATAGGTACATGAAGATAGAAGAGGGAGGGGGGAGGGAATGAATGTGTTGTGCATTGATATGGGCGAGTGTAATGTTTGGTTGCACACTTGTATGTGTATGTTTGTTTGTGTGTGTGTGTGTGTGCGTGTGAATGAATGAAAGAGAGAATCATTTGGAGTTTGAAAGGGGTAGTGTGTGAGCACATGGAGAAGAGATACAGCCTCTAAAAATACAATGATCCCTGCTTGACTTCTCCAAATTTTCTAGCAACTGATTCACCCTTTTAAATGTTTTTGGAGATTTATTTGAAAGGAGCAAGTGCGCTCTTTAAGATGTAATCTTTTCATTTTTTCATTTAAAAAAAATTAATTTATTAATTTATCTATTTTTATGTTTACCCGAAGGACTGATTGAGCTTTGTAATCTTTTGAAACATCATTTTTCTATGAAATGTATTTTCCCCCAAAGATCATATATTTTGAGTATTATTTGTAATCAGATATAGTAGTCATCAAAAAGTTGGCAAACAATCTGGTCAAATATATTAAATATTTCGATCACATGACATAGAATTTTTCAAAATTTTAAGAACAGAAAATGGTTTAGATATTGTTTGTATTAAAAAAATGAGAGGAGCCACTACCTGGTATCAGCAGTCCAGTGCAAGTACTCGTATCTAATTGCCATCTAATACTCGTTTACCAGAATTTTAACCCATAACAACATGCTAAAAATGATAGTGTATATTTTCGAGGAAATTTTGACGAAATAATTGAGTTTTTGATAAAACCAAAGCATTGTTAAATCAAACTCATAGGTAGGCCTACACAAAAACCATCTTCAGTTCAATTGTAAACACCATGCAAGATTTGGTGGCAATTGGTTTGGTGGATCTGGAGCCTTAGTAGAACAAAAAATCGGATTTGCCAAATATATAATAAGATAAAATAATAATAATAATAATAATTATAATAATAACAATAATAATAATAATAATAATGACGATGGTTTTTAGTTAAGCTTTGCATATTGCTTACATTTTTCAACAATTCAAGACATGAGCTGTAGAAAAAAAAGTGGATATTTATACCTCACCTTTACAGTTTTCATATGTATTTATAATTCATCATTCATCATCATCTTCATAAATATCAGCCTTTCAGTGACCTCAAGACTCTCTTACATTCCAAAGCTAATATAATATGATAAATAGTATGAGACTGCAAATGATGTCGCTTTTATGGTCAAGCACTAGAAAAGGATCAAGGATTGAACGAAAATAGCCAAAACAATGAATTATCTATGTATATCTATTAATCTTCTATCGTGAATATTTATACTAACCTTGACATCTTCATGACACAGAATAAGATACTGAGCCACATGGTAAAGAGTGCTACCCTCTTTCTCTGGATTATTAGCATATATCTCCAAACCATATTCTCCTCTGCCAGGACAGCTGACATTGAAATAAGCGGTGTTGCCAACAGTACGATGCAAGACATAGCCCTCTAGTTGGTTGTCATTGTAGTTGTTGCTCTTTAATTTTGCCATAAATTGCATGTTGCATGCTAGTTTCACCTGCAAGGAAGATTGAAAATTATAAAAGTTCATTTTAAAATAAAAATGTTGATTTATAATCTCGTACATGTTTTGCCAGTGTTTTGTTTATCATTGTAGTATACTGAATTATCTCTACCATTTTTATTTTCGAGTATGAAAATCATTTAAAAATTCACCAAGCTTATTGGTATTTTTTTTTTCCTTTAAAGCAACAAATACATTTTTTTAAGGAGTCAAAGTAAAATACCTTCACAATACCACTTTTCTCATTTTTAAATATTTTAATTTTCCATTTCTATTTGACAAACTTTAAGATGAGTCACTTTTCAAATAAAATATATTCTAAACAGTGATCAAAAAGTCAAAACAATACTAAAATATTTTTGAATTAAGGTCTTTTCCCACAAGTAATGAATGAGGAAGAATAATTATTTATTTGCTTATTGAGTTTAACTGAACATAAAAAGAGATTATATTTCATACCTGTAATTCTACTTTTCCTTCCCTGGTGTTCATGGTGGCTGTCTGTTGATAGGTGCTCAAATTGTACCTGTAGAAAGCAGAGCCAGCACCCCAGTTGAGGTAAGAACAGGGTGGGTATGGCTCAGGAGCAGGTGATGAGACAACTTCTTGTTCAATCTTGTATTCGCAGACTTGGGCATAAACATTGTCTTTGTTTTCAACTGTGTCTTCTTTGGCATAGATGTATAAAATGTATGATCCTTGGACTGGGAGACGGAGAGAGAAGGAGGCAATGCGACCTGAGCTTTCCTGCAAGCCATATCTGTTGAGTTTCACACCATTGTATTCTTCATTGCCATCTTCAAATTGAATAGTGAAGTTGAAGGCAACAGCAATTCTATCCACTGGATAACGGAGACGAATGTGGAGATCTCCTCTGCTGTGAATGACCCCTGTGCGGTGGGTGACAAATTCCAAGCCATACTTGAAAAACTGTGGCTTCATGTGAGGCATGGCCTCAAATTCTGGGAGGGTGACACACCTTTCCAGCAACTGCCACTGTGGGTCATCAGGAAAGTGGGTGTAAATAAGCTGGTGGGGGTCTGGTAAAAAGAAATATCTGGAGGAAAAAGACAAATCAAGACTTTGCTAAAAATCTTATTTTGAGCTATTTCATTGATTTCCCTTAAAACAAAATGGTTCAATAAATCTTACACTCAGGTCTTCTTAAATCAAGATGATTAATTTTTCTTTAAAAACGAGGTAAATCTAACGTTTAAAATGAGATGATTTTATAATACCTCTAAAATTGAGATGATTCAAATTATATCATTTGTGAAAATAAAGGTGTTTGCATTAGATTGACGTAACAAATATTGTCGACAACAAATGGCAAATTTTTACTCTCAAATAGAACAAATAAAAACTATGAGACTGATTTTAGAAACTACTTTGTGTTTGATATTGAAAAAAAGAAGATAATAAATCAAAAGAAATTAGGATGAAAAGGAAACTGTCACTAACTCATCTAGTTGGTAGTGGAAGTCCTCAGTAGAAGCTTGTTTGCCAATGATACGTCTGGCAGCCCAATGAGCATCAATGAGACACCAGGTGCCATAGATATAGATGGCATTCCATGAATGTTGGTTGGTACCAGGAGTGAAGTGGAGACCAGGTCTATAATCAGCACCCTTAGCGTAGCCACTGATGATCTTGGAGTGGAGACCAGCATAGCTAATCAACATGAGGAGGTAAAAATTCAAGTGATGTGAAAATCCTTCGAATAAAATATTTAATACAATAAAATAAAACTCACAAAAGTAAAATGACCATAGAGGATGCTAACCGGAAGTACTCTTGATAAAACTTTGAGCCAGTTTAATGGATTGATGCTTTCTTGTCAAATAACAAAACTGACATATTTGAAATACAAAAATATGATTTATGAGAGCTATGAAATTAGGCTTGATAATTATACCTACATTATGACATCTAATTCATCAATTGCTACACTAAAGTTTTTGCATGCAAAAAGTGTCAAAGACATGAATTAATTAATCTGATAACTTAAAATTAAGGGCCGTTAACAGCATTTTCTCTGTCCGAAAAAATTGAAATATCGCCTGACAGGCGTCATGTCCTGTCCTAAATGTTAAATGTTGCTGTAGGCCAGGGACCCCTTGTACAGCGCTTTGAGCATGTATAGTGGATATTGCGCTATATAAAAGTTCAATTCAATTTAATTTACAAGCAGAATAGCTTCATTTTCAAAGTCAGTCTATCGAGACCAGGGTTGCCAATTTGAGAGGCAAAAATTTACTGAACTTTTAAGCAAACACATTGGTGAGCCCTTTCTGAGTGCTTAACTCCAGTAAAAGGACATTATATAGTTACTTTTTTCCCATTTAGCAGGTGACTTGAAAATATACCGAGAGCTTATAACATACTGAAATTTCGTAAATATACAGAAAATTGTCAACCTTGATAAGAGACGTAGTGTTACGTTTTACTTTTTCCCAAGAACTAAATTGTGGATTGATCTATATCCTATTATTTTACTCATGCATTCAATTCTTACATGCACATGGTATCAAAGACCATAGCATAAGTGGTCTTGCCAGTCTTCAGACCCATGAGAACCTCCTCAGGACTGCCTTTCTCAACGTTATCGAAGTTCATCTCTTTCAGGTTCTTGGTTGCCAACCAACGGAAAATTACTCTGAAATTTAATAATAAAATAGGTCAAACGTTTTAAATAAGAACTCTAATAACAAAAGTATTCTTTAAACAACATTGAACAGCAAAGCAGCTAAGAAATACTAAAACGGAGTGACTATTCGTCAGTACTGACCCCCAGACGCTAGCATCTGGGGGTCAGTACTGACGAACAGGCACCAGCGTCTGGGGGTCAGCACTGGCGCCTGTACTGACGGTGCCAAAATTATGGAAAAATGCCATTTTTTGAAATAACTTGCTCTACGACAAATAAATCCGCATTTCCTGTCCCATACTAGTCGCAAGGAAGTCCCTTGGTTTCACCTTTTTTTTTATCGGTTTACGTGAGATTTGTTTAATAAATTTATCAATTAATTAAACAAATGATATTGTTCAATCCTGAGAAAAATACCAAATTTGATGTTGAAACGCCAAACTGGCAACCTTATATTTCGGTTCCTCCAACGCGCATGCTCACTGATGCGTGACGTCAGAACTGAAAGTGAAGCTCTTTCATTGTCTCGTCTTTTTTCATTCCGTCATTTGAAATTCGGCTTGCTCGAATCTCACTGAGACAGGAGAAAGCTACAAATTATGGAACTCGCTGTCGGCAACAAATTTGCCTCCTTGAAGGCTTTAACTGATGCCATCAAAAGGCATGAGGAGGAAAGTAATGTTCTTTTTATAAAGAAAGAAGCAATCGAACTCGGTACCTTTCGGGTACGAAGCAAAGACCGTAGCGCTGAGCCACGCTGCCCCCCCCCCCCTCAAAAAAAAAAAAAAAAAAATGGAATTATCTATTCGTTATCAGGTTTCTCCTCCTTTCCGTTATTATTATTTTTTTTTTTGCATGACAAAAAACAAAAACAAAACAAATACATTTTTTTAAAAACCTCATCAATAGAATGGACAATGTATTATAAAAGAATCGTAACAAGAAATATTATATTATAACACGTTTCCTCTATTTTTCTTTAATTTAAGCAATAACGAAAATATACGAAAAAAAAAAAAGAAAAACAAAAACACATACACACAAAGACAACATAAAATAAAAAAGAATCGTATGGTGGCTTGAAACGACAGTCATACCATTGCCCCAACGGCATCTAACCGTAGCCATCGTTATGTTATAGCCTGATACTGAAATCCAAAAGGACCGGCAGTTTGACGTCATTATTTGGTTTTTGCACCAGTTAGTGAGTTGTTAGTAGAGCTCAAGGAAACAAGTTATTTCGTTGGTTGAACTACTGAATACGACTCACGATTTGTTTTCTTTTATGGCAAAAGACTGGCAGTTTGACGTCATTTTTTGGTAAGTATCAGGCCATAACTTTACGAAGGCCACGATCTAACGCGTTAGACATCAAATTTATCTAAGTGACCACGTGTTGCTTAGTGTCATCGGATAAGTTGGCCTTGAAAGCCTGGGATTTTAATTGTTTTTTTGTTTTTTTTTTACTTTAGGAAGTGACGAATGCGTGCGAAGAGGTCTTTGTCTGCACTGACGAACAGGCCCGATGTTCGTCAGTGCTGATTAATGGCGGGCGGTGGCACAGACCGAAGAGAGGCTGTCTGTGGGCGGCGGCACCTGTTGTTCAATACTGACCAATAACACCAGGTTATTGGTCAGTGCTGACCCCCAGGTGCTGGCGCCTGTTCGTCAGCACTGACACGCAGGTACTAGCGTCTGGGGGTCAGTACTGACCAATAGCCCTAGCCATACTAAAAACATTTTCTGTTAATTTCAATTAAACACAATTACATTGTACACGCTTCCCAATCTAATTTTTAAAAATACAATCCAATTCAATTTTTAAAAATATATAAAAGGTCTTTTTCAATTGTTGGGGATAAAAAAAAAAAACATGTATAATTTTTTTTTTCACAATTATATATATTCAAATAATTTTATTTTTTAAATTTTCAACTGAAATTTCAGTTGTATTACACAAAGCACAAATTGAAAGTACAATAGTTTGACTACCTACTTGTTGACAAACTAGATTATTTTAAACATTATTTTGAAAGCAATTTAGGTTTCACTTCTCATGAATTGATCTTGCTCCAATTCCGAAAAATAAAAAGAAGAAGAAGAAAAAATATCATCCATTCATTCTTTATTCCAAAAATTACCTTTGTTATATAACAAAGGATAGAAAGAAAGTATAACAGCAGAAAAAAATATATTAAACGGGACACGGAATATAAAAAACCAAAGCAAAACAAACTATACAAACCAAAAGAAAGAAAAAAATACCCCTGCCCCTTTCCACAAACCGAAACTCTCTCATGTCAGTTATTCTCTTTAAATGAGGAGAGAAAACAGACCAATATGTGGTACAACTAGTATGAAAAACCCTTCACACCAACTCACCTAACTTTCTCCAGTTCATTTGTGATGTTCTTGGCATAGATCAAATCCCACACTAAATCTCTGAAATTGTTGTGCTCTGATTTGGATACCTGGGTGACAGAAGGAAAAAAGTTTATCAGGCAAAAATGTATTGACAATTGCATTAAGTTTAAGTGCTAAAAAAAAAAGCTGATGCAACCCAACCCCATCTCCTGTGTTCTAAAAAATATTATACGGTATCTTAAATTAGAAAACAACTCAATTTTTATGTTTCTCTTGGAAAGAAAAATGCCGCCAAGCATTTTGATTTTTTGAAAGTATGATTTCAGTTATGAATATGTAAAAATATTTATTTTTTTTAAAGAAAAGGAAAAAGTTTTGATTGGGTTCAGATTTTGTCTTCAAAAAACTCTTGTGTTTGCTTCATATGAAATCTTACCTGAATAGCGTGGTCATCCACAGACTGCAAGACATGCCTGTCTATTGCCTCAAGGGTAGGTTTCTGTTGGCTGGAGGGCATAGGGGCAGGCTCTGCTTCCTCAGATACCTTCTGCAACTGGAAGCTGGCAGGGGCTTCAAGACCCTCAGATCCTACAGCTCTCTTCTCAACCTGGACAATATGACATTATCAAGAACTGGTGACTTAAATGTTTATCAAATCTTATTCTATATTGCTACAAATGAGCCATTGCCAGAAGCTGGATCCCAGAAACATGCCATTTTGCTACAAGAGCTTATTGCAAGAGACTGCTTTTCAGTTTCCACTAACCTAATATTTTAAAAATCACACTTTTGAATAAATTGCGATAGTGCGATAAACATATATTGGATAATATCGAATAACAGGAGATTAAGTTTTGTCCTCTTGATGTCTGATTATTTGGAATCACTTTTTTTCTCACCTACCTACATGTCTGGCACAGTATCGTACATTATTTTCAGATTTATATCTTGCATCTGTGCTTGCTTTGCTTTTTTCTGCAATCTTCAAAACAACATCTTCGACATGCAACTAACTATACTGCGTTATAGAACATTATTGTGCAATTAGCAAATATAATAATATTGAAAAGAAAAACATTGATGTTTTTTGTTTGTTTGTTTATTGCTTTAGGTCTCTTCCAACACAAATGAGGTTATACGAGAGACCGCTGAAACAAAAAAACAAGCAATCTAACAAAAATAGTACAAATGTAAATCAAAATCATAACCTAAAGATATAAGCTAAATTATAAATAACCAAGAACAAACAGGCAGAAGATTTACAGAAAAAAAAATATCCCCTGTCAAAAATACAATCACAAACCAAAGAAGCAGGATAGGCTAGTAAAGAGAAGAAGAAACGACATCACTATCGGATCGTACACCCATGCGAACATCATAGGTATATGATTCAAGGGTGATGCTCCCATCCAACCACCCGCAAACATTGATGTTATTTTCCTTTAACAGTATGACTGAAATAAACCAAATGCACTCTGCAAGATTTGGCTGTCTAAATTATCTATGAGTAAAACAAAATGTAAGGTTATGACAACAAAGCATGTTCTGGCTCAGGTGTATGTACCTTAACTCAAGTAAGTCTTACATGCCTACCGGAAATCAATGAGGCAATGACAACTGGCCAGAATAATGGAACAGTTCACGCATTAGTGGTCACAAAAATTGATCTTCTTTGGATTTATAAAAATAAGTGCGATACCAACACAAAATTTCTAAAACTTTAATATTTTATCAATTGTTTAAAAATACAAAGAATAACTAAGAGTTTTTACAATTTCTAAAAATCAATGAGATTGCCGATCATCACTGTGAAAGCCTAGGCAAACAGGAATTCAGTCACCTAACGTCAGACAGAGGATTATGAAGAATTGAATAAAAGGCTCTAAAAGTCAATTATCCTCTATTGATGCTTGTGTGTGTGTGTGTGTGTGTGTGTGTGTGTGTGTGTGTGTAAGATTATACTCATATACAATGAAAGCATGTTCTACAAACTACACATGTGTAGTTAAAACTCTCTCTTTGTCTCTCAACAAATCCCTTGTCAGCACGTGGGTGAGGGAAGCTTTCTTTTTTAGTTAAAAGGTCACACACTGTCCACACACGAGATGAAATATCAAGTTAAAGTATTAATCAATCAAATTCAAGTTTAATTTTTGGAGTATACTTAATATAGAAGGAGAAAAATTCCCATTCACGAACACATGGGTTTGTGTTCAGGATTTATGGGCCATGGCTTCCAGTGTCAGCCATCTTCTGATTCATGGCCCAGCGTTTTACATGAGTTATCATTACAAATGTATCTTATAATTAGGTACTAAATTAAAATGCTCTGGTGATGGATATGTTTTCAAGACCATTAAGTTATTTTTAGCTAATTTTAGAATCTAACATCTTAATTTATATTTGTCAGGCTTAAGCATTCATCTTCTTTAAAAAAATCATATTACATTAAATCTATAGAGGTTAATTAAGGATTATATTTTTAAAATAAATGTCCGTTTTCTTAAACATCCGCGAGCACAACATATTTCCCAAACATAAAATTGAAAATTTTCTAGTAAACTGTTTTCAGGCAAGCCCGTTTACCTCAAGGGGAGTGCTACTCTGTGGAATATGAGCAATCTCAGCTCTCTGGGGTTTCTCGCTGACAGTTTGACCCACTCCTGGAGCATAGGAGACATAACCCTGACTCTGAGGATGAATGTAATTGGTGGGCACACTCTGTTGTCTGCTATCTGGCACAGTACCATACAGATATTGTTGCTGGAGGAGCTCAGGTGGAGGAGGTGGAAGATCATCATCATCGTAACCATTACTGCCCAGATTTAGGTTGGCAGTGGCATTGTTCAGCTGTTGAAACAAATGAATAAATTGAAATGTCGCATTTTGTACCAGTAACAAAAACACTATCAATTAGAAGAGTAATATTGAAATGCACATTTTAAAATATCAATTTCAAGAAAAATAAGGTCAGTAATATCTAAAAAATAAATAAATAAAAAAACAAATTTTAAAAAAGTGCTCATTCAAAACAACCCCCCCCCCCACCCCCACCCCCACACACTTTTTCCAGCAAAAAAAAAAATCCCAACAAAAAACAACGGAAATCCTAAATTTAAAAAAAAACAAAAACATTATTCCATACTAATTATAAGAATTCAGTCAGACCTTTTTACAACATGCTGAACAGCAAATGGAACCAACAGTTGCTGATAAAATCTTCCATAAACGAAAATAGAGAATAATTGATGAGCAAAAAATAGAAATGAGACATTTTGGATAGAAAACCTTCTATAAACGAGAGGTTTTCTTTGGAAAATTCTATTGTTGTAATATCTATTATCATTATAATTACCATCCATTCCATAAGAAAACAAACTCTAAACATCATAGCCATTCTTGTCTGATAATTCATTATCATAACAAAACATATTTAACAAAAATATATTGGCGTCAAATTCTCATTTTGATAAGGGTGTGTCGTGCAGTTGCTGCTTTTTGTAAGGAAGGTAATATGCAGGTGAAAAGTAAACAAGTAACAATCTATGAAAAGTTTTGATAAATTTGATTAATGTCATCTTCACCCCCACTCTTCTACAAGTCTGAGTTGAAAAAGAATAATTGCTTTCACAGCTGTATATTTGAAGGACAAAACAAGTAGTTAAAAAAGCAAAAAACAACTGCAATTGGATGAATTTGATCTGGTAATATTTTCTATATGCCTGGATCTGGCATTACATTGGTAAGAACCATGCATTGAAAATTTAATTCAGAGACTAGAATTAAATTAATTAAAACCTTAAATTAATTTCGAGTTGAATCAGCAGGAATTTATTACAAAGAATTGATTGAAGTTTCTTAAATTGCAAAATACAAAATTCTGATCATTTTGACTTTAAATTTCGGTTTTAAGAATCTGGTTCACCGTACCATGAAAATACTGAGGAGAACAAATGTGTGATTCAAAGTAAACTGAAGTATACTTTAAAATGAAATCGACTCATGGATAATTAATATAAAGTACAAAACACAGCGTCATCTTAATTTCATATTACATGACACAAAGTTCTTATCGTTACATTATTTATTTAATTTGTCTATACTTTTATCTTTGTAAATTCACAGTCTTTTTAACTCACATGTATGCACTACCTATTCTTTAATAGACACAAATCTGTACAGAAATTTGCTTTTTTTTAGGATGAATTATTATTATTATTATTATTATTATTATTATTATTATTATTATTACAATCTTTGTTATTTCTATTATCATTATTATTATTATTATTATTATTATTATTATTATTATTATTATTATTATTATTATCGTCATTATTATTTATATTATTATCATTCTGGTTCCTGGGTTCGAGCCTCGCATTCATTTATTTTAATTATTATATAATTGAAGTTGGTAATTTTATTGACATGCCGCTTTATCAAAACAGACGCTTAATCAGATCAATATGTCAAGAGAGAATTTTTGCTATATAGTCTCTACTGGTTAATCAGAACACATGCTGGTTAATTGGAACGATTTCAGATCTTCATTCAGTACATTGCAAGATTTTTTTTCTTTCCAAAAAAATTCAAAGATATCAATTTCCCTATTGAGATGAACAAGAATGAACCATCCTGTGCCTTTAAATGAACTAATATGTCCGTTAATTAAAAATTGTATTATGTTATACCTTGCCCTTTGACTGACTGAATTAATAAGAGCTCAGATAATGATGCAATAGTTTATTTGCTTTTAATACTGTGTTGAAATTTATGGTGAAACAGTATCCCTATGTGTTCAATTGTTTTTATTTTTTGGTTTTCTTTGGGGGGGGGGGGGGGGCACTTATAGCACATATACTGACCCCTGTGGAATCAGCATTGTAAGGTCTCTGCCCAGCTGTAGTTGCCTGTTGTCCAGGAGCCAGACCTCTCCTTTCTGGAGATTCCTGATAGAAGGCATCCTGCTGTTCATATGGAGGTGCATAGTGGATGTAGTACTGGCAAATATGAGTGTAGGTGTCTCCATCCTTGGCTGGATCATTGCCGTACACTTCAATGCCATACTCACCTTGACTGGGCAAGTCAGCTGTCACCTGGAATAAACATCAAACATACATTTGAATTTTTATAAAAAGCATTATCGCATGTCTCAAATACCAAAGATACATATAGTCGGGTAAAAAAAAAAAGAGTCCTTCAGAACCATTGGTCCCATGGAGCCGGAGTTTATCCCGGTTTCTATGGTGTGAAATGGACAATAGCAATTGCTTGCTATCCTTTGGATAGGAAGCTGGTCTATCACAAAATAGTTTCTGCCAAATCTAACAGACTCAGCTACCCATTCACTGCTGGGTGGCCAGAAAAAATCTCGACTGCACCCGGGATCGATCTTGGTCCCTTTGCGTGTGAAGCGAATGCTCTACCAACTGAGCTATCGGGACCCCTATAGTGGGTAAAGACACATTAAAATAATAAGTGAGGTCCATGGAGCCTGAATCTAACATGGTTTCGAAAGCATGACGAAACCAACAATTGTCAGTAAATATCTGAAAAGGACACTCATATCTGTCTTACAAAATCAGAAAAATATTCTGATCCAACTCTATAGATTCAACCACCTGATCCCAATTCAAATCACGGATTCCTTCTTCAAATGTGTCTATAAACTTTTAAAAATTGATATTGTTCTATGACAAAACCTTCATGATGTATTTGAGTGATGAGAGACACAGCTTTAAGCCATGGTTGCATTACATTAAGAGCCAGGAATACCACTTTTCCACTGAGTCTAAAAGGCATAAGTTATTTTTTATGACTACAAATTTTAATCAATAAGACACAATTGAAAGGAACTATTTAAGTGTAAGAATGCTATAAAGAAAGAAAGAAAGAAAGAAAGAAAGAAAGAAAGAAAGAAAGAAAGAAAGAAAGAAAAAAAAAAAAAATGTTTAAATAAAAACACAAACATAAACAAAACCTTTTATTTGTCTGGGCAATATCTTAAATCGCATATGAAAACTTTTAACAATCACAATCAGGGGTGAGAATGACTGGTCACAAAAAAGGAGGAAATTTTTCATCGTGAAGATCATGACCCATTCATGCGACCATAACCTATAAATTTGAATTTCACTAAAATTTAGTGAGATGCGATCCAAAATTTGTCTTGCAGCAATTTCTGACACACCTCGTGGAATTTCAAAAGTTGAAAGTGTAATTACAACATTCGGTGGTTGTAGCAGGGATGATGATGTGGTGGTGGTTATAGTAATAACAGTGGTAGGGATGATGAGGTTGTGATTGTAGTAGTAGTATGGATGATTGTGTGGTGGTGGTTTTAGTAGCTATGGTAGGAATGATGATGTGGTGGTAGTTGTAGTAGTAGTGGTGGTAGGGATGATGTTGTGGTGGTTGTATAGTAGTGGTGGTAAGGATGATGGTTTGGTGGTGGTGGTAGGGATGGCGGTTGTAGTTGTAGTAGTGGTAGGGATGATGATGAGGTGGTGGTTGTAGTAGTGGTAGTAGGGTTGATGGTGTGGTGGTGGTTGTAGTAGTAGAGATGGTAGGGATGGTGGTGTGGTGGTGGTTGTAGTAGTAGTGGTGGTGGGGATGATGATATGATGGTGGTTGTAGTAGTAGTGGTGGTAGGGATGATGTGGTGCTATTTGTAGTAGTAGTGGTGGTAGGGATGATGGTGTGATGGTGGTGGTAATAGTAGTGGTGGTAGGGATGATGATGTGGTGGTGTTTGAAGTAGTGGTAGTAGGGTTGATGATGTGGTGGTGGTTGTAGTAGGAATGATGATGTGGTGGTAGTTGTGGTAGTGGTGCTAGGGATGATGTGGTGGTAGGGGTGATGTGGTAGTGGTGGTAGGGATGATGATGTGGTGGTGATTGTAGTAGTAGTGGTGGTGGGGATGATGATATGATGGTGGTTGTAGTAGTAGTGGTGGTAGGGATGATGTGGTGCTATTTGTAGTAGTAGTTGTGGAAGGGATAATGATGTGGTGGTGATTGTAATAGTAGCGGTGGTAGAGATGTTGATGTAGTGGTTTTGGTGAGTGTTTTTTTATTCAGTGATGATAATAGCAATTTGTCAAAAAGGAGGAAAATTGCTCGGTCTATCGATCAAACACAAGCAAAGAAACCTAGTAGTTATTCAGCTTATAAATACAACCCAAGAATCTCTCAAATTTAAAGCCATAGTCCAAAGGTAAAAAGAAAAAAGATTAAACTAAGCCAACCACCATTGCTTTGTTCTAATATATCATCTCTATATACCAGATGATTTAATGGATAGTTGCGAAAGAAAGAGAGAGAGGTAGGAGTGGGGGGGGGGGGGGGGGGGGGGGGAGGAGAGACTTCTTTACCAGAATAACTTATGTATTGACCTTTTGAATTCTATATCCACAAAATATAATAAAGAAGAAAAGAGAAATAGAATGAAAGGCAAAGGGGAAAAAAAAAAGAGAGAGAGAGAAAGAGAGAGAGAGAGAGAGAGAGAGAGAGAGAGAGAGAGAGAGAGAGAGAGAGAGAGAGAGAGAGAGAGAGAGAGAGAGAGAGAGAAAGAGAGAGAGAGAGAGAGAAAGAGAAGAGAGAGAGAAGAGAGAGAGAGAGAGAGAGAGAGAGAGAGAGAGAGAGAGAGAGAGAGAAGAGAGAGAGAGAGATTAAAAAGGCAATAGGTACCTACACCAGGGGAAAAAAATCCAGACCCATTTGTCCATCCCCTTCCACCATCAACTAACTAATCAAAGAACACTACTGGTCTTCTGTGTCAATTGTGACATTTGGTGCCATACTGTCTGGCTCAACGTCATAAAAACGGGACCGTCACCAAATTTCACGAGACTGAGCACAGGTGTCAAAATATGACATAAGACATAATGGTGATTTTGTGGTTTTGAGGAAAATGTTTGACACGGCAAATTTGAAAAAGGAGGAAATGTGATGGGATGGGCGGAGATAAACTACCATTTAGGCGGAAATCCGCCTTTAGGAGGAAGATTCTCAGCCCTGACAATACATATTATCATATTAAGATTTCTTTTTATAATTCAACATAATTCAACAGACCCTGATAATGTCGCCCTCGTCCTGCTCATTGATGTACTTGTCTAAGTCTTCATCCTTCATGCCATTCCTCCTGAGCTTGCAATGCACAAAGGCAGGTTTAGTCTTGGCAAACTCCAGATTGACGTGACCATCACTAGTGGTGACAATACCATCAGCTGGAGTGGCAACCAAGCCAAGCTGGTCAACAGCTACTCCTGGTCCCCAGCTGCTGTCGGAACAAGCAGGCAGAGGTGCTGAGTCACTGGATGGGGTCTCGACAATCAGCTGTGGATGTCAATGTAAGTATAGCTTGATTTAGTTAACTGCACATAAGTATAACCTTTTCTAAAAATACAACACAGTTGAAATGTTTTAAAATAATTTTTTAAAATCTTCAGTAGTTAGTAGGTCAAAAAAGTAAAAAAAAAAAATCCAGTAACTTTATATATCAGAAATTACTATTTGATTGATCGAAACTGATTATAACTGTGATTCATAACACAAATTTTTTATCATTGGCGGGTTTGTTTTTAGAAAAGCTTTGGAAATATACTTGCTTATTTACATCAATACCTTGGCTTAACAGTTAAAATAAAATCCAAAACTATTTTTTATATAAAATAAAACAACATGTTTGAAGAAAAAAAAAAAGGAAAAAAAGAAAAAGAAAATATATTAAAAAACAAAGCAAAACTTCTTATTTAAATACTGTTCCTTTATCAAAAATGGTGTTAAATTCCTATTGCGTTTTATGTGATTTTTGTTCCTCACTTAACCCTAACTCACTTTATACTCAGCAGAAGCCGTGTAAATGTTCTTAACACCCAGCTCTCCAGTGAGCAGCTGTCCAAAGATGGTGAAATAGTACTGGCCAGCTCTCGGAGCCCTGAAGATGAAAGTAGTTGTTTGGTTCTGGCCCTGGTGTTGTAAGGCAAAATTCTTCAGTTTCTCTCCTTGATAAACCTCTTCTCCAGTGTCTGCAAAAGTAATCTTATACCTGTGCAATGTAAAAGAGAAAAGAGTTTAAGACATAAGTGGACCCTTTTGATCTGTCACAAAAAAGCACACAAGAGATCTGCTCTCTGTAACCTGCTTAAAATGGTATGTTGAATTTGCTCATATCCAAATGCTGATATATTTAGGTTAATGTTTTATGGCTATTAATGTCAAACTCAGAACTCCGGTATGTAATGATATGGCTAACTCATTCTTATAAGTGTGAAGTTTTCCAGAAGCTCTCCAAATCCAACTTTCTGTTTTATTCTAATAATTATCACCTTTTGTGTAAAGCTCCAATACATTTTTCACAAACTCTACTATTTGCAATCACAATATATAAAAGTGAATACAATTTGATGAGGATGTTGAATGGAAAAGGAATCAAATGTCTGTAGAATCATTTTAAAAATAGAACAACTGTGCATTAAGAACTATCATCTTACGTAAAGTTAGTGGGTTTGCAGAATCCCAAGGTTAGTGCCAGGCGACCTTTTCTAACGTCAACTACACCATTGTGATGGGAGATGAAGAACATGCCACATTTAAAAAAGTATGACTTGACCAGGGGCAGGTTCTCAAAATCTTCCAGGGTGACCGGTGCATGCAACAGCTGCCACTCAGACTTGTGGGCCCAGTGACTGTATATGAGCTGTTCTGGGTCTGTCAGGAAGTAGAAGTCGTCATACTCATACACCTGTTGGGAATAGGTTTAAAATGTTTATAATGATGTTTAAATAATACCAATGATGGAAAAGAGCAGAAGAAAGGTGATTTAAATATAAAAATCTCAGATCATTTGGGGGGAAAAGAATTTCAGACAATTTTAATCATGAAATTTAATATGGAAAAGATGGAATTTTAAAAATAAAAGTCATAATTTCAATGAATTGAGAGAACTCAAGATTTCCCGAAGATGTGGTTTGAAGCCGTTGAAAATGGGCAACCTGAAAGATAAAATAAGTCTATTCTTGACAACCCGTATTCCAAGGGAGTTGACATCTTTCGTAAGAATGTAAAATCTAAACAATGGCTGTTATCGTTCTTGTTCCAGTCTATGTAGTCGTAGAAATGACAAGTTTAAATATTTTTCAAGAAGCATGAACTAATGGCTCCAATGTTCCTATTAATGTACGCTATGGAATATTTTTTTTCAGAAAAGGATTATCAAATGTTTTAAGATTAATTATCAACAAAGAATGTAAAAAATAAAAGTAATAATTAATATGTCTATACAATCCTGTTGGACATTTTCATGCAAAATAAACGATACTTTTCCCTCATTCAGTTCCACAATTGAAAATCTCAAAACAAACAAACAGAGAGAGAGAGAGAGAGAGAGAGAGAGAGAGAGAGAGAGAGAGAGAGAGAGAGAGAGAGAGAGAGAGAGAGAGAGAGAGAGAGAGAGAGAGAGAGAGAGAGAGAGAGAGAGAGGAAATAATGTTCAATTGAGAAGAATGTAACTGGATGTATACATTTTCATTATCCAAAGAAAATTTACCTTAGGGTAAAATTAGATTTTAATTACATGGGTGCTTTTTCAATAATGGAAATGATATTCATAAGTATAAATGGAATTTATAATTAACTGATTAAGTTAACCATTTTGAGTTTAATATTTGCTTACCAAGTTTTCAGGCATATTCTTCTCAGAGACCAAGTATCGAGTAGCCCAGTGAGAGTCAACCAGGTACCAGTTGTTGTCGATAAGGACAGCATTCCAGCTGTGGTTGTACTCATTGCCCTTGAACTTGTCGCCTGGACGGTAGTCAAGGCCTTTGGCAAAGCCAGTCAGAACAATGGAGTGGACACCAGAAAATCTGAAGCAGTTATGAAAGAATATGATTAAATAATGGATCATATTTGTAGTAAATCACTTATTTTATGAAAGGATATCAAAACTGGTATTACAACTCTAAAATAATCTTAAGTATGAAGTTATCTTTGTGTTGCTATAAAATTAAGTCTATTAATACCCATGAAAAAAAATTAAAACTATGATAATGGCAAACTCTTTAATTTCGTAATGTCACTCAATTTAAATCTTAATCTATCAATGACATACAAAAATGGCAATGTTCACATTTTGTAGAACAATAGCACAATAATTTCTCAGCACCATATTTACTAATAAATTTAAAAAATCAACAACTAAACGAGGAGAAAAATACATTCTTCAAAAAATTATGGTTTCAGGGGGTAAAGATGAAAGGGTTTCTATGAAGGAATCTGAGGGCATCCGAATTCTTGATCATTTCAAATTTAATGCAAAATGATTTATTCAAGACTTTCAGTAAGTGCATTGAGAACAATTAAGCTGTGCCTTGCAGTATGCACGATACAATGTATGACTTAACTATAATACTCTTTAAAAAATAAACCATCATCAACTTGTGATTTTAATTTTTAAAAACGTCATCAAAATATGATCCATAAAACAACCTAAAATATGAATTTCTCCATGTTCTGAATTAGCAGTAATCCTCTTAAACAGGAAAATTCTGATTTGTGAAAATAATATACAAAAACATTCATTCTTTAATAATCATTATTCGAACACAAAAGATCATTAATTTAGTTGTTAAAAAAAAAAAAAAGAGGCCAACAATAACAACTTAATTTGGTCACCTGCACAGAGTTTCAAATATACGAGCATAGGTCCCTTGCTTGTTCTTGAAGGAAAGCAACACTTCCTCTGGGGTGTTGGGTTTGGCCCCATCATTGAAGTTGATGGAATACATGTTCTTGGAAGTCATCCATCGAAAAATAACTCTGGATATTTTTAAAAAATGATATACACACAATGTAAATTTGAAGTGGAAATATATACAGAGAAAAAAAAGTATGATAAGTGTCGTGAATTAAATTTTTAAAAAATAAAATAAAGTAAATTTTAATATCCTGCACAATGGGAGATTAAACATGATATACATCAAACTAAACATGAATGATTTGGTGACAGGCTTGACGCTTTTTGCTTTGTTGTGTTTTTCTCCCCCCCCCCCCCCCCCCCCCCCCCCAGCAATTTGAGCAGAGACGAAAGACTAGCTCAACCAAGGACTACAGATCGGTCAGAAGGGTTAAAAACTCTGGAAAATGTATTCTCATTTGAATATTACCAAATAGGCACACTCCACCATAGGGCATATCAACAATTGACTAATGGATTAAAAAAACTGAAAAGTGATGCAATACCTGCATTTGTCCAGGTCTGACTGCAAGTTCTGGCTGTAGACCAGGTGGTAGATGAGATCCGTGAAATTGTCATGCTCCGTTTGGGCAACCTTGAGAAGACAGAAAATGTCCAAAATAAATGTTTCAGTTAATTTCAGCAATTTACTTTATATTAAGAATACCAGAACATTCCAATTAGACAAAAGAAAAAAACAACAACAAAACATGTCATAATTAGAAAGCTTATATTCTGATATGTACCTTTCATCTTAACTGGATCTCATAATTCTTAGCAGTAAGATTCCCCCGCCCAGCTCCTCCCCCTTTATTTTGATCGCTGGAGATTTCTTAGTGTTAATTTTACCAATAAGAGTATATGAGTAGTACAAGAAAGCTGGCGCTTCGATGCTATTTTTAGCTTCTCCGCTTGATCGACACACTAACCCAAACTCCTGAGGTTATGCAATTAAGCGGAGTCAACTGTATCATACCTGGATGGCATGGTTGTCAATGTAATAGAATTGCTGGACATTCCGGTAAAGGTCAAACTTTCTGTATCTGGCATGTACAGGAGGGGCATTGACCTGCCTAGCCCTCGAGTCTTCAGGCTGAAAGCCATGTGGAGCTTTGATATGCATCTCGGACACTCAAACTTCTGGATGCTGAAAAAGAAAAGAAAAAAAACACAAAACATTTAAATCTATTTATGCTTTAAAAATATACTCGATGCATTCAGAGCAATATTTTACACAAGGATTATAAGACCAACGAATTCCAAATTCATTCACAATGAGAGCTATCGAGAAATTCAATTTTAACTCATTCAACCCTAGCCCTCTACCTTCGTTCTGTCCCCTCTACAAGAAATGTTTGATACTTTTCAGAATTGAAAAAAGAAATATACTCACTCAATCTAATAGAAAATTGAAATGTGCATCTTATCTTATCTTACCAAAGGCTTAATAGGAATTATCCTTTAAATGCCTTATACAATAGTTTATAATTACAGAATCTCATGTAGCTTGCATTGTATCATTCACAGAGAGCGCATCACTTTATTCAACTACAAAAATTGTAAAAATAAGAGCAGTTGTATTTATACCATGCATCTAATTTGTGTCAGAAAATTGTAAATAAAGATTGGTTAAAATTAGCTGCATTCAAATACCGAGATGGGCAGTATAGGGGTTGAATAAGTTTTATAAAAACTTAAAACTTTGACGAAAAGGGAATGCTCCTTTCAGCATAATTTATAATTAATAATACACTAAATCATTTACTCCCCTTAACAGCACCGTCTCTGTGCAATGGTTTTCACTATAAGCTGATTGGAATGGCTTGTTAATTGGTAGTGAAAAGCTTTCCCCCAAGATTATTGGGAAAAAAGGAAGATTTGAAATGGGTTTGTAGTTTTTAATATCATGATGGTCTAAAGAGGGTTTCTTTAAAAGTGTAGATTATGGAGCATGTAGTTATTTCAACATGGAGGCAATAATGGTGAAAGTTTTATTCTCCTCCAAGAGCAGGCAACAAATTAGGGATCAGGCACTGGTGTAACACAATGCATGTATGTAAGTTCCAGACTAAGCAGATAGAAAAATTTAAGAACAGATCATACCAAAAATCAGCCAATGTGATGATTTTTTTCTTGTACTTTTCTTTTTGTTTTGTTCCTGTTTCATACACATCCATACATTTTGGGGAGGGGGGGGGGGGGGGGGGGGGGGGGGGGGGGGGGGAAGGGATACACTGTTTGAGCTTGTTTTGAAATCTCTTAGAATAAACACCATTGGCCTCATCAACACCGAAACACTCCCGTGATCAATATAGGGGGAATTAAAAACTGTCAAATGTTATAAGACAGAATATCAAGTATTCATGGATGCACGCACGAAGGTTGGGCAAAAAAAAAGCCGGAAATCCATTTCCAACAAATCCAAAAAGCCTGAAATTTATTCTGAAATGTGACCTGCTGTATCAAAACAGTATTATCTCAGGGTGATCTAGATGCTGGGAATAAATTTAAATCAATTTCAAAAAGCCGGAAATCTTGCACCCATGAGTAGCGTCCATGGATGGATGAGTGAGTGATATGATTGGACATAATGCTCAGAATGATTCAAATCCGATAATCTATTTCAATTATCAAGTTTAAGGCCTTAATTCTTAAAATATATTATTATGTTTATATAAATACCACACTGCTTCTGTCGTCCTGGCGTTGATATTGATTCCTTCCCGCTTCTAAACAACATAAATTTAACAAATGCATAGAACCAACCAACAAAACAAAAAAAGCACAACAATACCAAAGGTTGGTCTGACATTCCGAGCTACATGCTTCCTAACAACATTTCGAGTCACTGATTTTCCTTTCCGGCTTACTCATGTATGTGGCATGCGGCTATAGCATGTCAAAGCCCTGACTGAAGTGAGTGATGGGAGGACTAATGATAACACTTGTACAAGAGAGAACTGTTTTTCCTCTGATTGTATCCATCTGCTTATCATTCCCTGTATCTAAAATTGACGTATGAATATTACTTTTTTTTTTCTCCTAGTAGAGCACGGGAAGCCACCATAGATAAACGGGATGGATGAAACAATTAAAACCGAACCAGTTACAGTACCATGTGTCACTTCCTTCGTGAGTAGGCAACTCAACCATAAAACCATTAATGTATTGAAAAAAGACAAACAAGAAAACAACCTCCCTCTCCAAACAACCAAAAAAAAAAACGAAAACAAAAACAACAATTACAAAAAACAAAAACAAATAAAACCAAAAACAAACAAAAATACAAAAGGAAAAAACAAACCAAAAAAAAAAATTTTAAAATCATGACACGCAAGTTAATAAGCCACTACGCCAATAAAAGACTAATCGTGTGTTCTATTTTTCTCTGTTCATTAGGATGAGTCCAGCATGCAAAAACATGTCGAGAGGAATTGCTAATTTCATTAAAGTTTGTCAAACAACTTATGCGTAATGGTCAGGAATGTGACTTCTTTCTAAATGTGTTCATTTGCCATGAAAAGGTTGCTAGGAATGGAACGGTCAATTTTGTGCATGCTAAAAAATGTGATTGGTATAGGTATGTTATTGGGCGGAGACGGACAGAACAAGATAAAGGAGGAGATAAATAGACAGGTATTCGGAGGAAGAGGGATTCGAATCAGACACATTTCCTCCCCGTCTCCTCCCTTGGATCATTCAACACTGACCACGGGTTAACATAAAGTACCACCTGCGCAGGTGTTTTGGCAGGTGATGAAACAGTGTACCGGAGGCAGGATATAAACGACATAGAATGTAGGCAGGACGCTACACTTAGCGAACTTACCATTACGAGAGGCGTCCATCATGATGAATCTGTTAATAACATGATGGTATGGTGGGGTTTTGCTCTTCGCCCACCCGTTACTGAACGATTTACAGACAATAATACATAACCTTGTGTAAGCAATGGCATAGATGGGAAATGAAAATCGCTGATTCAGCAGAAAGAAAAGTAACATTTTTTTTAAGGCACCTGAAGAGAAATAGCGGGACTTGGGACCTACAGAAATCGAAGGTGTCAGTGTATATTGTATTGTAATGTAGTATGGTATGCTGGGCTAATGCCAATCCACGAGGAAATTCTAATCTTGGTCTCTAACTGCCATATAAAACGCCAGTATGAAAGAGAAGAGTTTTTGGAGTTTCACTGTTTTTGGTGAACCTCAATAATATAATGGCGAGACATTTCCGCCTTAGAAAAAAAAAAATCTTTTCCTGTTTTGTCATGAACGAAACAGGTCATCCATTACGAGGAATGTCATAAGGCCAAAAAACAAAACAAAAAAAACCCCCAAAAAACTAGCAACATGAAAGGCGGTCAATATGTTGATAACCTCATCAAAAAGTGTTCCTCAAACACGTATGGAAAAACTTTCTTTTTAAAATATTCATGTTCATGATATTATTACCAAGTAAGAAGAAGAAGAAGAAGAAGAAGAAGAAGAAGAAGAAGAAGAAGAAGAAGGATGATGATGATGATGATGAGGGAGGAGGAGGAGGAGGACGAGAAGGAGGAGGACCAAGAGCAGAAGGAGATGAAAAAGAAGAGGAGGAGACAGAGGATATGAGGAATGCATATTATGGGGACAATAAACATTCTGATGATCGATCTATTATTTATAGATAGCTTGTCAAATCAGTATATTATCAATATTATTATCATTATTATCATTATTATTATTATTATTATTATTATTATTATTATCATTATTATTATTATTATTAGAGAGAGAGAGAGAGAGAGAGAGAGAGAGAGAGAGAGAGAAAGAGAGAGAGAGAGAGAGAGAGAGAGAGAGAGAGAGAGAGAGAGAGAGAGAGATGGGAGAAAAGACTGGAACAAGCCATACATAACTCAGGGATATCAAAGGGAAAGGGCGCTCGCCCAGAGAGAAATAATATAATGACTGTAATTGGCGACGACCCGATGGTCGCAGAAAACGGACCAGAAAGGTCAGACGGTGATAAAAATGGCAGCCTCCCAAGAGTGCAGTATCCTATCGGTGATATTTTTATTTCTAAAGGAGTCAACCATTAATCAAAACAGGATAACATCGGCTCTCGGCTGAAAAAGCATGGAATTTTCAGAAGAAAAAAACCCCCAGGAATGTGTCATCAATTTTTTATCACAAGATATTGGCTTCGGCAAAATCTTACCCCCCAAATCAATGACATGGAGAGATCAAAATACGGGGGACAAGGACATAAAAATTTTCACTTTATCGCGATACAAACCATGTGACATGGCCTCTTTTTCCATAAGTTGCCAATGTGCACAAACCAAACGAACTAAATGTTTGATCTAAGGTCTAAAGTATTCCCTGTCTCAACCCCTGAATAAGAAAGGGCTTTCTCGCTTCACTGACGACTATTTGCGATTAATAAAGTAAGAGAGAATTGAGGTTCTTATATCAATGATAGCCCCCCCCCCCCCCCCCCGGGCTGCAAATCTCTTAAATCTACTACTACTACTACTACTACTACTAATAATAATAATAATAATAATAATAATAATAATAATAATAATAATAATAATAATAATAATAATAATAATAATAATAATAATAATAAATATTACAAACAACACTAATTATGCCACAATTTTTTACAAAAATATTCGTACCGTTTCCAGTTTCTAAGAATATCTTGGGCGGGAAATCCTACAACCAATGTATTTTACACGCAAGTTGGCTTCTCTGTCCCACTCCCTCCCCCGCCCACCCCACACTTACAGTACAGACTGATTGATCGGGTCGTCTATGTGACAGGCACAGTCATCTCCTACCCATTGTAACTGAATCAATAATAATACTGTTAGAAATGCTATAAATTAGACGGGCTTATTTCCGGGTATGTAATATTATATCCATTTTGTTGAGGACAGCAAAAAATAAATAATAAGAAAGGAGAATTTTTATTGTAGAGCAAGTAAATCGATCAAAATTGATATGAGTGCGGCCATACTAATTCTAATATATCTAAGATAGAAAGATGCAATATTCATTGCACTTGTGTGGACCGTGACCGAGTCGTATGGTGTAAATATCATCATTTCGTCTATAAGATTGCACGAAACATTAAACGGTTTCTGTTCCACGTTAAAGAAACTAAAATAAATTTGGGCTAAGTGTCCTGGGTGACGAAATGATTTCGTCCACGGCTACGTAAGAGATAATGTAACAGATTGTAACAGATTGTTTTGTTTGTTTGACTGGTTTTACGGCGCTTGCAACACATTTACGTCATATCAGAACCAGTAAAAAGGAAGAAAATGGGATAGTAAAAAGCTCTAGAATTACAATTAAAGCACCGAAGAAAAGGGAAGACAAAGGGGAATTCATTCAAATAGGAAACAGATGTAGATTCCAAGAGCACACTAACAGTGTACTTAGTTTGAGATCACCTAAATGTCTCATCCTGACACAAGCACAGGTCCCCACTAAGCGGAACACACTCAAATATTTAAAATCGTATATGTAAAACAAAAATAATACAGTGCAAAACAGAGAGATGATTTACAAGACAAAAAAAAAAAATTCATCTCCCAAAAACTATACATTTGATGACCCCCCCCCCCCCCCTTCATTCCAAGACAAAGACAGAAAAATTGTTGGAAAACATAAAATATAGGGGTTTGGGGGGGGGGGGGGGGGGGGGGGGGGGGGAATAGAAGACATAGTAATTGTATCCATGACCACTATGGAAGGTCAAGAACCCCATCTAGTTGTAACAAATTGAACCCTGGGTTAAAATGAAACAATTCACAATATATAAAAGGGAATGTGTGGTGATCAGCGATATCTATAGATGTCACTGGTGGTGATACATTCGACGCCACTGTTAATTAACAGACCAAATTGTTAATTTGAAGACACGGGATGATTCCATTTACGTTCATCTCAATAGAGAATTTTATATTTTTGACTTCCTGGACAGAAAAAAAATATTCTTACCTTTGTTTTAACTGGCTTGGTGTCCGTTAACCAGTAGAAATTATATTGCAAAAATTCTGTCACAGATTGGTCCGATTAAGCAGTTATTCCCGTGTTACAGCTTTCCACACCGATTGTATACATTTAATTTATTTTCAAGATTCTTTTATAACCGACATAGTACATACCTTGTTTTGTTGTTTGTTAACTTTTTTTTTGTTTCATTGTGCATGCGAATTTTAGTAAATAGGAATCATTATGACCCAGGGTAATCTACATCGCATCAAGGCCTAAATATGAAATTCGAATAACAGTAATAAAGACGAAGTGGAGAAATTTGAATGACAATTACGCATATTATGAAATAAAGGAATTCGGAATGCAAATAACGATCAAGTCAAAGACATAATATCAAATACGTCACCACTATTGTGGGACGACAAGCTTGTGAGAAGATATTTGATTTGGCATACAAATCGAAATATAATTTACTCGTCACTATAAATCTCTAGTCTCTGCACTTACTGGACAGGTATTCAAAATGCCCTTGTAATGTTTTGCATATCAATATCAACCGATATCACGCTCTCACACCGTATTACTATGAAGAGACTGATTTCATTTTTATAAAAAAGGATATATACATACCAGTTAAAATAATACAATAAAATAGAATAAATAAAAGTCGAGAAACATTAAGTGGTGTTAAGGTAATTGTATTCCATTCGTGTTTAATTGTCATTTTGTAGCATTCATTGTGATCATAACTGTATATATATATATATATATATATATATATATATATATATATATATATATATATATATATATATATATATATATATATATATACATATTTAATTAGCTCGATCGTTCCATAGAGTATATGAAAACATTTGGATATTCCCCTCCAATTCAATACATAATAAAGACCCATACACGACACATTGGCCTTTCACCAAAGTCTTAAAACCATCCAAACATAGAACAAACGAATCATAATATGAAAAATGGCCTAAGCAAACACAAACACACACACACACACACACACACACACACACACACACACACATACATTCATAAATACATACATACATATCAAGGATATGAATATGAGTGCAAGTGGTTAGCTAACCAATGGCGCACTTTTTAAAAATGTCACCAACAAATTGCCTTACTTAATGCCCAGGGAAAACCATTATTCCAAAACAAACGTTAACTATAATGTTACATAATATTCTCAGACAGAGGGCTATGTTAAAATTTCAGTGTAGGCAGTGAGAGCGCGTCAAGAAAACACGATCAGATCTCGAACGACAAGATCTTTATCAATACTTGTGTTACACCCCCGACAACAAAGCGTGTTCACAGATAAATTCATTGCATTATACACTTTTTGGAATGTGAACTGTGGTTACGGGGTAAAAGAGGCGAATGAGTCACAGCAATAGATATAAAATAAAAATTACAGTAAAAAATAAAATAGGTAGTATAATATGCGGGCGGATACTCATTTGCATTTCCTATTCAAACAACAGGGATGGCATCATAGGAACACAATGCATGGTTAGCATTCGTAATGCTTTTAGTAAACGAAATAAGAAGAATCCATTGATTATTTGTATGTCGCAAATGCCGATTTGGATGGAAATTTTTAAAAAAGCATATACTGCAATGATAGATTTTGAAAAGCAGTCTGTATTATTTTTTGAAATCGAGAATATAAACCATACATTACAACAAACAGCAAACAAATAACAATTGAGCAGTTCGTTGTTTACATTTTGTAAGTTAAGATACGATAGGTGTGATGTTTATTAAAAGACAAAAATAATGTTCAATGGTCGCAAATTGAACAAATTATAGAGAACGCATATTATAAATATCTCACATTATAAAAAAATCGCTATGTCTTTACAGCGAATAAAAAATACGAAAATGGAAAATTATAAGAAAAAATAAACAACAGTCAGATATACTGAAATATTGAGAGGAATTATTGTAATATGCTGACGGGCATTGCAAACCGTTTGTACGTAAGAAAGTAAATGAGTAAGTAAGTATGTATGTATGTATAAAAGTATGCAAGTAAAATTAAATCTGGCATATCATACAGTAATTATTGTTGAACTCACAAATCTTTTCTAAACGTCATCAAAATTACTTTTGCGTAAAATTTTAATCCCACCAACCCTTTCGTTTTCCTGTTTTATTGTTTATTTCAAAATTTGCTTAGGTAGTCCAAATCTTTATAACAAAGTTCATTATTACAACACCTTCCGCAATTATATTGCAGTGCATTCACATTAAATAATAGTTGTACATGACCTTTAATCTTCTGTCAACAAAATATTGGACAGTTGTCAAAATATGGTCAGATCCCCCCCCCCCCCCCCCCCCCCCCCCCCTTTTTTTTTTTTTTCGAATCATGATGTGCGTGCTCGGTTCAATGCAACTTTTTATGTCATAAAGCATTATTTTCTATAAGATTAGTTTGAAAGACATGCTTTCGGAAATAATCCATAAATAAAAACCTGTAAAATCACGTAACAATACTATATTGACTAATTATGGACTGTTAATATTTTTCATCTAATAAAATAATGAACCTTTTAAATTCCTAATAGGATAATAATATTATAATAGCCAGACAGCTATCCCATATGTCTCAACACTTTGCTATATAATAGCTTCATGATAAAAGAAGATTGTCATGATACAATCATCAAAGAATGATACTATTTACTTAACTAACAAAACAGAACACCGAGCACACTATAACATAATCTTTGAAGCGTGAAAGAAAGGAAATGAAGAAAAAACCTTACTCGAGCCTAAATAACTTATTTTATTGCAATGACTAACCCAGGAACGTAGATAACATGTAGTGAACAATGAACAGATAACTCAGAGGGGAAAAGATCAGACTGGCGGGCAGGCTATCAAGTATCAAGACATTTATTAATCAGAATTTTGTAGAGGCAGTGTTTGAAAATTGTTTAATGACACGATTCAAATCGAGGCAAGCTGATTCCAAATTACCGCAAAATGTACTTTATCAGTTTAACGGCTTTTGTGAAATATGCTGGTCATTTCAGTGCCTGGGAGAAGAAGTGAACTACTAACAAGGGACAAACAAAAGATTTTGCATTTGTGTTCATCTATGTATTCGTAACAGTCTTGGGTCATAAGCACCCAAGAAAAAGTAAGACAAGAGTAAACTAGATTCAACATACCGTGTGCCTAGCCTGAGGTCACACGAAGTCTGACATAGACGCCAACGTAGGATCCTTGCCAAAAAGGATATACTCGGGTTGTTTCCAACACCAATCCCGAGAATCAAAATAAAAGATCTATAAAATATCTATTTCCGAACACAAACACACACACACACACACACACACACACACACACAAACACACAAATAGAAGAAATAAATTAAAAAGGAAAGAAAACGCTTTACACCATATACAAAACTTTCCCTTTCGCTGCGAAGAATCAGTTATATACCCGGCAAAAATCATATCATCTCATGCAGCTCAAGACCTAATGGTCACTTGAAAGAGAGTAAATAAATATACAAATAGAGAAAATAGTCGCCAGAATATGTACCCTTAATAACTCGCTCCATGTTAATGTTTTTGTTGATTTCATCTATTAAAAAAAAAAAAAAATTACGCCCCCCCCCCCCCCCCCCGCAAACAACAACAACAAAAGGATGGAATAGCGGAGATGCCCAGCCGATGACATTATCAAAACTGAAGAGAAACCACATAATTTGGGTTCAAACTTGATTCAAATTGCTCTGACGGAGATGAAAGGTATAAGCCAAAACAAAACAAAAAAAAAAAAAAACAAAAAAACAACAACACATTTTTAAACTACGTTGCACACTGCGTGTAGAGGTAACGTCCTTAAAATTAAAACGAACAACACCATGATAGAATCGATCATTTCAAATTATACAGAGAAAATAAATGAAGATATTGACTTGTCAGCAAAATTTTGAATGCTTTAAATTCAATTTGGCGAAAATCAGGTGTATGTGTCTCTCTCTTATGCTGCATAAATCAATGAATGGATATAAATAAATACATAAATAATATACTCTTGTTTCAGAGACCAGTATGGACATTATGTCCTTATCACAAGCCAATACCCCTTACGACGTATGCAGTGTTTGCACAATTAATAAACGTGACAATTACACATCCACTTTGCCCAAATACAACTCAGCTATTATTGTTACCAAACCCACATAAAAATGGCGCTCCTCACTCTTTCACAAATAAGCCCCTTTGCATTTTACCAACATAAACCTTTTGTAATGTGTCAAGCCTTGATATTAACTCAACGTAGGCCTATTCATATAATTCATGCGTCACCCCTGTCGCTGCAATATCAGAAACTAATACAAAAGCATATTATCTAACCTCATTCTATTCCGTTGCTACTTTATTCATTCTATTCTGAAGAGATATGACGACGTTGAAGATTTTAAAAATAAATTTAAAAGGTACCTACTTAGTAGCTAGCCGATACAGAGATCGAGTCTATCAAGAATTACAGATGTGTCTTTGACTGAAGGAAAAATATATATTGTTTAAACCATTTATATGCGTGGAGCTGTACCTAGACATTAGTGATTGTTTCTGATTTTGACTTATCACTGGAACTGAACCAATGATACAATATCCAATTGCTATAATTTCAAACTAGAATTGTATGTATTATCCATCACCATCAGTATGAACCTGATACGGTTAAGCATACTTCAAATACCAGAAAGATTGCACAATTTTTAAAATTTTGTTTCATTTATCTTCTTTCCGTAGGTTTTATTATCATCATCAATAAATTCTCGTAAGAGGCCGTGCCCTTGAAAACAAAATCAAAACAAATAATACTAATTTAAAAAAACAGAAAAAAAAAGTAATAAAAACAAACATGGCTGTTAATTTAATTATTCATAAAAGTAGATGGTTAACCGAGTGTACTCACTCGAACAGAGTTTCGGTCCCTGTTTTGAAGTAATAAAATTTTCGAAGGCCTCCAACGCAACGCATTTATTTTGCCGAGGCTTTTCTCCTCCTTCCAAGTACATGTTTCTGAATAATTGGCGAATGCAATCGATTAATGATATAAGATGATCATCGTCAGCTTAAATACATAGCATTTATATAACAAAATCGGAAGTACATGAATCCTATACTTCTCATGCCCTTTTCGTGGCATTTCAAAAGCAGGTCGCACGTGCAAAAGTCTTAAAAGTATGAAAGGAATCGATAAGCAAAGATTGCAGGTAAAAAAATAGGACCCGATCAAAAAATGCACCCCGTCAAACAAGCCAACATTTTTTATGGTGCATTTTGTTGCTTGGGTGTGTTTTCTTCTTGAGCGCCGATAATACATAATGGGAGAGACCAAATCATCAGACAGCAGTAATATAAATGTTGCTGCTCGAAGCTCGAAGGAATAAATAACAATGTGAAATTGATTGTAAGCTTCAATTAAATTACAAAAACATATGTGGTGTTTCATTCACCTGTTTTGTTGATAAAGGGGAAACCCGAAACGTTCATTTGATCTCTTTTTGTAATTAAATTGAAGCTTACAATCAATTTCACATTATTATTTATTTCATAGAGCAATAGCTTACAGAAAAATGACAGATACTTGTAGTTCCTGTTATGATTCTCGCAAAAAGATGCATTTCCCTATATTATGATGATCGGTGCTGATTTAAACGGAATGTTAACACATATTAACAAGAAATAGATAAG
>NC_088361.1:64332211-64342211 GCF_034508935.2 Berghia stephanieae | reverse complement strand
GATAGAATTCTCAATTTAGTATCAAATATCAAAAGTGGTCCTTCAGAGACATTAGACCCATGGAACTGGTTTATCCCGGATGCTATAGTGTGTACCGGACAATAGCAATTGCTTGCTACGATTTGGGTAGGACACTAGCCGACAGTCTATCACAAAGTACATTCCTCCAGGTCTAACAGACCAAGCCACACAACCATTGCTTGGTAGAGGGGGAAAGGTCAGAAAAAAATATCGAATTCACCCGGGATTGATCTCGCCCCGTTACTCCATCAACTCAGCTCTCGGGACCCACAACCGCAATCAAATGGGTTTATGATTTACACCTGTAACAATGTACATGCTTTTCAGTCGCGTTTCCAGAGCGAGTTGTATAAAGTCATATTATACTGTCGTACTCCAGCAACAAAACATCCCCCCCCCCCCCCACCGCCTCCATTTCCTTAAAATTTTACTTCAAATATCGATCGATTAAAATGACTCAACCTCAGATCTATTTAATATCTCACATTTGAAACTTTGCGACAAATTGAAAATCATTTTAATATATCTATATCAAAAGTAAGTTTTCATCCCCCCCCCCCCCCCCCCCCCCCCCCCCGATATTAATAATGATAACTTTGAAATAGCCTTTTTAAAAAGAATAAACCATGCTATGCCAGCCAACGGCAGTTTAACGCTTCATTTAAAAAATGCAACGCCGTAACTTTGTATTCACTTTTCATAACCTGAGTTTTTATTTCTGATGGAACTACATTCCAAAATTAGCTGAAACTGTGGTGTAAACAGGTAGCGGAGATGTTCTTGGGTACGAAAATACATCATTTGCTGTACTATAGGTATGTGGTTAATATAGATGCACGTTCATGATGCCATAGCTATTTCAGGGTGAAATGAGTCATTTTTTGTGGGGTGAGAAAATTTCTAAATGATTTATAACAATGTGCTATTTCTGTTTGATGACGTAGTATGAACTGCACGTGAAATACCACTGCCAGCTTTTAACTCTTTCTCTTCCCATCAACAAACTATGCAAAGTTCAGCGACACTCCCCCCTTTGCATCTCAAAAATGCTAAGTCTGGTGGTGGAGGTAGTAGTAGTAGTAGTAGTAGTAGTAGTAGTAGTAGTAGTAGTAGTAGTAGTAGTAGTAGTAGTAGCAGCAGCAGCAGATGTGGCCTTTGGAAATAAACCAAAAAAAAAAACAACAACAACAATATATATATATATATATATATATATATATATATATATATATATATATATATAAATTCACTCACGTATATGTCGGCCAAAACGTGCGTTTCGATGATTCTCTCATCTCCTCAGTTGGCAGAATGTAGTAGTAGTAGTAGTAGTAGTAGTAGTAGTAGTAGTAGTAGTAGTAGTAGTAGTAGTAGTAGTAGTAGCAGTAGTAGTAGTAGTAGCAGCAGCATTTTGCCAACTGAGCAGATGAGAGAATCATCGAAACGCACGTTTTGGCAGACATAATATACGTGAGTGAATTTATTTATTTTTATATGCTCTAATTATCGATCACTCTCGTACATACAAGTACCCAATAACACTCATAATAATAATAATAATAATAATAATAATAATATATATATATATATATATATATATATATATATATATATATATATATATATATATATATATATATAGAGAGAGAGAGAGAGAGAGAGAGAGAGAGAGAGAGAGTACTATAAGTACTATAAACAATGATGCCATTAAAAGCTTCATGCTTAAAAGACTATTGAATCGTATGTCTTTCAAATGTGTTGATAACCGTGAGAGATATATCTATATGTATATTTTGGTGTGCATGGGCAAATGTAACTAACATAAAGATCCATCTCTGGGATTTGTGATGAGACGAAGAAGAAATATTAAGTGTCAACCGGTACACAAGTAAATGTTACCACTGTCTCCCCCAAAATATAAACACAAAAAAAAAAAACTATAGAAAGTAAGCATCTTCATTAAATGTAGAACATTTCTTTCTGCAACAGGGAAATAAGCAAAAGAGCGATTCACTATACCGCCCAAAGATGCAGGTGAGTCAAGAAGGACGAAGGTTAGAGGGTGAGTAAAATAGTTGCTCAAGTCCAGCTCAGCAGCTAACTGGATGGTATGAATCTATAGTAAACGGCATAGATGGTAGGGTTTTATTATGGATTCATTGAAGGTGGCTAGGGAAATAACTTTGTAATCATCAGAGAGAGAGAGAGAGAGAGAGAGAGAGGGGGGGGGGGGGGGGACGAGAAAGAGAAAAGGGGAGGAGGAAAACGGGGATAAAAAGGTGGAGAGAGAGTTTAATTCCAAGATGTGCGAACGGAACAAATACCTGACGCAATAACTTATTCAATCAACGATTCCGGTAAAATTTAATGTTGAAGTAGATTTTTATCTTAAGGGACTAGCAAGGTAATGTTAATAAGTAGAAATACAATCACGGATGGTTTTGGGGTAGCAGCAGCCTCTTATGGTTATGACGATCGACCCAATAAGTAAAGTGCGGTCCGCATTCGTGCACCGTCGCGAACCCGCCCGGTAACATCGTCACAACACACCATTCGACCAGATGCTCTGCCGTCTCAGGTTCTTTTGGAGTGAACAATGGGACGCAAACCATTATATATCTAGAGTGCGAGCCACACATAAAATAAAATATTCTAGACATTTCATGGTGGCTGGAAGGTTCAGTGGCTAGTGCGACTGCTCACTGATCCCTCTCTCCCTCTCTCTGTCAGACAGAGGGTGCCGTGTAGTTGGATCCCGATTGGATCAGCGATATTTTATTGTTTTCATCTGGCACCTCTTTTTACACTACATGTCTCAGAATTACGGAATAGCAGCAAATACAACTCGAACACACTATTTACTTGTAAAATTATTATTTGTACCAGATTTTGTGTTAGGCAGCCCTATTGCAAAAACGAACTTATTGCCATCACTTTGTATGATGTATGTATGTATGTATGTATGTATGTATGTATGTATGTATGTATGTATGTATGTATGTATGTATGTATGTATGTATGTATGTATGTATGTATGTATGTATGTGTATATGAGTGTGTGCGCGCGCTATATGTTAATCCTTGGAAACAAACTCCGATACATTATAAAAACACGTACTATTTTTACTTTCACTCAAAGTCACGGCAATGTGGAGTGATGTAGAAAGTGAATTATTAAAACAAGACAAAACCTCACCCTTGCCAGGTGATCGTGACTTCCCAAACACCCTCGCACTATGACTACAAAATCAATAACATTCAAGACATAACCAATTTTTGCTGAGTGGAGGGATAAAGGTGGAAAGGAACGAGTCTACTGTAAATACATGGCAACGTAAGAATGATGGGAGGCTTGAAAGAAAACAAACCCTTGCCATCTCATCTTTCCATCCCCCCAATAAAATAAAACCAGAAACAATAAACAAACGAATCTGCGTAAACGCAATGTAGAATATCAACCCATTAAGAGCGGAAGATGTACAAGCGTTATCGAGTTCATTTAACAAGCGAGTGAAAATTCTGTTTCCACCGACTGTATACAAATTAGCAAGATAATACCATCCACCTTTACCTTGTGATAATAAGAGATTAAAACTTTTTTTTTAATTAAAAAAAAAAAAAAAAAAAAAAATATATATATATATATACATATATATATATATATATATATATATATATATATATATATATATATATATCAATCATCAGCAGACACCTCAAAACGACCTCCCTGATGACTCCAGGAACTCTGGACGAAACAAAGTTGTCGGAGAATATGTAAGAAAACGAGGTGAGAACAAATAAATTAATATTTTGCTCCAAGAACCTGTCTCGCACTCTACATGGTTCCAGCTAACTCGCCTCAATCATATATATAATACATATATACATTTATATAAACAAATAGTCACCACAAATTACATTAAATCCACGAATTTTACAAGGTAAGTCGATTCTTCCCCAATTTTGATGTGAAATGTATCAATTTTAATCAAAATCAAATATGAGAGAGAGAGAGAGAGAGAGAGAGAGAGAGAGAGAGAGAGAGAGAGAGAGAGAGAGAGAGAGAGAGAGAGAGAGAGAGAGAGAGAGAGAGAGATCATAGAAAAATTATTGCGAAATGAACAACGAAAAATAAGACAAATTTAAAGAGTCAGCATAAAGCACGCACTTCAGTCACGTAATAATAATATTGTACAATCCAATAACAGATCGTCTGCAGAAATGCAAACGTTTTTCAGGTTTCAGAAATTTGATAGATATTTGCAAAATGTTAAAGGCCACGTCAGGGCCTTGAAATACGACATTAAGGGGGCATTAAAAAGTTTCTCCGCTAGTCTGGTCAACTCAACTCCCTAATTAAATGCAGTTTCCAGAGCAATGTAAGGTCAAGTTCACTTTTCTTCAACTTAGCTGAAGATATCAATGCATTTGATTGAACAATAAATTTCATAGTATTTAAATACTCTGGTTCGCTGCCATTTTGTCAGCTATTTTTTTTCTTCAAGATCTGAAATGGTGATGTGGTGGTTGTAGTAGTGGTTTTAGGGATGGTGGTATGGCGGTGGTTGTAGTAGGGTTGTTGGGATGGTAATGTGGTGGTTGTTATAGTTATAGTAGTTGTGGTAGGGATGGTGAAGTGGTGGTGGTTATTGTGGAAGCAGTGGTGACAGGGATGGTGATGTGGTGGTTGTTGTAGTAGTGGTGGTAGTAACAGAGACGCCAACTTTAAATTCGGCTCACAGGAATTTCAGACATCACTCGGAGGAACTTCAGTGCCGAAAGAGGAATTTCTGCACACAAGAAAAGGGGATTGGGATGGTATTTGGCATTGGGTTTACATATTGTATAGTTCTAAACAGGTAACTGATAAAAAATATAGTATGATATAGAAACAAAATGTCAAATACAATCCCAAAGTTTCCTTATTTCAAATGAAGTAAAGCTCCAAAACCAAATGGTAGTGATTGTAGTACTGGTGGTAGTGAAGATGATGTGGTGTTGGTAGTAGTAGTGATGATGATGATATGATAGAGGGGGTTGTAGTAGTAGTAGGGCAGTGATGATGATGTGGTGGTGGTGGTTGTAGTCGTAGTGGTAGTGATGATGATGTGATGGTGGTGGTTGTAGTAGTATTTTTAAAAAAGTGGTTGCAAATGTAGAGTATATCCTGAGTCCATCTCCCGACTTCTAGATGCCATGGTTTCAACACACACAAACTGCAAAATTTGATTACAAGCCAGCAGTAATGCTCTATTCTCAACACAAACATATATGGTAACATAGAGGTGGAGTTGTCATAACAGCAGGGTCATGGGGTCGAGCCCCCAATGCCGCAAAATGTTTATTCTCTATTGTCTTCTGGCACTTTTCTACTCACTTCATTTCCTGTTATCACCAACATAAGTGCCTGCTTCACTCAGTTTTCTGAATTAATATTCACCCCCAATATCAGAGCTCACTCAATGTCTCAATCGTCTCTATGGTATAGGTTTGTGTTGAGAATAGAGCTAAAGCATTACTGCTAGCTTGTAAACAAACTTCGAGGTGCTAGAGTGTGTTGAACCCACTTAAAGGTTAAGCTGCATGTTTCATTACATCTCAATAACCGTTATCTCTTTCATGTCTTTTGTGTATAATTCTGTGAGCTTTTATAAAGGGAAACCCTGAAATGTTAACAGAACTTGTCTTATTAAACAACTTAGAGCTAAAACTCTCTTCATCACTGTTTTTCATTCTTTTCCCACGATTTACAAAATCTTCAAGCAGCAATATTTACATAATTGAAAAACATTGGTGAAAACAAATAAAAATAGAATACAAATAAAGCAAAGCACAAAAATTAAATTTCATGAAAAAAACCTTTACAAAAATATAAATTAGGCTAATACGAACAAAATATTGTAGGGGTTCGGGGCAAGCCATATGTGAGTTTGAGGCACGATGAACACACACAATTGGATTCAATAGTCTGATGTCCCGTCGCCCAGCAACGGCAGCCATTGTGGTTCTAAACAAAGAAAGTCTGTACTTTTTAATTCTCCATGTTTTTATTCTTCATGCTGGCTACAACTTTTCATATGTCTTGTGATCAGAATGTGTAAAAGTCAAAACATGATCAGATTTATAATGTTTTTTTTTCCCTCTGGATACGCTTTTGAGAAATATTTCATAAGGGCGTCCGCCATTTTTCCGATAGTTTAGAGCCAGTTACTAAGTTACCATGCGTTATTACGAGGGAAGTGGCAGCGTATTGGGGCGAGGGACTATGGTCATTTATTTTCTTATTACAGATATTTTCTCAGGCCTTCCATACAGTCCTCAAGGTAAAGGAACTGCCTCAAAATTATACTAAAAGAAAAAGGAAAAAAAAAAATATGAATAAAAGCAAACCCTAGTACAAAATTTTGTTTTTTTCTTAAACTCCCTTAATTTCTACTTAGTGTTTTTATGCACATCCTTGACAGTGTGCAGGGTTGCCAATTCAGGAGGCAAAATTTACTGAACTTTTACACAATTGACAGATCCCTAGCTGAGCACTGAACTCCAGTAAAAAGATATTATATACTTACCTTTTCCTTTTATCAGCTGATTGGAAAATATACTAAGGGTTTATAAAATACTGAATTCCCTAAAAATTGGCAACCTTGAGTGTATCTTAACTGATTGTTTTTATGCACGTCCATTTCACAAACGCAATCCACATAGAAGTGGCATTAAAGGTAAAATAATGGTCCAGACTCAGGTGGCTCCATAGCACAGTGGTTAAGATGTCAGACTGTAATATTGAAGATACTGCATTCGATTCCGAAAAAAAGTTATTTTTTTAGTTTTATTGAAAAAAAATTCAATTTTCATTTTATAACTATTATATATATATTTGTAATACTTTGAATTTATTTATTTTCACTATTATTATCAATTTTATTTTTTAAAACAACATTGGTACCATTGTCATCATATTTTATAATACATCAGTATTTGTTTACCACAATCTGTCTTTTTTTTTGTTTTTATTTTACAAACCTTTTATCATGTTTTAAAAAACTTCTTTTAAAAACATTTTAAATAACTTATTTATTTAAATTTTGGTCATTGTGATCAGTATTTGTGTACCATGTTTGTTTTTACATCTGATCTTTTAAAATTATTATTTAATTACTATTATTATATCAACGTACACCGGCAATCACAAAGCAGCGTGCTAAACTACAATCTAAAACTGATGGACATAGATGGGTCTACTCACACAAAAAAGAAGAGAGGAGTCCACTGTCTGTGGGTCTATTTTTACATTGAACGTTTACCTACAACAGAGGTGCATAAAAACGTACCTTTTTTCCATCACTGCGCAGTAAACAGCATATTAAGACTTTCTATCCGAGTTTTATTCTTCTCTTTTTCTAGGCTTAGTAGCATTTTGAAGCAGTTCCCCTTTACTTCGAGGACTGAACAAAAGGCCTTGCGAAATTAAATCAAACCAGTCAAGGGACGTCAAATAATATATATAAAATAAAAAACCACTGATGAAGTGAGCATGCCAGCAGGTTCATCCCCTTGCTGGCAAATTCTCCCCCAGTTTCGAGGAGTCAATGTCCCCACTCCCTCGAGGGATTGAATTCATCCGAACCGAACTCCATCTCGTATATGCATCTCTGTTCAAAGTCAGGTAATCTACGTACAAGGGCTGCCGAGACTTATTTAGGCTTGAAACAGGGGAATTGTCCAATAGGCACTTGAGAGGGGTATACCCATTTCCTCTCTCTTTTATCTTAATAAGCCAGTTTCTTGTAATCGTCTCTTGCTGGACATCCTGGGGCTGGATTGCTACCATTATTGGGCCCCATTCTCTAGGCGTTGCTGCATGCATTCCTGACACTATGTGCATGGACTTGTGAAGTTTCACATCTCCCTTCTCAACACTCTTGCTCCTACCTCATATTGGAGGGTAACACTCCGTGGTGGAATAGCATAGTGTTAAGGCGGACATCCTCAGAAGCGCTTGACGAGCACCCCAAGTTGATCCTGCAAGCTTCAGAAGACTGTTGCGTTTATCTTCCGGGCAACTCCTTTGAGATGACCCGATAAGTAAGGCTGCAGTCCAGTGTAACCCCCCAGGCCCCCAGGTATTTTGTATTCTGCTTGTATGGGAGAAGCTGGTCCCCAACAAGGACGTTCAGTTTACAGGTGTGCTAGCCACTGCATAGGTGAAATGCAGTGGACACGGTTTTGGGACTGTTCATCTTCATGTACCACTTGTCAAATAGGATTCGAGTCTGGTGACGTCCTCACTGGGTACGCTCTCAAGACGGGTCCACACTGGAGCAAACCTACCATCTTCAAATGATCTCTGTACCGCATGCTGTTGAGCCATTCAGTGTAGTATTTATTTAGTTATGGGATGAGTCTGAGTGTCTGAACTGCATACGTACCTTGAGCCTTGAGATTGTCAACTAAAATTGGATTATTGAAGCAGTCTTAGCCCTTAGCCCTTCTTCCTGGTTCACACACCCCCCCCCCCCCACCACCGCTCGCTTTCTCCACCTCCACAAACTCCAAAGAAGTTTAAGTGTAGGACTAGGAGAGTTGGAAGTTGAGTATGATAAGAAGTTAAGAAGAGTAAGAGAAAGAGACTTGACTTTGGCCGTCTACCTTTGCCGCCGCATCCCAGCAGACGAAATGTCTAAAGACCGCGGGTGGTAAAATAGAGAAGTGGGATGATGATAAATAAGAGACGTAATGATCATGCACATAACACTTTTCAATTAGGAGTGGAGTGGACGTTAAAATTATTAAGTGTAATTTAATGTTTGAAAACACGGAAGTCAACTAAGAAATCACCAACACACACCTCACAAATGAATATCAGGTGAGAGTGAAATTTTAAGGAGTCTCGAGTTTTACACATTGCATCAATATCGTCGCATACAATTCTTAAGCAGGAGAAAACCATGATTCACTATATGACATGAAATATATAAAAATTTGCTCATGCTTTTAACTCACCTTGTCAGAAGCTTGCTGTAAAGTTTGGTAAGAAGAAAGTAGTTTATTAGAACGGCTGTGTGTGTAGTGTGTTGGTCACGTATGACGCTACCGGTATGGATGCGCAGACAGGTTGCGCTCTGTGGGATCACGGATCACCCAAAGCCTCTCTTCACTGCTCGTCCTTTGGGAGAAACAAAGGAACATAACTCACAAAAAAGGTATGAGATGCTCGAAGGACATCATTCTCAACAAATTTACCTCCCATGATGAAAAAAAAAAAAAAAAAATTCTCCAAAATCAGGGAGACAGGTGGCCTGATATAGCCTCTCTGCAGAAACAAAATAATAGATAAAAGCATCCCCCACCCGCCTTTAGGGGAATTTCACCCGCCCCATATAACGGTGTTTTAAAATACCTAAACATCGAAAAGCATACATTTTCTGTAAAATAAGTAAATTCAATGAGAAGTGAATTGAGAGGCGACTCTCTCTCTCTCTCTCTCTCTCTCTCTCTCTCTCTCTCTCTCTCTCTCTCTCTCTCTCTCTCTCTCTCTCTCCTCCGTCTTTGTGAAAGGGAAAGAATGTAATTTCGCTTGATTATTTTCCTCAAAGGCGACTATTCGGACTCGAGTCTGAATAGTCTCCCAATGGCGATTCGGACTCAAATTCCAATGCGCATGTGCAATCAACAGATTATTCAGACAGTCTGAATAGTCTCCCGTGGCAGTATAGTTTTTGTTGTTGTTGTTGATTTTTAAAAGATATTTTAATTATGGATAATTACACAAAATTACTGCAAATCAAAATTACGATTTTAGTCATTATCACCAGGTAGTATAAACCCACTATATTTGACGAGAAAGACAAACGCATAGATCAATTGGACGTCCAGATAGAACTTAAATTCAGTCAAAGTAACTGTGGTATAAATGAAAAGCTGTTCTATCAACATAACACGAGGTCCAAAATAAAATCAGGACCAAGAAAAAACA
>NC_088361.1:64307211-64327211 GCF_034508935.2 Berghia stephanieae | reverse complement strand
ACTACTACTACACTATTTGATAGGAAAATTGAACAGTGAAAACTGCATTGACGAAGTGAACGAATGGAAGGGGGAGAATAATTACAATTGAATGCGGACATAACCGAGGTGTTGATAATTGGGAACAAGAATAAATATAATCAAATTGATCAAACATTTTTGGGAAGTAAACGACATTAAAATGCCTTTTGTCAATAAAGTTTCAAATAATGGGGTCATCTGTGATTCGGGCCTTTCGATGAATGAACACGTATCTCAATTAAAGAAGAAATTATTTGTAGATATGAAAAATTTGATTTCTATACGATAATTTATAACAAAAGTCCCATGTGAAAAAGTGATATCTCCCTTAGGTTTTTTTCAAAATTAGATTATTTTAACTCTTTACTCTATGGAACATCAAGTATAAATATTCGTTCTCCCCAAGCAATTCAAAACAATGCAGCACGCTTGGTAGTGGAAAAAGAAGCACCAAGATGAAGCCGCACCTGTCATGGTGGACCTACACTGCTTACCTGTGAGAAACGTAAAGGATATAAAGAAGCAACATTAATTTTTAAATGTCTAGATAACTGCGCCCCTTCTTATCTGATAGAGCTCATTGAGATATAGGAACCGCAAAGTCTTCGTTCCTCTTACGATTCAAAAACTTTAATGATCCCTAAAACTAGACTTAAAGCCGGGGAGAAAAGCTTTGCTTGGTCGGGCGCTAAAATTTGGAATGAATTGTCTTTAGAAATAATAGGACCAGCAACATCCCTGGAAACATTCCAAAAGAAACTGAAAACTCATCTTTTTCGGTCATGTTTCAGTGAACAGCTACTAATTTCAATGAATGATAAATGAATTTGGTATTTATTTATCTGTGTGTTGTGTGTGTATGTGTGTGTGTGTTTGTATGTGTGTATGTGTGTGTGTGTGTGTGTGTGTGTGCGAGCGCGTGCGTGCGCGCGTGTTTGTGTGTAAGTGTTTGTGAGTGCACTCCTACTGTGCATGGATGTAATAAAATTTATGATAAATTTACAAGTCATTGTTACGCGCCCAGAGTCTGCTTAATATAGCGGGATAAGCTTAACAAAAGTGCACAATTACGACGACTACTACTACTACTACTACTACTACTCCTACTACTACTACTACTACTACTACTACTACTACTACTACTACTACTAGTACAGGAAGCTCAGACGTGATATCGGTCTTCTGTTCGCCTCTTTCGCGGGTTTGCCTGACTTCTTAACTTGTAAAAGCTTCTCTTTTGCAAGGACGTCGGTCATTGCTTCCACCAGCCAGCCTCCGGGACCCAGATGCGTCACCATATCGGATATTATAATGCGGCTATCCCTGCTGCTTTCCCGTTCTTGACATTGCTAATGGCTGCATCTACAGACAACAGTCTCTTGTCGCTAACATACACAATTGGCTTCAACAGTCATGTCGTCACTTCTCTCGCAATGACGGATAGTAACTTAGTAACTGGTTCTAAACTATCGGAACAATGGCGGACGCCCTTATGAAATACTTCTCCGACGAGAATAAAAGTGTATCAAGAGGAGAAAAACATTATAAATCTGATCGTGTTTTGACTTTTGTACATTCTTATCAAATGACATGTGAAAAAGTTCTAGCCAGTATGAAGAATAAAAAGTACCAATTTTCTTTGTTTAGAACCAAGCTGCTCGTTGCTGGGCGGACGTGACATCAGACTATTGAATCCTATTATAGAGTGAAAAGAAATGTTTTTAGTGTCTCTTTGCATCGTTAATAGTGTGTCGTCGCTCTTAGCTCCGCTGTAAATGTTGTTGGACCTTGTTTAAAAGATCGATCTCCTACTGATTTCAGGCGAGTTCGAGGGACAAGTAGGAGTGTTGTGGTGCCTGCAGATCTGAGCCCCGGGTGGTTGGTTTAATATGAGACTATGAACTCCTCGAAGTACTACGGGATAGAATAATTGATAGGTGATGGTAGAAATCTTGTAGATCATCCGCTTTCCCCACAGCAACCAATGCAATATGAACAGTAGATTGGATGGACCACTTGCCTTTTTGAAAACTGAAAATCAAGCGAGCGGCATCTTTTGGGCAACTTGAATTTTGAGTTAAGGGCTTGGACAGTGTCGAAAAATGAGGAGCTTCAGTAATCTAATTTGGACACTATAAGCGCATTGACGAATATTTTCATGATGTTGATTAGCATGACGTTTCTCACTCTCTATGAGTTCTTGATGTGCATATATACTTACGTAATTCGAAGAGTATTGCTCATGTTGCGCATTTTTAGGGAGCTGTTAAATATGCTCAAAGATTTTTTGCCCTTTTGGCGAATGTATGATGGGACCATCTATTTCAATTTCGGTGATGTGTTCAACCTTCTTCCAGAAAGTTGGTGTTTCAATGAGCATGGTTTCTGTTTTGTCGCTATTAAGCATTTACCTATTTCAGTTTATCCATTCTTTGTTTGAAGCGATGCAGAAGCTCGATTGTTCTATATTTGATTTCTTAATTCCTAAATGTATTATAATGCAACTACAACTACCACCAGCACCATCACTACTACTACTACTACTACTACTACTACTACTACTACTACTACTACTACTACTACTACTAATACTACTACTGCTACTTCTACTACTACTACTACTACTCTATACTACTACTACTACTACTACTACTACTACTACTACTACTACTACTACTACTACTACTACTACTACTACTTACTACTACTATATACTACTACTACTACTACTACTACTACTACTACTACTACTACTACTAACTACTACTACTACTTACTACTACTATCTTACTGCTATTACTACTACTATTACTACTACTACTACTACTTCTACTACTATGCTACTGCTACTACTACTACTGCTACTACTACTACTACTACTACTACTACTACTACTACTACTACTACTACTACTACTATGCTACTGCTACTACTACTACTACTACTACTACTACTACTACTACTACTAATACCACCACCACCACCACCACCACCACTACTACTACTACTACTACTACTACTACTACTACTACTACTACTACTACTGCTGCTACTGCTGGTGCTGCTACTGCTACTGCTGCTGCTACTAAGACTACTACTGCTACTTCTACTACTACTGCTACTACTACAACTACTACTACTACTACTACTACTATTACTACTACTACTACTACTACTACTACTACTACTACTACTACTACTACTACTACTACTACTATTACTACTACTAATACTTTCTTTAGTTCTTTTTCTTCTTTCTTCTCATCATCCCCCCTCTCCACTACTTCTTCTTTATATTCGCCTCCTCCTCCTCCTCCTTCTTCCTCCTCTTCGTCTTTTCATTATCATCATCATCATCATCATCATCATCATCATCATCATCATCATCATCATCATTTTGACTCCCCCTAGCTTCGGTGGCAAAGGATTCTCGAAAAAGACAATGTCCAAGAATAAAAACCCTAAAAAACCCACACTATCATCTTGCCCACCACCTTACATCAGAATCTATCACACCCACCGGAAAACCCCTAATCGAATTTTTCCCAGGCATTGTCCATGATCATAATGAATCATCCAGGCGTGCTAACTGGACGTCAGAACAGAGCCACGAAGCTAATTTAAACAATCTCCTTTTGACATACAGATCAATAGAAGCCGACTTGTATTGTCTGACAAGATTTCACTTCATTGTCATGGTTGTTTGAAGCTGCGTTGTTAATGTGATGGATCCAAATTTGCTCATCCTGTATCGTGTTTCTATTCTCATTCCCAAATAACGAGTTTTCTATTATACGAGATAGATGATAATAACGATATCCACATCAATGTATGCCGTGTGTGAGGCAGATATTGGCGACCCGAAATCTTCAGTTTTCTTCAGTCTTTTCTCTACGAAAGAAATTGAGGATACAAGTGTTGCTCATTGCATAGAAGTAGTAATATCGCATTCGCCAGAATGCAAACTTCCAAAACGCATATATCGCCATAATGCAAATAGTCACACGACTATTTCTAAGTTATGAATGCTATAAAGCTTTTCACACTGAGAATATTATATATATATATATATATATATATATATATATATATATATTATAGTCTAATCAGTAATGCTAGCGTTTCTCCATTTTAAATCTTCAAAGAACTCTACAACTTATGCATTTCTCTGACTTAAAGATTTTCAACAAAATTTCGAAAGCGCAAAACTAAAATACATGATATTAAACACGAATAAATATGGTAAATATAAGCTGCTTTTAAATGAAAAGTGAAAAGCCAATTTTCAAAAGATATTGATTACATTTCATGAAATTACTGAGAATTAATTGGAAGTTTCACTAGTGAAATTCAAAACGTTGACACCACACCTCATTTCGTTAATGACACCATGGCGCACCATAGTAGCCTAACAAAATTATGACGAATAGATAGTATGCGCTTGTCTAATAAGTTCACAACATTGCCATCCGGAAGTATAACGGACCAGCAGACAAAACTCTGTGTAACCGTGAATTTTTATAGTCCGGATAATATAGTTTAATGAGAATTACTCATAAACGCGGATGGCAAAAAATAATAACAAAGACCCGAGTGACGTCAAATTTGATCTATTCATTATAAATGTTTCATTTTACAAAATTCCAAGAAATTATGTTTGCTAGGTTAACTTTTGCCTTTAATATAGATTTGCATTTACATGGACAAAGGCTACATTTCCTAAATTCTCACCCACTCTCATCTTCACCAAAGTGGGTGTGGTTTTGCGGTGAAAAGCCGACGTCTCGACTGCTTTGACTTCAGGTTGCATCTTTCTTGGATGCTCCCAAACTGGTTAATCTCGAGACAAATTCTTCATTAACAGAGTTTGTTATTGTTTTATAATGTCATTGTAGAATTGGAAAATTCCTCGACTGTTGTTCATTTGCAATTACTGTTGTCTGGCAAGCGACTGATTTCGTGATCCGTTAAAAAAACGTGAATAATTTCCTGAAGAAAGTTAAGATTCTACATAAGCTACTTTGTTTATCCGTCGGAAGCTATTTTAATCAGAGACATTTGCCAATCTGAATCGCTGTTGATCTACTCAGTAATTTACAAAAATGAATATATAGCAGCTTCATAAAAGAACAAAATACTAAACAAGGAACGTTTCGGGCTCAATGCACTTCTTCAGCAAATAACAAAAGTAGTCAAGACTTTAAAACAATTCGTTAAATCCGAATCCCCTATATTGATTTAACGTGATGTAGTAACGTTTTAACTGTTTTTGTTATTGGCTGAAGAAGGATTTCGAGCCCGACACGTCCTGTGTTTAGTATTTTGTTATTTTTTTAAAAAGCTTTCATATTCATTTTCTGTCCTTGGCTGGCCCTAGCAGATTAACAGTTCCGTTTTACTCTTTAAAAAATTACATTGTTCTAGCTCTCTCATTATTTGAATATCAAATCCAAAGTCAAAGACTTACCTTTATGACAATGGAAATGACAAAGTATTATATAATGTATCTAAAAGACTGGGCAACAGAAATGAGGGGTAAAGTGAGTGTTTTAAGAAATAAAGCAAAGTATTCCTGCCAATGTGCTTTATTCATTGTGTTCTTTACCAACATGCTTGACAACATTTTGCTTACTTCTATCGGTAAGTTGATTTCAAATGAATTTATAGATCTTTTAAAATGAAAATAGGTAAGTTTTCAACTGCACAATATCTATTACCTGTGCTCAAAATGCTTTACAAAAGGTTCCAAGAAACATTTAATTTATAATTATTTTGACTAGATAGCACTATTACCGGTTAGGCGCTTATTCAACACCTGAGTATGGTGAGATAATGTGAGTAAAGAGACTTTTCCAGGGACCACAGCGGCATTTGAACCAAGAACATGCAGTGCAGAAATCGAGTGTCGTACCACTAATATTGATATGTGAAATGTCCATGATGATGATGATGATGATGATGATGATGATGATGATGATGATGATAATAGTAATAATAATAATAATAGTAATTGTAACATTGATTATTATGTAGATGATGATCATCATTATTGTCATAATAATAAAAGCAATAATAGAAATAGTCATTAGAGAGGTTTATAAGCACTAATTTGTTGAAAAAAATAACCAAGCTTATACTTAAGATGACGACTAAATTTTTATCGAGCCTTGGTAACTCGAACAAGTAGGTACTTACTCCCTGGTAGTTACATTCGGTTTAAATTTAAATTTGATATTTTACGATTTTTAATTTTTTATTAAGATCGAGAATGAGTTCATATGATTTATGCTGTAAAATTCCACTGAGATTTATTTTTTTATGGTTTGGCAATGTAAACTCTTGACGGTTTTTTGTAGAGCATATGAATAAAAGGGCCGTGAGGGATCAACATTACGATGGAATATATTTTTCTGGTTACCCAAATGTTTTGAAATTAGACCTGACGCTTATTTATTAGATAGAACTGAACAGGCATAGCATCTGCTGATGGTCACTCCATAATTCCATGTCCATCAGTTCACTGGTTCTAATACAGTCGTAACGTCAATTCCCTCGTAATGACGCAGAGTAACTTAGTAACTGTCTCTAAACTATCGGAACAATGGCGGACGCCCTTATGAAATATTTCTCCGACGAGCATAAAAGTGTATCCAGAGGAGAAAAACATTATATATAATGATCATGTTTTGACTTTTATACATTCTGATCACATGACTTATGAAAAGTTCTAGCCAGCATGAAGAATAAAAAGTACCGATTTTCTTCGTTTAGAACCACGCCTCTCACCGTTGCTGAGCGACATGACATCAGACTAATGAATACAATTTGGAGTATAAAAACAATAATAATGATCAGAGATAGGTCGATTTCATTCACGTTATTGTTTATAAACACCCAACTCTGTTTGTCTTAGCACGTGTGAAGGTGTGTCCCAAATTCCATGTTTTGATTGGTCAAAAATCTACTGGTTAAGTCAGTCCACATTTGTTACCGTCTTTAAGCCGCTGCCAGCTTACGTCACCAAAAAGTAAACAACAATAGTCAAATGGAATGAAAGCTTCAGTCTAATTAACAAAGAAAGTCACCAAAAACTATAACATGTATTCTGCGTCTACTATGCTGCCGGTGGACAGGTCTGGACCTTTGTCTCTTTATCTCGTGTATGAATGGAAAAGAGGAAAATTTATCCCAGACTATGTCGGTTTTAAGCAATAGAAATCAATATCAAGTCCATTTATGCATATGGTGTTCTAGAGCCCTATTACTTACCTGTTTTAATCAACTGAAATATGATAGTGTTTAACAAAAATATAAAGTTTTGAAATCAATGGATCTCTTTCAATTTTTATTCACAGTTCCTATCATTCCATCGTTACTGCTTAGCCAAGATATGGCAGAGATGAATCATAGCCAAAAAATGAGTCAGATTAATGGTGGCATCCTGTTAGACATCAACCAACCAACTAATTCAACAATTCTGAGACCACCAATCGCAAAACCCAACTCAAAATTGATATGGATCAATCAGCTTAACTCTTATGGAAGCATCATCAGGCATGAAAAGCAACCATTGTACGATGGTTACCGCCGCTACAAGAACAACGTGTCCACCTCCCTGAAAGACAGCCGTAGATCATCCTACAGCGTTCTGTCAACGCTTGCTTTCAATGAGAACTCAAGGGTAGGATGGTTGCTGTCTTCGAAGGCCTTAGTCCAACTGTTTGTCAATCCTTTTGTAGGACGGCTGTGTAAAAGGTATGATGTTTGTTGTGTCCTGGTCACCTTTAGACGCAGTCTACAGGTTCAAACTATATCTGCCGAGGCAGCCTTGCGCTAAGACTTTGCGAAAACCTAAATTACGCATGCTATTTCTCCATCCCATCGGAGACGGGCGTAAACGTCGGAGGTAACCCTAGTGACATTAAAATTCTACCTCTCTCTCTCTCTCTCTCTCTCTCTCTCTCTCTCTCTCTTTCTCTCTCTCTCTCTCTCTCTCTCTCTCTCTCTCTCTCTCTCTCTTCCTGTCGTTCAATACTGTTCTTTGAGTGACAATTTTGCATCCTCCAATAATATAAATTAGGTGTACCTTAAAGAGCTTAGAACATCGGACATTATTATTCGATTACTGATTTATCATTTTAATATCTATAGAGCAGTAAAGTTAGGTGCCCCAAACGTAAACAAAGGTCGAGAAGCACATGGCAAACCACATGTTCCTGTCTTGACAGCTCACGTTCCAATGTAAATAATAGAAAAAAATAACCTTTAAAATTTGGCTGTTAGGTGGCAAAAGAAACACATATTCATAAATACTCGATCATGCATCAAATAATGTCTAGATATGGATATTTTATGGAACAAAAGGTAAAATTTTCTAAAATTTATCAAAAGTTACAGTCTATCTATTTTTAGACCAGAGCAAATTATTGCGCTGGTGTGAACAAAACGAGAATTATTCGGAGCCTGATTTTCATAATAATTTAGCCTTATATTATTATTTCTGCAACTGTTAGATTTTATGTAAACATATTTTCAATACTGAAAGTGTATTGCCTACAACTCAAACTACAAAATTGGGAGACCTATATTGTGCGTAAATTATTCCGGTCCCTAACGGAAATCACTAGCAACTTGTTATTGTTTACGTTTGGGGCACCTAACTTTACTGCTCTATACATATTATATTCATGCGTCACTCTCTCTCTCTCTCTCTCTCTCTCTCTCTCTCTCTCTCTCTCTCTGTGTGTGTGTGTGTGTGTGTGTGTGTGTGTGTGTGAACACTTCATTAAAATTATAATGATGATGGTGATGATGATAAATCGGTAATATTCATTATAATAAAATAATAATAATAATGATAATAATAATAATAATAATAATAATAATAATAATAATAATAATAATAATAATAATAATAATAATAATAATGATGATGATGATGATGATGATGATGATGACGATGATGATGATGATGATGATGATGATGATGATGATGATGATGATGATGATGATGATGATGATGATGATAATAATAATAATAATAATAATAATAATAATAATAATAATAATAATAATAATAATAATAATAATTTCCGAATACATGTAATGGTTTGAGAAGGAAACCCTCAGCAGGCTTCTTTTATATTTTTATGATGAAACCTTTTTCTAATAAAAAGAGATATCACAGAAGGTGAATCCAAGAGATCATAACACAATGCATTCGCCATCTATCATAAGAATTCGAATAGCCTATAGATGAAAAGTATCAATTCAGCTTTTAATGCTCAAGGTTAATACAACGGTTTAAATGTCAACTTCAGGTAGTTTTTATTTGGATTAAAGATAATATATGTCACAAGTGTTACCAAATCAGTGATTTCACTGATATGATATGACAAGTAAGGAGTTCGTACAGATAGATGATGATGATAATAATAATAACAATAACAATCATAAGAAAAATGATTAATATTATACCAATAATGATGGTGATGATGATGATAATAATAATGATGATGATGAAGATGATGATGATGATGATGATGATGATGATGATGATGATGATGATGATGATGATGATGATGATGATAATAACAATAATAATGATAATGATGATGATGACCATCATCATCATCATTATATTATTATTATTATTATTATTATTATTATTATTATTATTATTATTATTATTATTATTATTATTAGCATTATTACTATTATCATCATCATCATCATCATGATTATCATCATCATTATTTTTCGTCATCGTCATTGTCATGACATTTATGATCATATGATATTATTATCATCATCATCATCATCATCATCATCATCATCATCATCATCATCATCATCATCATCATCATCATCATCACCATCATCATCATCATCATCATCATCATCATTATTATTATTATTATCATTATCATGATTACTATTATCATCATCATCATCATGATTATCATCATCATCATCATCATTATTTTTCGTCGTCGTCATTGTCATGACATTTATGATCATAATTACTTACCATTATTACCTATTCTAATGGATTGTTCTCACCATTCATCTTTAGCTTTGTATATTTTCAATCAGATTAGGTTATCAGTTTATTCTGCTTTCTGGGACGACTTTACTTGCAATATCCTCAATTAGTAAGTGGCAATAAATTTTATTTTGTTCTTTTTAATAAGACATTCGTCTAAATAAATTTGGTCATTAGCCTGTGATTTTTAGATATGAACCCATAATCCCCGATTATTGTTACACATTAAGTACTCTACTCCGTCACAACGTGACACCCCCCCCCCCCCCCCCACCTTTTCTGTATATATAATTTCTTAAATTTCAAAAGAGCCAGTGCTCGTAGTTCCTATCATTTTAATTCTAAATTCATTTTCAGGGTTTTATTGATCCCGACATAATTCCGTCTGAGACGGAAGGTCACATATATACCTATAGTACCAGAATGAGTATTGGAAGAAAAAAATGTAGAAAGTTAAAATGACGAGAATTTCTCAATTCTTTTCATTTTTCAGAATTACGAAAAATATTCACTCTCAAAAATAGGCAGACACTTTAACTGTGAAAAATACTGATCAAAAAGGATTATGACAACTTCAAAAATTAACAAAATACCAAACATGTAAGGTTTCGGAATCAAAACTGTTCTTCAGCCAATAAAAAAACAACAGCAACAAAACCCCCACAAAAATACATCATGTTTGATATGTAGCAATTGCCTACGTAGTTAAAAGGTAATGTGAATTACAAAATACAAAGGGAAAAGCTCTATTTTGGACGAATAAACCTAGGTGATAATTACAAAAATATGACAGCAGGTCAAAAGTAGAGCGAAGTCTCTCTCTCTCTCTCTCTCTCTCTCTCTCTCTCTCTCTCTCTCTCTCTCTCTAGTCATGATTTTCTACATACTCCCCTGGAAGAAACCGTGTCCACAATCATTACAAAGCCCATAGTACTAAAAAAAAATAGAGAGGAGAGGCGGGGTGATAATTAAAATACATGATAAAATATAAATAGCAGAAGTGTAGGCACAGTGTAAGTTGTAAGCATTTCACATATAAACAAGAATATCTTCATGACAATAATTTGGGATCATCAGTTACATTTAACAGCTCTAGAAAGAAAATAACATCCGTTCGTTGCATCAATAAACAGTACTGGCGAACGATATACGTCCATCGTAGTTAAGGTTAAGTAACCATTACATTCCTTTCTATCCTTTTCACAATCGCTCTATCCCATATTTATTTGCATTGCGACAAAGTTGGAAAAGCAGGAAAACCAACCACTTCTGCTTTCATTTACTATTCCCAAATCTTCACAAAACAATTTGAAGGTAACACAATGAAATACAAACCGATCTTTCTCAAGGACAGGATATGATTAAAGTAAGTTCTCAGAGACACAAGGTTGCACAAACAATCTGGCATAATTTCACGTACAAGAGAGACTAGATAATATGTAGAATATGAAGACGAACCGATGTGGCACCTACATGAAAATATTAAAGAAACTTCAAACATTATATTCAATTAGTATAAATTAATGAAAATGAGGATTCCAGTGAATTGGAATTAAAGTTAGTAAGCCAAAAATAATTGTCTATAACGATATAGTATAAAACTGATCAATGCTATGACATTGATGCAATCGCATCTGCAAAGAAAAAAAAATCAACACTCCTATAGAATGAAAATTGACTAATACGAGTATAAGAAAACAATTTCATTGAACACATGAAAATGTAAGATCCTCTTTATAAATCTAAGATTTCCTTTTTTGCAGAAGCCGAATCATATTATGTCAGCGATTTTTCTCCATGCTGAATCTCATCGTAGATTAACTTTAAGAGAAAGTCAAGGTCTCCTTCTTTTCCATTACTGCATCTAGTCCATTGCAAACGTTATCCTGGTGATAACTGATGCAGTATTAAGGGAACCATAGTTGGAGTCATCTTCAAGGCTGCTAACGAATGATCGGGAACTTATATTTCATCTTAAATGGCCACAAATCCTTGCTGTTTTTGTGAGAGCAGCTTTTGAATATGTGAATTGATTGTTTTTTCTTTTCTCCCAAACCTGTTTACTAATAATTCGTTTGCATGTTCATAGTTTGCCACTGTAAGTGAAAGTCCTTGCAAACAGGCCATAGCATCGTCTTTAATTGATGTCTGCAAATATGAAAATTTATTAATGTCAGACAGGTCTGTCCTCACATCGATAGTTGTAACAAAATTGTTTTCAAAATTCTGCCATTCCGAATAGACACCTAAAAATTTCATAAGTTAAGCTTTGGTAAGTTGGTATCAACGTTTATGTCTTAGTATCTCCCCCCCCCCCCCCCCCCCCCCCACTAATCTCAGAATCTTTCCCATCTCGCGATTTATTCAATTTTTCAAGACAATGCTCAGCCCTTAATTGAATTTCAATTTTTGTTCTCGTTTTCATTTTCATCCTCCTCTAATGTAGTTTGTAAGCTGATTGACTTGAGTCATATTTTGTTATTTTTTCCTTAAATCCAGCAATTAAATACACAAGTCTGGTCACCTCGATTTCATATTCAAATTCCATAAGTTCAAGTTTCTCAGACAACAATTTCAACTCCGTAACACGTCTTGTTTGGTATATTTTGCACCGTGTCCTTATTTACTTAACATCACCCAAGTTTTATTGATCTAAAGAAACTGGACTGATTTCAAATTGAATAAAAAATACGAAATCACAAAATAATTGTTACAAAAATCTTGGCTCACTGCCTTCCCGGTCTTTTCGATGCGAACGAATAACAAAGTAAAGTCCATCTCAAAATCAAAGCCGAACACGGACACGAAACTAAATCATCACATCTAAAGGTCTCTTTTCCTGGTTTCTGGAACCACTTTCGATATGTAGCAATTGCCTTCATGGAATGTGAAAAACAAAATACAAAGGTAAAAGCCCTTCTTTCAAAATCAACCGACAAGCGCCATGTTTATTCTTCTTTTTATATTGGACGAATAAACCAAGGGACAATACTACAAAAATATGACAACAAAGGTCAAAAGTAGAACGCCCTCTCTCTCTCTCTCTCTCTCTCTCTCTCTCTCTCTCTCTCTCTCTCTCTCTCTCTCTCTCTCTCTCTCTCTAGTCCTGATTTTCTACACCTCACTTAAAATCCAGACAGACGGCAGAAAAGTATTTGGCTAAACTGGCACGACTTGTAGGAAGAACGATCTCCTAATATTAGTGATCGTTCTTGCCAACAAGGCGTGTGAGATTCTTTTCTGCGCCCGGTTTGTCATGATTTTAGATGAATTATCAACATTTTAGCTGTTTTTGTTATTGGCTGAAGAAGGGTTTTGAGCCCAAAAACGTTCCGTGTTTGGTATTTTGTTCATTTTCAAATGTGTTATATTGATTTTTGTTCATCACTTTTTGTAGTCCACAGCTTCTAGCGGCTTAGTATCACTTTTATTTAATTTAACTCAAATTTTATTAGTTACACGTAAAAGCTCAATTTTAAGCTTAGTGTTTACCACCACATAATACAGATTTGAGACGATTCGTCACATATATCATCAATTCATTTTTCTTCATTTCATCAGTGTTTTCTTTAGCTCAGAGTTACATGCCGCTGTTTGCTGCAAGGTCGATCCACGGATTTGGAACAGCTGCTACGGCGATAGCAGGTAAAGTTTAAATTGACCTTCACTTTTCCAAAGAAACAACATTTTTATTTTCTAATCAAAATCAATTGCACATATTGATTTGTGGTTTTAATCAAAAACCTTAGATATAATAAGATTTGAAAACTGACGAAACCGAATTGTTTGTTGTCTTTCAAATCACAATTGGTTTCTTCTAATATTTTTGTGGTTTTAATCAAAATCCTTATGGGATTTACATTTGATATAAGATTAGAGTAAACTCGAACCTCAAACGTGGTTAAGTTATTCAAATCGCTATGAAATGTTGATATCCATCTTTAAGAAATTGTTGTATAAATCTATTTGCTTAATTAAACTAGTGAGCAGTTTAGTAAACCGCATACCTAATATTATCAATTGGACCTCATTCGTAGTATTAGATACTCTGTCTAGCATTGGCAAAACATTAATTTGAGTAGAAACCTTTTACGAGCTTCGATTATCAATAATTGATTAAAATGGTTTCCAATTATTATAAAAAGAAAAAAAAACGCAGAGCAGTTCTAAAAGTCTTGGGTTTGAGACTTCGTATTTTATCAATCGGGAGTAATCTTCGTAGATTATTGGTCAAAATGAAAGGAGATATATTTTGTATGTGTGACGCAGTATTGGTATGGAGACTTCCGATAGTCCCATCCCATACTCTGCCAGTCAATTGTCTACTCGTTGCAAATCAGTTTGTTTCCAATTAAAGTTCCTGACCGAAGACATTTTTCTTTACGTTGTACAAACAGAATTTTATGTGGCCTTTTACCCTTACGCGGTAAAGATTACTATAATGCGGCTCACGTTAGAATCCTGTTAGCAGTTATTTCTCTTTTTTTTTAAATGCCAGCCAAGAATATGAAAAGTTTTGTCAAGCAGTTTACATTGACAAAACAATGTTTATCTTATCTTATCTAAAGCTTAGCTGAGGAACATCGAATTCTTACATACTTCCAATTTGGAATTTCTGGACGAGTTGTAAATCTAAAGCTTGCGAGTGCGCGATGGGAACAACGTGGTCATTCCGAAACGCAGGAGTATAAGCAATCCTTTATTATACACCTCAAACAATTTTGATTGTATTACTTATTTGAAAGACCTTAACATAACATAACATGTGGTATAGGGCAAAATAGGATAAGATCCCTTGAATGCTCTTAATATTAATTAGTTATGCCATAAATCTTTTGATTAAATATTACAATAATGATACACGTGGTAAAGATAGTATTTCAACTTAGATGTACTCATGTGGTGTACAAACATATATCTTTAACCGTGACATGCAAAGCACACACACACACACACACACACATACACACGCGTATAGAAGATAACCATAATAATATAATAATAACCTTTCAATATATATATATATATATATATATATATATATATATATATATATATAATATATATATATATATATATATATATACATTTTTCGCTTGCTTTTATAAACCAGAGACTCAGTTTCACGTCAGGATTTTTTTGGGGTAAAATTGGCATTACTGCACGAGTTACTTTTTTGTGTGAGAAGTGAATGATATTCTTAAACTTGACTTACTTGACTTAGGCCTTTAACCACCATTGGCCATGAACGATGCTTCACCATTTGACTCATCCTTGGGCTATCTTCTCCACCTGATTCCATGCTTGTGCACCCTTCTTTGCTTCCCCATCGTTCTCAGTGGCCAACTATTTCTTGGCTACCCTGGTCTTATTCCCCTTTGGAGATTCCATGTGAGTCTTGTGATGTTGCGGGCGGGCTTTCTAAGTGTGTGGCTCATCCATCCCTTTTCTGTACATTAATAGCTTGTTAGCTGGCAGCTCCCCAAAGATCTCCATTCCTGAATCTATTTGAAGCAGTTTTGAAAAGAAAATTAAAAAGTCATCCTTTTCTGTTATATTTAGATGCAATATAGAAAGAACCAATTGAGAATTTAATTACAAAAACAAAACAGATTAAAGTTGAAAAAGAATGTTTAAGTCATCTTCATGATATGCCAAAGGTTTAATTACACCATTTTTGTAGTGTCACCTCATAAAACATGGTTACTCTAATTAACATTATAAAAAATAATTCCGCATTCTCATATTTCAAATTTCGTTGAAAATATGATATAGTAAATATTTTAATGATATATATTGCATGTCATGTAGATTGTGCGCCTAGAGCTACGAGGGCTCTTTCAGAAATAACCGAAAAATGCCCATTGCTCAGCAACCAGTGGAGATTTTTTAATTCTGTAAACAACATGATATTCCTTATTTCCTTACGGATATTCCCAAAAATTATGAAGTGCATCATTTTGCACAAAGAATTTCTAGACGATTTTAAAGATGGCGGCCCACCTTGAAACTTGGTCAAAGGAGGAAATCAGAGCTGTCATACGTTTTTTGAACGCCAAAAGTCTGAATCCTACCGAAATTCATAAAGAACTTCAGAGTGTATATGGTGAGCATGTTATAAGCCGTACACAAGTCTATCACTGGTGTAATTTGTTTGAAGCCGGCCATTCCGACTTGACAGACAGGGAAGGGAGAGGGCGTTCGATAACTGCGACGTCAGAAGACAATGTGAAGCGAGTTGATGAGCTTATTCGTCAAGACAGGAGGTTGAAACTTCATGAAATCGCAAGCAGTCTTGAAATTTCGGAAACTTCTGCCCATAGAATTGTATTTGATGAACTTGGCTACAGAAAAGTCAGCGCAAGATGGGTTCCTAAGCAATTGACAGACAATCATAAAGAACAAAGATTGGACATCTGCAGGGAACTTTTGAGAAGAAACAAGAGCTCACGCAGGGTTCACGGGCATACTGCCAACGCCGGCGGAGACTTTCTAGGGTATGATGTGACTTTTCTTGACAGCATAGTCACCGGTGATGAGACTTGGTTGCACCATTGCACCCCAGAAACAAAGCAAGATTCGATGACATGGAAACATCCATCCTCACCTGTCGCGAAGAAATTCAAAGTCATGCGGTCAGCAAAGAAAATAATGGGAACTGTTTTCTGGGACAGTCGTGGTGTTATTCTGTTCGAAACCTTACAACCTGGAGAAACAATCAATGCTGCAAGGTACTGCCAAACTCTTGACAAGCTTAGGGAGGCCATTCGCAGAAAGCGCCCAGGGCAGTTGACCAACGGGGTCATTTTGCAACACGACAACGCTACACCCCACACAGCACGAGTGACGCAAGGTTGGCTAGAGAAATATGGATGGGAGATTTTGCCACACCCACTTCACAGTCCAGACCTCGCACCATCTGATTATCACCTCTTTGGGCCACTGAAACGTGAGCTGGCAGGAAAGCGCTTTGATGTCAATAAAGAGCTTGTTGACCATGTGCGGAAATGGCTACAAAACCTTGACGGAAATTTCTTCCGAGAGGTATCTATTCCATGGTGCGGCGTTGGCAGAAGTGTGTCGACAGACTTGGCTGTTACGTAGAGAAATGAAGGACGGGTCAAGGTATGAACACGTGCAAGAATTTTGTTGATAGCATAAAAAACGCGGATTTTACAGGCATTTTTCGGTTAATTATGAAAGAGCCCTCGTATATTGTATGGGACGGGCTTTTATTATTATTATTATTATTATTATTATTATTATTATTATTATTATTATTATTATTATTATTATTATTATTATTATTATTATTATTATTATTATTATTATTATTTATTATTATTATTATTATTATTATTATTATCATTATTATTATTATTATTATTATCATTATTATTATTATTATTATTATTATTATTATTATTATTATTATTATTATTATTATTATTATTATTATTATTATTATTATTAAGGGGGGGGGGGGGGGGTTTGGGTCTAATTATTAGGAAAATCCTTCGAAAAATTGATTTTGACTGGAAAATGATATTTTATTATCTTAGAAATAATATAATTGAAGTCCAAATTCTTAAAGTAGACTATAAAGGCACGAAAAACACGATCGAAAATGGTACAGGTAGTAAGAAAAGTGTGAAAAACGGGAAGCTATTTTGCTATTTTCTCAATATGTCATTTTTCTAAGGGTATGGGATACTGTGTCAAACGTTTCTCAGAATCTATTCAATGAAATTGTATGAAAATTTTCACAGGTATCACAGAGATAATGTATTGTGTCACCATAGAGAGATTTTTTTTGATAAGATATGTGAATTTTGAATTATAATCCTAATTCTGAATTTTTAAACATCAATTTTGTCATAACATTTTGATTTTCAACTTTGTAATGTTCTAATAAAAATTTCATAAGTAAAGCCGTAAAATCTCTCTATGGCGACACACTATGGTACACTATTGATCAGATGGAAGAATATGAAGGTCATTCCTTCATTAGTTCTTGTGGAACGTTTGCCACAAGATTGTTATACTTTTTATGTCAGACCCCCACATTAGGTCGCAAAATGGGTATCAACACAGATAATAAAAATGTTTCACCATGTTTTTTAACCTATAATGACGATACAGAATGACTAAAACCGCCCAATATAGGTAATTACATTTTTTTAGAAAAGACCCAAACCGCCCCTTAATATTATTATTATTATTATTATTATTATTATTATTATTATTATTATTATTATTATTATTATTATTATCAGTTCACTTGATAATATCCTTGAACTACCATAAAATATATTAAAAAGCATACAATCACCCGTGACATAATAAATTATACATTCAGACGAAGAGATGTTACGAATTGCATTTAAAATATTTATAGTCCTATTTCGATGTGTTATCAGATCTTACATTAAAAATACAAAATATATTGTAAATTTATCTCAACTCTCAATGTATTATTATATTAGTCCGGTGTAAGGTCTTCTGCTTACATCGTCCAATTATTTATATTTTCAATCCTTTATTTCTTCCGCTAACTTTAGGAAATCCACCCTTCTGTCCTTGCCTAATTAGTCAATATTGAATCAAAGTTGCATAAACGTTATAGATTCAAGACATTTAATCAAATCTATATCTCCGCACACGAGTTAAGATTTGTTCAAGGGTTATTAATGGTTAGTTTATTTTATCGAATCGCCTGTCGTTTTGTTGTATATTAAATATTATTCTGCAAATGGTTCTGTGCCCTTCCATTGGGGTAATTACGGGATAACAATATCAGTCGGTCCTTTCTCATTAAATATTGATATTAATGTGCGCATACACATACATACACACACACACACACAGAGAGAGAGAGAGAGAGAGAGAGAGAGAGAGAGAGAGAGAGAGAGAGAGAGAGAGAGAGAGAGAATTGATGAGAAAAAACACCTGTACTTTGATTACTCAGAGATTTCAATAATTAATTTGGAGGAATACAGCATGAGTTTACTATTTCACAGCATTTGTCCACCAGCATTGCGGACAAAACAGACTATTGCACCGAGAGGATGGGCAACACATATACTTTTAATCTCATCACTCTGGGCTTTAGATAGGAAGCTTACTATCATTGCGTCTGTCAAAATAACAATACCTTACAAATGCATTTTATTATCTTTGAAAACTCTTCAGTCATTTTAAGATCTAACCCAATTTACATTTATCTTTGAAAGGACTGATAATTCAATTGCGATCAAGGTCATGCATTATCATTGGTTATTCTAATGTTATTTCAAGCTTATCAAACTTAAAATTAGCTTTTATAATATCTGTTATATTGACATGAAATGCTAATTGTAATTAACAAACGCTTGATAGCTATTACCTAATCGTTATATTTTTCGACCTGGTTATCTATCCTAACAATGTCACCTTACCTAAACCAAACGATATGAAGTACAAATGCAGATTGTAAATCATCAACCATACGCTTACGCTTGTATGAAAGCACCAGTAGTATAAAGAGTCTGTAAATAAAAGACGTTTCTTTTAATGTATAAGTGAATGTCTTATTTTAAATGTTATGACTGCAAAGATTTGAAGCAATAAATTCATCAATTAACTCATCATTAGCTATTACTGAAGATTTGCACGCTATTTTATGCCCATAATGGCTACTTAGATAGGCTTATAATTATTTCTCCTCTTGGTGCTTTATATCGCCAACCATCACGGTTGTTGCCATCTTTGACATTTGTTTTTTCCCGTGTTCACTTCTGGGCTTTCATGTCCCGCTCCAGGGTCTATCTCAAAGTCTTCATGGGTCTCCCTCTCTTCCTTGATTCCTGTGATATCCATCTACAAATCTTTAAAAGCAAACTTAGAAAACAACCTTAGTTGATGTAATCACTGATAGAGAAGAAATTTGAGAAAA
>NC_088361.1:64259711-64299711 GCF_034508935.2 Berghia stephanieae | reverse complement strand
TTATTGTGACACAGATAGAGTAGAATAGAAGACTCAAGGAATAAGATAACGATGGTGATTTAGCACAATTGAGACTCTTGGAATAGATAACGATTGGTGATATAGCACAATTGCTATCGTGTCGTATTTTAGAGAAAAAAAAACACATTTTAAACGTTTTGGTCTGAAAAATCGTCCATCACATGATATATATCTAGATAGATTCAAAATGAATCTAAAATGACCCTAATCTTGTCAAAAATCTCAAAACTGGGACTTTCTCGAAGTCCCAGGTTTGAGAGTTATTTTTTTATGACAAGGCGAGGCTCATTTTTCATCGAAGTCCCAGGTTTGAGATTTTTTGACAAGATGAGGATCATTTTAATCGATCGATCTTAAAATTATGTTTTCAGACCAACATTTTAAAATCGCGTTTGCTTTTTTTCAGAGTACGACAATATTTCGCTGTAAACCTTTAAAACGCCTGTTTACATTTTGACCAAAAAAACTTTTACTATCTTTGTCAACCGATTAAAATGATCCCATACTTTTTACGAATCCACAAACCCAAGATCTCTCTTTGAAGCTTTGACAAGTATGCAGCCATTTTAATTGATCGCATAATATAAGAGTAAAGTTTATGAGTTCTTAGGCAAAAATATAAATAATCCGTTTAGTGACTGTCGCAGCCGGTAAATTTATTATCAATCCGTTTGCATTTTTATTTATATTGTTTCTATAGAATAAAAAATCCAAAATCGGGGTAGGGGTCACATATAAATTGTGACCTACCCCTCAAAATGATATTATGTCAACGTGAACTTAAAAACCCAGTCCACAGTCGAAATATAAAACTTGCATTATATTCGTAATTTTAATTGAGACCCATAAAAATAGCTTTTTTAACTACATAAGACGAAAGCTTCGTATTGATACTGGCGATTATATGACCTAAATGCGTCACAAGCTCCGTAAAACCCTTTAACCCCCCCCCCCCCCCCCCCCCCCCCCCCCCCCCCCCCGCCCCCCCCCCCCCCCCCCCAAAAAAAAGAAAACAACAACAACAACAACAACAAAAAAGAAAATCAAGCAAACAATAAACGAACCACCTCCCCCCCCCCCCCCCCCCCCCCCCTCTATTTGTTAACCTATCGTTATTTGTTAACCAAAACAGCATTTTATCGGGGTTCACCAGATGCCAGAAAGGGACTTTGTAGAAAGTCTTGGGTTGGGACGATTTGAACATATTGACAAAAAAAAAGTAGTCCTTCAGAGCCCTAAAGCCCACAGAGCCGGGGTTTATCCCGGTTTCTATAGCGTGAAACGGACAATAGCAATTACTTGCTACCCTTCGAATAGGACGCGATCACAAATTACTTTCCGCTAGATCTAATAGACCCAGCTACCCATTTACTGCTGGGTGGACGGAGGGGTCGGAACAAAATCTCGACAGCACCTGGGATCGATCTTGGTCACTTTGCGTGTGAAGCGAGTACTCTACCAACTGAGCTATCGGGAAACCCCACAAATTACAAGTTGCAGGTAATCTCAATCTATGCAAATAAAAATAAATATCCCAAAATAAAGAAAAGAATTTTGTTGAAAACGATAATTCCTTTCAATTTTACCAAACTACAACTTCATTGTCATAATGTTTTTTTTCACTTTTTGTCCACAGCCTCACGAGAACGTTGCTTCATTCCGCGTACTGTTAAAAGATCACTACATCCTCGTGGCCTCAGGTAAATCTGATCACCACTATTGATGCTATATCTTAAAATAAAATACTCATAACATCCGCCAGTCGAATATAACGTACCAACACACAAAAATTACGTGTAACCTTAAACATTTATAGTTTGATGGTCATAATTTAGTTAAAAGTAATCATTGACATGAGAAATGGCTGTCGACAAACAATAACATGGAGCTGAGTGACGCCAATTTAGCACCTTCTGTAAGGATAGTTATGAAAGGTCATTTTCATATTGAATGGCACGGCACATAGGATGGAAAATTACATATTACATATGTGCTAATTTGGCAAAGCCCGTCGGATGTCGCGCGAGCCAGTTTTGGGATACGAGCAAATAAATAAAAATCGTTATCTGCATGAATTTCGTGGTTTCATTTCATTGCTTTCATCATCTATCCAACTAAATTCTCACGAAAGGATTTTACAAGTTGAAGCTTATAAATAGTTTAATTTAGTTTTTTTTTCTTCTCCAAGCTCTATTGAAGAGAAATACCTTCAAGATTGACATAAAATCTGCCTCTAATGTCGAAGATTTCAATTCAGCGCTGAGAACCAAAATTTTTTATTTTCATACTTTTTGTCATTGTTTGCTCTTTGAAATGCCAGTCAGTGAGCAGGAATAATATAGATAGTTTAGTATGCGCTTGGCTAAGAAGCTCATAACATTGCCATCCGGAAGTGTAACGGACCAATGCACAAAACGTGTGTATCCATGAACTTTTATAGTCTGGTTAATACAGTTGAGTGAGAATCACTCACAAACGCGGATGGCAAAATACAATAACAAAGGCTTGAGTGATGTCATCTTCATTCTATCTATAAGCTACCATTGAGTCAGTATTACGACTGCTGATAGCAATAAACAAAACGAGTTACCGCGATAAGCAGTAGTCCAACATTCCATTTACTATCCAGTGTGAAATATTGTGTCATCAATAATATCATAACTAATAATGTGAAATTGAATGCAAGCCCCAATTTAATTACAAAACGGATCAAATGAACGTTTCGGGTTTCCCCTTTATCAACAAAACAGGATGAATGAAACACCACAGATGAATGAGATATTGTGGTAGTGGCGTAGTTAAGATGAATAAACAAAACATTATTTATCTTAACTACGCCACTACCACATTATCTCATTCATCTGTGGTGTTTCATTCATCCTGTTTTGTTGATAAAGGGGAAACCGAAAAGTTCATTTGATCTGTTTTTGTAATTATATTGGGGCTTGCATTCAATTTCACATTATTAGTTATTTCTTCGAGCTTCGAGCAGCAACATTTACATTACCCAGTATTATTCAATAATATCATGCGACTTAGGCATTTTCTTCAAATTTTATATCATAATTTACAATATAAGACATCTAAAAGTTAATATTTTGGATTGGCAGGAAAATAAGTTTCCTGGCATTTTAAGGATCACAAAGTGTGTTATAATTCAAGCTTATCTGTTACCAATTATAGTATCTTTAGTAAAGTAAAATGATCAAATAGCGTCGGAAATATTTTAAATGTCGGTTAACTTGTGATAAAAAGATCTCATCCTTTTGATGTAGTTTTCATCCTTTTTGAATCAACTGTCGGACTCTTTGCCCTAAAAATTACCTCTGTTTGGGCTTAAATTATGCCTCAATGTAGTAAAAAGCGATATAACATGACGCCTCAACACGACGAATTTCGTGAACATGAAAGAAACTGACAGAGGACGATGATTAGGAGGAGGAGGAGGAGGAGGAGGAGGAGGAGGAGGAGGAGGAGGAGGAGGAGGAGGAGGAGGAGGATCAGGAAAAGGGAGATAAAAAAAAAAGAGAAGGAGGATGAGGAGGTGGCGGAGGAGACGAGAAGGGGAAGGAGAAGAAGAATTCTCTTTTTAACTCCTTTAAATCGAACGTTAAAAGTAATCTTTTCAGACTTAATTTTAGTATACATTTGGGAATTTCTTTCATTAGTTCAGAGCTAAGTAAAATCATATATTACTATCTATCAACCTAATAATATAGAATGACCGGTTATCATGACGCTATTGGGTGATTATTTTAACACAAAATCACCAACCATTTGATTTAGTCAATAAGATAAAGATTCGTTCATGATTTCATCCATCTTTAAGGTGCTGTGATGTTGACCACCATGTCTATGTCTGCCTTGGAGCCGACTGTTCCATTATGGGTGATGAGTACTATGGAAGTCCAAGACTGGCAACTTGGTAAGTCCACGGTTTATTCTCCTGTAAAAAGTCAATCAAGATGATATCTTGAGCTTGGGTTTTTCTCGATATAGCACTACATCCACTAAGTATGCTCAAAGCACGTTAACCTCTCCTTATCACTTGCAGCAAAATCGTCACATTAGTTACGACACAATATACATTTTTTAAAATTCAGATTTATTTTGTACATCACAAATTTTGAAGAATGATCTTTGTTTAATTAATAAGACCATAGAGTTGTAGAGAGCTTGTTTGTGTTTTTTTGTTTTTTAAAGAACAATTGTTCTGCTGGGTAAGCCTGCCATATTGGGAAAATACTGAAAATGATCGGAAGGAGAGAGTTAAAAGAGGCCCAATCTAATGATGATGATCTTGGCTACACAATCTTAAGGACGCTTGCCGTGATTTGAGCGGTTGTCAACACGTTCTTCTTGTTGGATTCCTTTTTGTTATATTTTTCTATGTATCCCTGTCTTGTGCCAACGTTTTAAAAGCGAGCAGATCATGCTCCGTCTTTAGTTTTGATGGAATAGTTGTTTTTTTTTTTGTAGATGTAAAGATACACATTCTCCTGGTGGTGATTGGAGTAGGCGATGGTATGTCAGCAGGTCGGCATTTATTTTTGTTGGTAGAGACGTTGGTGTTTGTCCGTGGTATTTTAACAGAGACAACGCTGTTACTGGTCAGGTACTCACTTACATGACACCTGAGTGTGGTAAGAGAAGGTACGTATAAAGCTTTTACCAGGACTCATCTCAGGGACCTACAAGTACGCAGGCGGGTATCATTTCACATGACCACAAAGAGATGCCGAAATTGTGTCCTTGAGCAACACGTTTTATATATTATATGAATATGAACTAACTCAATTCGGGTGTGCAAAGGTATCTGGTTAAACGCGAATACGGAAATTGTTACAGTAGCAACACTATAAAATGTAATAAACTAAAATGAATATGACAGCTTCAAAAAACAAAAAAAAAAACAAAAAAAAAAAAAACCAAACAAACACAAAAAAGAACCAAATACCAAACACGGAACATTTCGGGCTCAAAATCCTTCTTCAGCCAACAACAACAACAAAAATAACCCGATGAAAACATTAATACATTGCTTTAAAACCACAGATCGACGGCAGAGAAGTGATCGGTACTTCTTTGCTGTACAACGATCTTGGATTTACATTTTTTATACTAATTAAATTAAATGGCAAAGTTACTCTAAAAATCAGGGTCAAAATAGTTCTTGTTTTGTTCACAATAGCGCATTCATTTGGAATAATTAACTTTAACGTGGCCTAAAAATAGATCGACGGTAATTTGGAAAAATGTTATGAATTCATTAAAAAAAATATCAATATCTAGACAGTATTTGATGCTTGATCGAATATTTGAGTATGTGCTTATTTTGCCACCTAACAACCATATATTTATGGTTATTTTTTTCTATAATTTGCTACGAAAGGTGAGCAATCGAAGGTATGAACATGTGTTTTACCACGTGCTGTCAGTCTTATTTGTTTTGATGGCGTCAGGCTATGATTAGGTCTATGTTCTTAGTATGTTAAAGACAAGTTAAATGAATGAATACACATTGTATGAATGTTTGTTTAAGTTGAGAAATTCACAATATTGGTGTTTTTTCTTCTTCTTTATTTTGGCCTATATATTTCATACTGACTGCCTATTCAAAATACGTTGTCAATTCTCAAAATTATTTTTAAAAATTATCAGAACAACCCTAACACACAGTAAAGCAAAGGAGGATTGAAAATGACGTTATTCTTTTTGTTTTCAAACTTGTTACCAATCATCTAGAACGGTATTATGTCGGGGCAAAGTGAACGTATCTGTTGGTCTGATAACCCAAATTGTTATGGGCTCGTTGTTGTTTTTGAAATACTCTTAAATCATAGTCCATCACTACAATGATAATTCAAGTCGATAATTGCGTTCGGTCATCAGACCTGCAAATATGTACACGTCGTATCATCAGACCTGCAAATATGTACACTTCGTATCGGGGTAATGCAGATGATTAAATTTGAGATTCCAGTTAAAATTAATGCCTATTTTGAGGAGAGTCAATTTTCATTCTCAAATTTCGTGATCCTTATCATTTTGACCTTTAAGCTCTATAAGCTGTCATCAAATTAATTCCGACATAATAGGAGATTCATGCAGTGGGTCGCATTTAATCTCAAAACTAAAGAAAACGTATCTAGACAACACAATGTGTATATACCATCTAACTTTTCACTCAAGTTGTCTTACTTATTATGACTAATTCTCTTTCTCTTAGAGATTTCAGCTCAGTGCTTTTATCATACTATAATTTAGCCATAGTTTTCAGTAATTAGCATCTCCTAAAACTAAACTGAAATGCTTTGGTGAAACATCTCTTATGAAATCCGGACCCACGATATGGAAGTATCTCCATCAGTCTGTAAGATTTTCGAGCTCTATAGATATTTTCAAAAAAAAAACACATAAATGCATATCTTTTCACTAAATAATTACATAATTGGATTTTTAATGTATTTATATAACTTATGTATTGATGTTTTTGATGTCTTCTTCATTCTCCTATTTTTTTGATATTGCTTGATTTGGTCTTGCAGTTTTATTGTATTCTGGGTAAACAACATCTTGTTAGTTTTTTAAAGCGCTTTGAGGTGTCGAAGAAAGGCACTGTAGAAATATGCTTATTATTATAGTCATAATCATAGCTGTGACGAGCTGGGCCTCATGAGTCTCCATATACGTGTATAGAACGTACATGGTCCATCAGGAATGCACATGAATGACAACAAATTCTACTCCTTGATGTAAATGAAAATTGAAAATTCTAATTCCTACCAAACAGTGCTGGGTGGTTACTGAAGTGGCCAACGAGATTGTACCTAAGATTGTTTACAGATTTTTAGTTAGTCAGATTGATCCACATATTAGGTAAAGAAACTTTTACAGACATCAAATCTGGGCTAAAGCATTATGAACGAGTGGCTCTCAGTTCATTTTGGCATCGATGGAACATTCCAGATGTTAATTTCTCGTAGTAATACTATGGAGTATTCTAAATGTTTCAACCAAGACTCCTGGTATACTTTACAACTGAAGAGTTGGTGAATTCTATCTAGAGTCTATCCTCGTAAGGTTCCTCTCTCATACCAGGAAAGTTTTGTTGTTCGTCATCATTAACGCTTTCTGCGTTGCTGACAGATTTGTTCCTGTGTGGTGACCAGGCACTGGGCTGCTGACATATTCCAGGATTGGTCGAACAAGAGATTTAAATAGTTGTCTGAACGTTCTACTTGCGAGATAGTTACCGAAATGTTCTTCCAATCAAACCAACAATCTGATTAGCCTTGTTGACTTGTGTCTAGATGTGCATTTCGGAATTCAGATATTTGTCTATAACGAAACCAACATTCTTTCCATTAGACACAATTTCAAGTTCTGTTTTCCCCCAATCATATTTTTTTCCATTTTTTCCATATTTGTTTCTAATCCTTTCATGTGTCTGTCATGTGTAGCACTTTAAAGTTTGTCACGATGGAACTTGAGCAATCAGTTCTTACCCTATTGAAACAAAGGATCAAGGTCGGGCTTGTATTTCATCAGAATCTATTTATTACTGGTTACTGTTTTTTTCAAGGTATGCATAATCTCTGTCCATTTCTTCTACAGTTTCTGATTGACTGAAAATAAGCGAAAATAACAGAAAATCTCTTTGCAGTAACATATCTTTATTTTCAGGGCTAGTGTTTCTTCCTGATAGCATTGGTTACCTGATAGGCACTAACTGCTTTGGAATCGTGGCCAGGAAAGTTGGCAGGTGGGGAAGAACTTGAAATATATATATATATATATATATATATATATATATATATATATATATATATATATATATATATATATATACATACATATATATATATATATATATATATATACATACATATATATATATATATATATATATATATATATATATATATATATATATATATACATACATATATATATATATACGTAACAACAATGCCTCACATTACTTCATTCTTCTAACCGAGGTGGTCGCAGAAGAGGTGTTTTTGCAACAGCTACACTTAACATGTAGGACGAGACACGACGCCTGTTAGGCGCTATTATCAGATTGAGACTCGAACCGGGGACCTACAGAAACGAAGGTCAGTGTCATACCACAAGACCGCAAAGCCCGGCATTTCATTCTCATCGAAATAACAGTAGTATATACAACTCAGAATGCATTGGTGTCAAAAGGTAAATATAACATCAGGTTAGAGAAATATTGGGGGTTCTGATAGCTTACTTGGTAGAACACTCGCTTCTCAGGCAAAGGAACCGAGAACGATCCCGGGTGCAGTCGATAGTTTTTTCTCGCCCCCTGTTTATCCAGCAGTGATTGGGTATCTGAAACTGTTAGATCTGGCGGGAAGTCGTGCTTTGCGATATATTATCCTCCTATCCAAAGTTTAAGGGTATCAAGCTATTGCTATTGTTTGTTTCACGCGATATAAAACGGGTATAAACCCAGGTTCCATGGACGTAATGGCTCTGAATGAATACTTTTTAAAAAGAGTAATATCAACACGTAATTAAAGGGTTTAAGCTCTTTTCAATACAGCAAATAGATGACATTTACTATTTTCCAATTCCCTCCTTTCAAACATTCTTGCAAAGCTATCTGTATTAGTTTGGTGGGAGGGGTGGCAGATGCTCGAGTGGAAAATCATTGGATTCCCAACTGTGAGACATGGGTTCGTGTCTCGCTTCAGTTCCCACCGGATAGAAAATTTGAACAAAGTACTAATATCTATGCAAGTGTAAACTTAGCCCCTTTTTCTTATTTTGTGCTGCTGTACCACGGATTTTGGCACGAAAATTCGTCCTTCCAACATCGATCGATTAAAATGGCCCTCATCCTATCAAAACTCTCAAACCTGTGACTTCCCTGATCTCTCAGGTTAGAGAGTTTTTCGATTATATGAGGCTAATTAAAATGTTCAACTTTGGAAAAAGACATATAAGAATTTTTTTCACCCTGACAAATAAGGCGTAATAACTTTATTACGATAAATACAGGCGACACTTTGTTTTGTGCATTAGGAACTTCTATTTCAAGAAAATATAGTGTGAAAGTTCCCGAATTGAGAAAGAGGGAGGCGGGGGGGGGGGGGGGTTAAAGTGACCCTGAATCTGAAATGAAAATTGGTAAAAGATCCATAGACTGAATCATTTATAAATGAAGTCGTGATTATAAAAGTTGGCCGTATCCGATTGAGGTTACGTGCGGGGGTCGAGAAATGATATGGAACTTTATGTTTGAGTTCATTCCAATAATGTTTCTAGTTGAGCTTCTCTAATCTAATAAGGTGAGTCGCAAAACAGTGTATTTACATTTCGCTCGTATGCAACAGTATCATATCATATACAAATTGAAAAAAAAAAGATATATAAATAAAATCGAATAAAAATATGAATAATATAAAAGCATTCCTGTTATTTACGGCCAAAGGGAAGTTTATTTTTAGGGTCTATTCAAAGGTAAGACTGGAATTACTCAGGCGTCAGCCGCAGTGCAGCGCCGCAGGAGTGAGATGGGGTGATTGACTTACTCAAGGCTACACAGCGCGACTGGTAATCGAACTCGGTACCTTCCGGATACGAATCAAAGACCACACTGCTGATCAAGCTGAGCCATATATGACTTCAATATACTCGTATCATATTATAAACACTAAGGGTTACATAGATCAAAAGACGTTTAAATAACTTGTCATAAATATAGATATAAATATAAATAGATTTTTATTTAAAATGTAAATTTAAATTCCCTTTATTCATCCCCAAGGGGAAATTTGTCTTTAGTATCTATTCAAAGGGAAGACTGGAATAACCCAGGCGTTAGCCGCAGTGCAGCGCCGCAAAGTGAGCTAGGGCGAGGTGACTTGCTCAAGGCCACACAACGAGGCGGGTAGTCGAACTTGGTACCTTTTGGGTAAGAAGCAAAGACCGTACTGCTGTGCCACGCTGTCCCCTCTTATTATTCGATACAAACAAAAGAAAAAATCAAATTAATGCATGCATATTATCAGAACAGAACATCGTAAATAGGTACAAATATATCCTGAAATATTTTCTTCAACGCAGATAATGCTACCCTCTGGGTTAAAGTTAAAGTTAAGTAAATAAAGTTAGCCACATCCTTATTTACTCAATCTTTTCTCCAGCATCCATCTTGTCTTTTTTTTGTTTTGTTTACAGATGGGCAATAACAATTGCTTGTATGATGTTGATATCTCTGTGCCTCATTTGTGTGAGTATATTTTACTCTTGTGACATTACATAGATAGAAAGCATTTGATAAAAGTACAAGAATATAACAGACTTGAAATTGAAAAATCGTTGAAATATAATTGGGTGTCGTAGCAGGGCTGCCAGATGGCCAGAGTTCCTCGTGGCCAATTTCGACTTCAAAAGTGTCCAAATGGAAACTCACCTGGCTAAAACTACAAACAATTTGACCTCATTGACTAACTCATCGGTTTTGGAATTAATCAAAACATCGTCTAAACTAGGAAATACATTGTTATTAATATATATATATATATATATATATATATATATATATATATATATATATATACTAGTGATCAAAAGAAAGTATACACTTGTTTTACCTACAGAATTGGTATGAAATATTGTTCTGGTTTATTTAAAACCTATGTGTAATCATAGTATTATCATTTATCTTTCATTTTGTTAGAATTTGTAACGTTTATGGTTGATCTTGTATGCAACATAGACTTTTTAAAACATGATCTTCAAAAAGGGAAGTAACAAGTCAAAACATACACTATAATTTTGATAAACAATGACATTTTAATAAAATTACTTGCATTCATTTCATTTGAAGTGAAGGTGAATCTAATTCAATCAGTAACGAGTCCCAAGTTCGCTCCAATCACAGCATTGCATCTCCTACGCATGGAATTGGTCAATCTGGCCAGCTGGTGTTGATGATTGTTATCCCAAACTGTTCTTATGGCGTGGAACAGTTGTTCATGTTGCGGGTCTAATGAACGGACTTGGCGGCCGATTATGTTCCACATATGTTCTATCGGATTTAGATCGGGGGATATTGCAGGCCACAGGCTGATAACGTTCACATTATTTGCTGCTATAAAATCCCTTGTTACAATACCTCAGTGGGATCGTGCATAGTCGTGTTGGAATGAAAAATTAGGATGTTCATGACAAAATGGAATAACATGGGGTTGTAAAATGTGCTGGATGTACCTTGCACCGGTTAGGGATGCATTTACTTGGACTAGAGGTGTCCTACAGTCTCTGCTTATTCCACCCCACACCATCACTTGTCCATATCCTCTGTTTGGGGATTCCACGACACATGAATCGTGAAATCACTCGTGTGATCTTCGGTAACAACGTAATCTACCGTCGTTTCTTCCCATCACAAAGCGTAATTCATCTGAGAAGAGAAGAAATGACCACGCATGCATTGTCCAGCGCAGATGAGCACGGGCCCACTGAAGACGGGCAAGCCAGAAGAGAATAAATTATGACCACGCATGCATTGTCCAGCGTAGATGAGTACGGACGATGATAATGGTACGGGCCCACGGAAGACGGGCCAACCGGTGATGTGCTCTAAGAAGTTGTCGCATCAACGGACGTTTGCGATAATGTCATGCTCTCTAAGTCTGCAACGAACAGTATGTCGACTAAATCGTGTACCTGGGAACTCTAGCACAGTTTCAGTCGCCGTCCTAAAACAATCCCGTAGATGTTGGCTGTTTATAAAACGGTCCTCAACTTCTGTTATGACATGTGGTCTGCCAGTTCGATTTCGGTCCCTTACCGTTTGTGTTATTTCAAATCGATCTACTAAGGAATATACAGTTCTCCTTGTGATATTAAACATTCTTGCAACATTGGTCACAGACTGTCCAGCTTGAAGATGACCAATGGCACGTGCACGTTGTTCTATACTAAGTCGTGGCATCGCGTAGATTAATGGATGGTATTTTGTATTGTGTTTTCCTGCCTTGAAAATAGTTAAAGAAGACACGGATGACAAAAAAATTAATCTACACACTTCCTGTCCACAGTAAGGAGCTGTTATTTTAGCATGTGAGCGACGTGGTGAGCGAATTTCAGGTCAAAAACAAAAACATCGACTATCGGTACACAGAGAGGCCAATGGTAAACAACTCAGTGGAAAATCATTCGCCTACGTCAACGAATAAAAAAGTAACGACGATTTTAAATGTGTATACCTTGTTTTGATCTCATATATATATATATATATATATATATATATATATATATATATATATATATATATATATATACCCGTCAAATACAAATTGAAAGGAATAAAACATAAAGATTAATAAAGGAAACATGGTTTTCTTTTGATTAATTTGGCCACGTAAGTGGCCATCTCCCAGGCCTGTGTCCCAGGAATATTGCAAATACCATTATAATATCTGACCCGCAGCCTCAAAACAGTATTGTGTCGTGGTCACTTAGATGTTCAAAGTAAAATTTATTATGAACAGTAAGAAACAAGGGTTTGATTTATTTGTGTTATTGAGAGCAATGCAGTTTCTAAAATAACAACAAATAAAATCTTATATTTTGTTCTGTTTGGTTTCAAATTCACAAACAAAACGCATCACTCGTCGCGAGGATAATACTCAGGACAGAAAAATAGAAAAGGAAGAAGTAGAAAAAGAAGAAGAAGAAGAAGAAGAAGAAGAAGAAGAAGAAGAAGAAGAAGAAGAAGAAGAAGAAGAGGTAATGCATTAATTAATTGATCTGTTAACATAAACTCAAACAAAATTATTGTATTACCTAATATGATCAACATGACAATTTCTTTCAGCTTCCATTTGCATCGTCAGTACCACAGCTAATATTGCCGCATTTTGGACTTGGACTTGGTCTTGGTAAGTAAATTATTATTATTATTATTATTATTATTATTATTATTATTATTATTATTATTATTATTATTATTATTATTATTATTATTATTATTATTATGAATATTATTATTATTATTATTATATTATTATTATTATTATTATTATTATTATTATTATTATTATTATTATTATTATTATTATTATTATTATTATTATTTATTATCATTACTATTATTATTATCATTACTATTATCATCATCATCATCATCATCATCATCATCATCATCATCATCATCATCATCATCATCATTATTATCATTATTATTATTATTATTATTATTATTATTATTATTATTATTATTATTAATATTATTATTATTATTATTATTATTATTATTATTATTATTATTATTATTATTATTATTATTATTATTATTATTATTATTATTACTATTATTATTATCATTATTATTATTATAATTATTACTACTATTGATATTATTATCATCATCGTCTTCGTTGTTGTGGTCGTCTTTGTCGTCATCATCATCGTGATGATCCTCCTTATCATTGTCATTCTATTCATATCAGTGAAAGCAAACTAAAAGATGGACACAAAGAATTATTTTTAAAGAAAGAAAAGAATAAAAATAAAACAGAATAGGAAGTATCAATAAGATTATCTACTTTTTATATTTGGAACTGCTTCATAATGTAGGAGATTGTAAAGCATTGCACAATTGAATGTTTTCGCAATCTTTAACCACGACATAAAACGCTATGACGTTTTTAGCTTTCAAGCTCATCCATTTATAATATTTCTGTTTTCTGGAACTGAGCACTGTCAATTAAAAGAGGCAAAATCAATCATATTATTTTCTTCAAGGATGTAAACAAATTTTTAAATTATCAAAAGGAAATAAAAATGTTACTTTCATTTCTAATGGGTATTTAAAGTGAACGAGTATAACATTTCAGTATTATCATCAATACCGTTCAATTGACGTTTATTTATTTGCAGGTCTGATAACCAAATTATAATAAGTTCAAAGTTCAATTGAAATATTCTCAAACCAACGGAAAATATTGTCTATTACAACAATGTTAAATCAATATCTTAATAATTTGAGTTCTGTTATAGATCTTTTACCTACAATTATATGAACATCGCCTCAAAATAGTTGACTGTCGAGTATGAGTAAAAACATAATCAAATAAAAATCTGAAAAAGTTTTTTCAAAGAATCTAAAAACAAATAGATATAAACAAACCAACTAAAGAAAAAAAAAGAATACAAAGTAAAAGCGGCAACTAAAAAACAAAAAAAAAAACAAACAAAAAAAAAACAACCAAATGTTGTGTTTCTTCTTCTTCTTCTTCTTCTTCTTCTTCTTCTTCTTCTTCTTCTTCTTCTTCTTCTTCTATCTTCTCTTTTCTCTTCTTCTTCTTTCTTCTCTTCTTTTCTCTTCTTTTTTCTTCTTCTTCTTCTTTCTTCTTCTTCTTCTTCTTCTTCTTCTTCTCATCTTCTTCTTTTCTTCTTCTCCTTCTCTTTCTCTCTTCTTCTCTCTATATCTACTATTTCATCATCATCCATCATCATTATCATCATCGTCATCGTCATCATCATCATCATCATCATCATCATCATCATCATCATCATCTCATCATCATCATCATCATCATCATCATCTTCATTTTAAAATAGCTTGATATCCCTCAGGTATTACGGATGCCGCAATAATGCCTCTGTTAGCGTTATTGGTTGATGTAAGACACCAGTCGTTTTATGGCTGTGTGTACGCCATAGCTCAACAAGCTGTCTGTTTGGCATACTCCGTGGGTATGGAAAATAAGATTTTCGGAGGATTTAGGTTTTAAATGTACAAGAGGGTAGTGATGGTGATGAGAATGGTGATAATGATGATAATAATGACGATTATGATGATGATGATGATGATGATGATGATGATGACAATGATGATAATAATAATGAAGATGGTGGGGATGATGGTGATGATAAAGATTAGGAAGATATGATGATGATGATGAAGGCGATGTTGATGTTAATGATGATGATTATGATTCTAAAGTTGTTGATGATGATGATGATGACGACGACGATGATGATGAGGATGATGATGATAATGATGATAACGATGATGATGATGATGATGGTGATGATGATGATGATGATGATGATGATGATGATGATGATGATGATGATGATGATGATGATGATGATGACGATTCTTCTTCTTCTTCTTACTATTATTATTATTATTATTATTATTATTATTATTATTATTATTATTATTATTATTATTATTATTATTATTATTATTATTATTATCATCATCATCATTAGTATTATTATTATTATTATTATTATTATTATTATTATTATTATTATTATTATTGTTATTGTTTTTATTATTATGGAGAAGATGATGGCGACGATAATGGTGATGATGATGAAACTATTGATGAAAATAATAGGAAAAAAAAAGCTTAACATCGATTTCTTCTTTCGTCATTTACAGCCAATCTAATCGATGAAACTTGACGTAACATCGAAATCATCGAACAAAGATTATGTTTTGCTACATCTAGGCCAGAGTACCATACGTTGAAAAACAAATACACTTGTCAATTTACAATCCGCGCAATTATTTATTAACTAAATGACCATTAATACCTTGCTTTGATTCGGATCTAATCACTATGATGATAACTTTTTAAATCACTATACAATTTATAAGCAATCAGAGTTGATTTTAAAAAATATTTCGAAATAAACAGTTTTTGTTCACTGACTCGCCCTAATGCTAATATCTATTTGTCATATTATATGTTCTTTCTAAAACGATAAACATATGGTTACCCCACAGAAATAAATATTGTTCATAAGAGCGTCTTTGACCTTTAGCTTTTACCTTTTGATATAAGTTTTATTTCTTTTTTACACGTTTTACATTCATCCGTTTCAGGACCACTTATGGCTGGATTCATCGTTAAATCGGTCGGGTTTTCATGGTAAGTACTTTAAAACAATGCACTTCGTCTAAAAGAGCCATTGATAAGAATCATGTAGTAGCAAAGTAGATTATTTGTAATATCTGAGTTATTGTACTCACGGAGTTTATTAACACATCGACACTAGGTATATAGATATCTATAAAAGAAGGAGCGTTTGTCTGTCTGTGTGTCTGTCGACTACAGGGAAAATCCAGACTACTACCTGCTATAAAAATGAACCAGTTTCTTAACATTTATAACCGTCTGATGGAGGACCTGGATTTTACAATGTCGTATAATAATCTTTTAATAATTTTATTCGATCCTAAGACTTACGACGTCATTTTAAACAGAAGCATGGAAGCGGGTACAATTGTGGCGTTCGTAAACAAACAAAAAAATCCACAAAACTCAGCGAACATATTTGGAAATTAAAAGACAACAAGCTAGATCACAGCATTTCATGGACAATTATATCTAAAGCAACAGGAAACATCATCAAAACAATGTAGCTTATGCCTGGAAGAAAAATATACTTTATTCAAACACCCTCATGAAGCCGACACGAAAAATGAGATGTACAACCTGCCCACATAGACGAAAATACCTACTAATCAAATACAAACCTATGGAACCACTTCAACAAGCAACAACACAGAACAAATCAAACTCATGCAACACAAAGTCCTGACGATGGCTGATAGGCCTAAAACATCGATGTAGACGACTCCAACATCGTGGTAAATATTACAATAATAATTCGCTCCATTGTTACATGTCAAGCACTATTCGTACCATATTTGTATTCAACACGATTCAATATATATACCAATTTATATATATATATATATTCTGATATCATCGTCTCTCTCTTTTATCTCTTAGGTTCATAAGAGGCATGGCAATACTGAACATGGTTTACTGCCCTATGGTTGCTATCCTCAGGAAAGCGCCCAATTCAAGCGAGGAAGATGTAAGTGGATTCAGAATTATAATATATGCAAATCTTGCATTTGTATAATATGAGCTATCATTCATATATAAACGTATATCTTAATTCACAAAGCAAATGAGTGTTATTCGATATTTTGTACTTGAATCTTATTATAATGCTCTTTATGAACGACAGAGCGTTGTGTCGATTCTCTTTATGCTATTTAAAAGTAATTTAACATCATTGCGTATATGTTTCTCACTATATTGCCATAATTTGACAAGACACATATTAAAATGTTGGCCAGAAAACTTTTATTTCAAATATTGATCGATTAGAATAATCTACAATTTGCCAAAAAGTTTCAGATATAAATCTGTTAAAAATATTACATCTGAGAATGTTTGAAAATTTGAGGAATATTTTAATCGATCAATAATTGAAGTCAAAGTTTTCTGGCTAAATGGAAAACATTGTTTTAAAGAGACGACAGAATTGTTATCACATGTATTATAATTTTAATTGTCTCCTGGTTTCTGTATTTTTCTTCTTCTGCAGATGCCTTTGACAAAATGTTCGGAAAAAGGTCTAGGAAAGTTAGAAATGAATGAGGCAAGCTTTTCTTATGGAAAGCTTCACGAGGATGAAGATTAGATCGTTTCAAGTACATCCGTGAGTCAGAAAAGAACTAGATCACCTGTATATTAAATAGAAATGAAAACCTTGGGAGAAAGTTTTGTTACAAGATGCTCTGAAAACATTTGTATGGTAGAACAATAATTGTCCGGATATCAGACGGTATGATGTGTTATTATGAATATGAAAGTCGGGAAAGAGACGCACGTGTGTGTGTGTGTGTGTGTGAGAGAGAGAGAGAGAGAGAGAGAGAGAGAGAGAGAGAGATACAAAAAAATAAAAGAGAGAGAGAGAGAGAGAGAGAGAGAGAGAGAGACCAAGCTGTTGTTAAATTCCAAACATGCAAAGTGATTTCGGCATGTAAAAACGTCTTGAACCCCAAAATTACTCCATAGAAATAAACTGTAATAAAACTTTAATCTAGTGGAATTATTTTCTCTGTCAGCACATTATGTGATTTTTCTCTTCATTTTGCAAATATGTAAATGACATAGGGCACAGGAAGAAAAATACTATATTTATTTCATCAAAGACCAAAATTGCATTTATTTTAATTCTCACAACCTTATTTTCTTTACATGGGGTTAAAAAATATTACAAAAAGATTAAATTGTGACCCATGGCCTCATAACAGAATAAAAAATGGTTGCCCCCCCCCCCCCCTCCAAACCAAAGATTAAAAATTTTTAATGACTGGAAATGTGATGTTTTAATTGTTGTCACTTTATGAAACGATATCCATTCTCCTCAACACAATCTAAAAACTTAACCCAAGTCTCATCCTTTTGAATAAAAATTCAATCTTAGCATTTACACCACCCAATACAGCATCGTTTTGAGGCGTAAAAATGCAATTTACGTTTTGAGGAGTAAGAATACAATTTACGTTTTTAGGCGTAAGAATGCAATCTACATTTTGAGGAGTAAGAATGCAATTTACATTTTGAGGCGTAAGAATGCAATTTACGTTTTGAGGCGTAAGAATGCAATTTACGTTTTGAGGCGTAAGAATGCAATTTACGTTTTGAGGCGTAAGAATGCAATCTACATTTTGAGGAGTAAGAATGCAATTTACATTTTGAGGCGTAAGAATGCAATTTACGTTTTGAGGCGTAAGAATGCAATTTACGTTTTGAGGAGTAAGAATGCAATTTACGTTTTGAGGAGTAAGAATGCTATTTACGTTTTGAGCCGTAAGAATGCAATTTAGAAACTTTAATATTGATTGCAGATAAACCCTTATCCAGATCAACCATCAAGATTTAAGCGTTTTACGGTTTTAACAACTCCCGTGGTAATGGAAGAGTGAACATTTAACATAGAACGAAGCATGGAGGCTATTAAAACTACCTGTAAGTAGACTTTTCGAACAAAGATAAAGCTGATTTATACCCGATGGACCTCAGGATTAACTTCCATTTCGGATGGGGTGGGGTGACGAAAATATGTAGATAATGCCTTTCTTATAGGCATAGTGATAGGATGCCTAATCACGGACTAGAACCCTTAGGCCTTATAAAGGTTGTATTGAGGGTCAAAGAAGGCACCTCTAAACAACAGGAATAGGGAAAGGGATTAAATGTAAATGATTTAGTTGGTATTCATTTTGAACCATACAAAAGCATCTTCTCTGATGAATTGTGGACTGCCCAAGGTTGATTACATGGTTTTTATATAACGGACAACGCCCCTCCCCACCCGCGCCCCACACACATACAATGCCACACTCAGCTGGCATCCACACAGATGTGTGGACACGAACACATGAACAACAAACCTACATCCAGAAACAAGATTAACACCAATTGAACACAACAACATTCCTCCAGGACACTTGAAACAGAGTACCTCCCTGAAGATTCCATCAGGGATAAAACAAAGTTGGAGGAGGATATAACAGGATGAGGTGAGAATATATATATATATATATATATATATATATATATATATATATATATATATATATATATATAATTATATATATATATATATATATATATATATATATATATATATATATATATATATAAGTAGCTATTAACCGCGAAGCCGAACACGTACGATGTCAACCGATGTGTCATATGAATCTTAAGAAATTGTATTAAAAATAATGTGAGAAACCCCTACCTGATATCGGTCCAGTGCAGTCCTCACATCTAATTGTCAAATTCGTTTACCGGAAGTTTAACCCATAACCAACGTGCCAAAAATGAGGCATCTGCTTTCGAAGAAATTTTGACGAAACAATTGATTTTTTGATAAAATCGATGCGTTGTTTAATCAAACTCATAGGTATACAAAAACCATAAGTTAATAATAATAATAATAATAATAATAATAATAATAATAATAATAATAATAATAATAATAATAATAATAATAATAATAATAATAATAATAATAATGATAATAGTAATAATAATAATAATAATAATTATAATAATAATAATAATAATAAGAAGAAGAAGAAGAAGAAGAAGAAGAAGAAGAAGAAGAAGAAGAAGAAGAAGAAGAAGAAGAAGAAGAAGAAGAAGAAGAAGAAGAAGAAGAAGAAGAAGAGCAGAAGAAGAAGAAGAAGAAGAAGAAGAAGAAGAAGAAGAAGAAGAAGAAGAAGAAGAAGAAGAAGGAAGAATAACAATAATAATAATAATAATAATAATAATAATAATAATAATAATAATAATAATAATAATAATAATAATAATAATAATAATAATAATAATAATAATAATAATAATAATGGTTTGATATTTTGACACTAAACAAAGAGCAAACTCTTATTCATCCATTTCAATTATTACTATATTGTTCAATATTCTCAGCTAATACTGATATCTGATGTTGTTCTATATCACGAATGGTAGGATTTTTCATTCTTTACAACATATGTCATTTTTATTTTTTCTGCCCTAATTTGCATGATTCAATGGAATCTTGTTAATTCTAATTCCCCTACTAATTTTGATTTATCCCACAGATTATCATTATTGTCATTCAATGACAAGCCACCTGCTGTCAAAGCCTTCTGCAAAAAATATTCTAGGCAATAACCCCGCAATGATTAAAGGAAATATGGAAATTTAAACACTAACTGTTATCAAACCTCTAAGACACACGAAAGACAGATTCATATTAACAAAATGATTATTAGTTATTGATAAAGGCAAATTGATTAAGCGTCTCTCAAACCAAGAGAAACAATTCATTGCCGAGCCAGGAGAGCGCCAAATTATATATATATATATATATATATATATATATATATATATATATATATATATATATATGTGTGTGTGTGTGTGTGTGGGTGTGTGTGTGTGTGTTTGTTCTCATCTCGGTTTTTTTTTTACATTCTCCAACAACGATGTTTCATCCAAATCTTGGAATCATCAGGGAGTCATGGTGTCTGGGAGGAATATTGTTGTGTTCTGTCAGTTGGCACTAATGTTGTTTCCTGTGTAGGTTTGTTGCGCATGAGTGTACATGTGTGGGTGTGTGTGTATATGTGTATGCGACTTGGGTATGGTGTAGTGTTGAGAGGGGGGTCGTCCGGAGTAGTGGTTGTATCACTGGGTTGGTTAATGTGTATTAGACAGTAAGCATTTTCTCCTGTGTAAGAACGTGCTGAATATCTCTCTCTCTCTCTCTGTTTAGTGTGGCGTGTTGGTTTTTGTTTTCTCTTCTAGGCATAGGTTGCATTTTTGTGTTTACTGTGAAGCTTTTTTGTTTTGTGATTGTTTTGATCACCCACGACCGCATAGGGGTGGCATACGTAAACAGAGAATTATACCTATTCATACTGGTCATAGACCACCCTCCCCCACCCACCCGCGAAGACCCCAGCAACACTTTTCGGCATCGACGCTATATTCAGCATCACCACCACCATTATCATCTCTGTCATTATCTTTATCATCAACACCACCACCACAATCATTGCTCCCGTAATCGATATCGTCACTACCACAATCACCATCACCATCACCACCACTGTCATCACCACCATCACCACCTATGTCACCACCACCATCACCACCAGGTTCACCACCACCTCTACCCTTATTGTCAGAATCATCGCCATTGCCACCATAATCCTTCGTGACGTCACGATCAGCTCAAAATAATGTATTTATTTCTCAGTCGGTCCGAAAAAAGTCATTACAAATCAATGGTATAATTTGTAACTCTAATAGTGACATCGTTTTTATAACTCAAACGTGGCTAGAAGAGATCGAAGATGAAGTAATCTTAAGTGAATTAACGCCTGTCAATTTTAACATCCTGTCACATCCAAGGACATCAGGACGTGGCGGCGGTATTTGTGCAATTTATAATAATTCTATTAGAATAAAATCCAAAAAAGTATCAACACCTTCAAATCTTTCGAATATACAAAAATCACAGCTTTTAACCATGTGCTTTTATGTTTATACCATCCACCACCATCAACATTTAACAAAATAACACATTCAGGCTTTTTGCGAGATATGGAAGACCTTATAGAATTATATATTTCTTTTTCTGATCGTCTTATAATTTTAGGTAATTGTGATCTACATTTTGATTTAGCTGACCCATATTCAAAGCGCATGAGCAATCTTTTAGCCAACCATAATCTTTTTCATATAGTTTCAACTCCCACCCACAACAAAGGCTATATTTTGGATTGGGTTGCCACAAACACTACAACTTGCCCAATCTATAATTTAACCGTACACCGACCACTTCATCATTATGTTCAACATAAACAAATCGAAACCATCCAAAGTAAAGTCGCTTGTTACGTCCCGTAACACAGGATCAATTAAACTGAAGATTTCTCCAGCGGGTGTAGAAACAGAGCTAGCGATTCTTGGATCACAACTTACAGCTGATTTTTATCATACTACACTGCACAAAAATGCTCGACCATCATGCATCATTGCGCACAAGAAAGGTGACCAGACTACAAACTGCTCCATGGATGACGAACAACGTCATGGCTGCTAAAAGACACCGTAGAGCTGCCGAACGGCTATGGAGAAAGTCCCAGACAAACGAAGATCGTCAATTTTATAAAGATCAAGCTACCATAGTCAAAGAAACCATATCAAACGAACGAAAAACTTATTTTGCTGATAAAATTTCAACATGTAAAAACACACGTGTTCTTTTGCAAACATTTAAAGAAACGAAGAATATAGTTGATGATAACCATTTACCAAAAGATATCCCTGAAGAAAACCTCCCAACTGCTTTTTCAAAGTGAAAATTATAAGAAACAAACTAGATCTTCATTCGGCTGTTCAAAACGATGTGGAAAATTCGGACTGTGTTATATCGTCACATGTTTGAGTCCTTTAGTTTCCCCCAAAACGTATCCCTAATTTTTGTATTTTTAATCATGTATCATCTGATGAAGTGAAAAAACTTATCCTAGCTTCACCACCCAAATCATGTCCCTTTGACCCGATATCAACTAATCTTTTGATGAAATGTCTTGACTGTTTTTTTAAAACCTATTACTGTAATCATAAATAACTCAATGCAATCTAGGGATGTACCAGATTGCTACAAAAAAGCAATCGTCAATCCTCTTTTTAAAAAGCATAATTTTGACCCTGGAAATCTGAAAAATTACCGCCCTGTATCTAATTTGCCATTTCATTCTAAAATCCTGGAAAAAGTAGTACTAAAGCAGCTGAAGAATCATCTAGAACTACATAATCTTATCGAACCTTTTCAGTCAGCTTACCGTGAGCATCATTGCACTGAAACCGCTCTTTTGAACATCGTGAATGACCTGCTGATAGCAAGTGATAATGGTGGTATATCTATCCTGACGCTGTAAGATCTATATGTTGAGGATTCGACACAATAGATCACTCAATCCTATTTGATAGGCTTTATTCTGATTTTGGCATCTCTGGTACTGTCTCTCGTGGTTTAAATCATACCTCACCAATAGGTCCCAGGCAGTGAGTGTAAATGGCAAAGTTTCTAATGATGTCTATATAGAACATGGCGTCCCGCAAAGTTTCGGTTTTAGGCCCTATCCTTTATACCCAATATACTTTACCATTCGGCAGTGTAATCCGCTCCAATTCTGTTAGCTACCACATTTATGCTGACGGCACGCAGCTATATAAAGCTTCCTCTCCTCGTGATCTCTCCTCTCTTGTCTGGGATTTAGAAAATTGTTGTGACTCCATCAAACGTTGGATGCTGGAAAATAAGCTATTGTTAAATGAAGATAAAACTGAAGTTGTTTTGATAGGAACTTAGCAAAAATTAAAGTCTATCCACCTGTCAACTCCTACAATAACCACAACTGATTGTGAAATATCTATTTCTGAAAAGGCTAAAAATGTTGGTGTCATTCTGGACAGTTCTTTATCTATGGATCAGCATATAAACAATAATGTGAAAATCATGTACTATGAGCTCAGTAGAATATAACAGATGAGGTCGTTTTTACCTTTCAACACGTTGAAGATAATTATCTCTGTTTTGGTAGTGTCACGTCTCGACTACTGCTCGATGGTCTTCCTAATAACAAAATAACAAGCTCCAGAGAGTGCAGAATTGTGCGGCTACGTTAGTCCTGGCAAAATCTATTACGGTGATACAAAGGATATGTTTTGATCCCTCCACTGGCTGCCAGTCCCGGCGAGAATTGAATACAAAATAGCCATTGTCTGCTTTCGTGTATTTGAGTCTTCTGTCCCCCTCTACATTGAACAGTTACTCCAACCGTACGTACCTCTGAGAAATCTTAGATCCCATGATTTAAAATTTTTAACATCTCCTAAATTAAACTTAAATACTTTGGCGATAGGTCTCTTATGAAATTCGGACCCACAAGTTGGAATGGTCTCCCTCAATCCGTGAGATTTTAGAGCTCAATAGATATTTTTTTAAAAACTGAAGACATATCTCTTCAGGAAATATTAACTTAATTGAAATTTAAATGTATTGTATGTGACTTTTGTATTGATGATGATTTTGATGTCCATTTTATGCTCTTAATGTTTTGATATGTGGTTGATTTGGTCTTGCAATATTATTATTACCTGGGTAAACAATGTCCTTTTTTAAGCGCTTTGAGAATTCGATGAGAGACGCTGTAGAAATACTATTATTATTATTATTATTATTATTATTATTATTATTATTATTATTATTATTATTATTATTATTATTATTATTGTTATTATCATTATTATTATTATTATTATTATTATTATTATTATTATTATTATTATTATTATTATTATTATTATTATTATTATCATTATCATTATTATCATGTTTTATTGTGTGTTTGAGTCCTTTAGTTTCCAGATGTCTTCTCTCAATGTAGTTGACGATCTTTTTCTGTTGTGTTTGAAGGTTGAGGTGTGTTGGTTGTATCGTGTTTTGAAATGGCTCTCTGATGTAGTTTTCCTTTTTGCCTGTGTTGTTGTGTGTCACGATTGCTTTGCACATAACACAGGATTCGAGGCATTTGCCTTGGAGGGGTACAAGTCTTTATTCCTACATTTGCATTGATTTTTTCGGTGTGTTGTTTTGTTGGTTGTGGGTATTGAGGATGCGTTTGTTTTGTGATTTGATTATGTTTTCAATGTTGCTCATACATGAAGAGCTCACAAGTCCTTCAGATTCAACTTTTTAAAAATACCTTCATTACACACTTTGGGTCTCAAGTAGTGATTTTATTTTTATTTACCCATTCTCTATTAACCAATTTTTATATTGACAAAGTTAAGATTTTGTAATGCCCTTGTGACAATATGTGAACAATGTAGAGCGTAGACAGGCCTTAGGACTTCATCAAAGTGGGTGTGCGGGAGGTTGCAGGGCAGATGACTGTAACTCAGTCAGTCACTCAGAGACTTCGAGGTCATTTTGCATCAACAGGAAATTTCAAACGATAGGAGTCGCTTAGGCAGAGCAAAAATCAGTGACCAACGAGATAACAGGTTTGTCGTTCTTACAGCTTTATGAGGCAAAACATCGTCATCGCGTGTTCTGCGACATTTCCCACCAATGTCAACGTCAGTGCTCAGAAAATCTGGAGAGCAAAACCAGATCAAGGCGTTGCAGCTCGACAAGAGCTGATCGTGAAGCCTGTAAGGACTGGTACAGACGTCATTTGAACAGGGCATTGCAGGAATGGGCCACTGTGCTGTTTACAGATCAATCCAGATTCACTTTCTTATTTTGTTACTGGCGTATACGAGTCTGGAGACGTTCTCATGAGAGGTACAGCGATATATGTGTGGTTGAGCACAACCGTTTTGATGGAGTATCCTTGATGGCATAGGCTGATGTCAGAGTGAACTTCAGATCCCCATTACATCGGGTAGATGGCAATCACAACGGCATTGCCTACAGAGATGATATTCTTGCGCCCTTTGCCATTCCAGCATTACAAGTGATTGGACCTGATGCTATTTTTCAAGATGACATCACCCGTGCTACTGTTTTGCACTATTTGTTCTAAACAACAATTAAATCATTGCCAAATGGACCTAGTTTATTTCAGAATTAACAATTCAACTTTCTTTTGTTGTTGTATTTTTGAATGCTGTTAAAAGAAGAAGTGACTCTTAACTTTTGTTGAGCAGTATTTAATAACTTTCTCCATTGTCAGTTGACATTAAATAAACGTCAGTGATATTAAGTTCACCAAGGGATAAATTCATGTTCGTATATCTTCCGCCTAGGCATTTTAGATCGAGAAATCAACTCAACCTTTGACAACAATGTTCTGTTGAAGATTGATTTTTATAAGCATGAAAGAGCCACAATCATTGTCATCAATTCTTATAAAGTATGGATTGATGCAAAAATGTCAAGCCACAAATCAATACCTTGAGCTTCTCTAGATTGAGAATTACTCTCTCTCTCTCTCTCTCTCTCTCTCTCTCTCTATATATATATATATATATATATATATATATATATATATATATGTATATATATATATATATATATATCACATACACACACGCACACACACACACACACACACACACACACACACACACCAAATCCGTCACATCCCGTATCCTCAGTATTTTTTAAAACTTACTTTATTTACGATTGACTGTCATCACAAAGTCTCGATAACAACAAAGATTTTTCTCAGGTACGAGATTCTCTTTGACAAAATTGAGAAAAAAAGAAAATGTAGAATGCAAGTGGAAGTGTCAAAGTCAAGGTATCTTTTACTTTGCAAAAATATTTGACTTTCGAGAAAGCAGGATTTTGGGTAACTTCCATCATGCAGTCGCAAACTGTCAGCTTAGGAATTATTGTGTTGATGTTATTTTGTATGTTGTGGCTATGTGGTCTTGTGGTATGACACTCGACTTCTGACCGGAAGGTCCTGGGTTCGAGTCCTGGTCTGAACGGCGCATAGTTGAGTCTTTGGAAAATGTTCTTTACTCACAGTCTCTCACCGTACTCAGGTGTAGAATGAGAACCTGGCCATTAACAGGTTAGTCTTTGAAGGAAAAAAACTGGAATATCGCCTAGCAGGCGTCATGTATTGTCCTACATTTTATGTGTTGCTGTTGGCGAGGGAACCCTTGTAAAGCGCTTTGATCACATTTAGTGGATATTGTACTACATAAAAAAGTCAAAAGCTCAAGCTCAAATACGGATATTTTATCAACAAATTTTATTTCTCTTTGTCTCACTATGTAATTTGAAATAAAACACACTTGCCTTGCGTTTTGACATAATTTTGGCCAATGTCAGCTATGCATTTTCAAAGAAAACAAAGGTATTAAAGTATTATACAGTTCTGAATTAAGCAGATTGCAAAACGGACATGATTTTAATTGACATAATCTTTTCTTAAAATGAGCATTACAATTTAACAAAACTTATTGTATATTCACTAGTAGACTAGAAGACAATAGAATAGGATGTTGTTTCTATAAGGATATTATGACTATCATGCATGACCTGTATGTAATCTGGCAACGGTTTTGCCTTAGAGCAGGTCTCTTTGCTTTCAGCCTCTTCTTAGACATGCAAAGGATTGTTTGCCTGTCAATACTTACTTTGACAGAAGTTGAGGCGGGAGATTAAAAGATCTCTTCGAGTATAGCACATTTCCGATAAAGCATCTGAAGTACTTTAACACACGGAGGTTTTATTATTCTCTATCTGTTCCTTCTTTAACCCATTGCTTCTCAAATGCGCATGATAGCGCCCGCTAAAATCTAACATCGTGCTTCTCAATGCGCCCAGATGCGCTCACTAAGGCTATGATGGAACAGGTTCAGTGTTTTGAAGCTCATTTAAGGAAGGGGAACCACGTTGATGGGTTTTTAGCCAGTATCCCAGATGTATAGTAGTAGTGAAAGTGGAAGTAGCTGTTTAACGTTTTTTTTTTTTTTTTTTTTTTTTTTTTTTTTTTTTTTTATTGCGATTGCCAGCCGAACTATGATTTTTGTAAAAAGTGAGACAAATTCTTTTCACTCAAATTTACCCGAAACTTGAAAGATGTCATTTGATTTTTTAATATAATTTTGTCTTTGAAAGTGCCTTAGATGAAACTTCAGCCGATAATGTTGATTCAGGTGGCAATATTTCACAAATATAATATACGATTTTTAAAAGGAACAGACAATTAAAAATAATCAAACATTCAAAATGATATTTTAATAAAACATTTTTTACTTTATTATTTTTTTTCTATTGTTGTATTTGCCACAAACATGCATGTCATATACCAAATTAATGGAAATTAATTAATTTATTTTAAAATATCGATTTAATTAAGGTTTCATCAATGATACCAGCACAGTAAATATTTTTGTGTATAAGCCCAGTTTTTCATAAGAGTTATTTCCCTTAGCTTGGTAGTTCGGGGTTAAAAGGGAGACATTTTCTTAAGAAACAATGTGTTAAAGCACGTCGCCATATGTATATAAAAAGATGGAAAATTTAGCGATAATCAAAATGCCAAACTGTTTCACGACAAATCACCTCCCCATCGAGTTCATCTAACGACCAACTTCATGAAACGATCAAAGTTCTTATAGTTACTTGCCTTTGTGTTTTTTTAAACTTCAGTCAAGTCGATCATGTTTGGAGTTTCATGAAGTCAAAATTGTAACGACGTCCCACAGTCACAAACTCGGACGGGCTGTTTCACATCTTGATTAATATAATATGGGAGGGACTGACATCTGCATTAATTTAGTTATTGACTTCATCCTCGTAGATGTTGTTATCGAAGCTAAAGGTGCTTACCCAAAGTACAGAAGTAAGTGTCCTCTGCTAATGGTTCTCAACCGTGTTTCATTAATTAAACCCCTTTATTATCATATCATTTTATAATCATTTTATTATACTGGTTTACATAGGTAACAAAACCTTTAAGTTTTCTGTCATATATACAAATATTACATTAATAATAGTTAACACAACAAAAGAAAAGCTCAAATTGTTTCACGGATAATATAAGTACAAAATGTCGTATATGAAAGCAATAGGTCAAACGAGCCCAGTGAATAAAGAATAACTTTTCATGGCAGACTTTTGGATCATAAGCATCATAAAAATAAAGAAAAACAAATCTCATTCACCGTACTTAAAGGCATGGTATGGTGTTCTTTGTCAACAATATTTTAACGCTTTTATTGATTAAAAGTTTATGTATTACGATCAAGTGCATTCTATGAGTTGATTGTCATTTATATATATTTAATATTGGTAGAACATCAGGTGTTAAATAGTATATTAAAGTTAAAACCTCGTGTAAAACTACCATAGAAAAAATTAAAAGCTGTTGATTATCAATGCCATGCACAGTATAGACAGTTAATAAGATCATCTCATTCTACTGGTATATAAGTGATTACACAGCACTATACATAGTATGTTTCTCATATTATTGCACACAGCTAATAAGATTCCACACCCTTTGGTCTAAAAACATATAAACGGATAAGAAATTTTTACAGCGGTTTTAAACATGCAGCGCTAAAATCATGTTTTGAGAAAAGCAATAATCTTCTCATGCGATACAAATGTGTGTTCATTTTACTTTGGACACGACCCCAATATACAATATATATATATATATATATATATCGTATATATATATATATATATATATACATGAATATATATATATGAATATATATATATATATATATATATATATATATATACATAAATGAATATATATATATATATATATATATATATATATATATATATATATATATATATATATATATATATATATATCAGTATAACATTTCTTGTCCAGTATACCCCTTTTGTCAAAGCCAATCAGCCAAGAACTCATTAGACAACATTAGTATTAAGTACATTTTAATGCAATGCTTACTCTGATATAAAACAAATTCAGGAAAACATGTATTGTACATCATGTAAATGTTGCTGCTCGAAGCTTGAAAAAATGAATGACAATGTGAAATTGAATGCAAGCTTCAATTTAATAAACGAAAACATAAAGTTAGGACGTTTCGGGTTTTCCATTTTTCAACAAAATACTAAAGACGAATGCGATAAAGGGGAAAACCGAAACGTCCAAATTATCTGTTTTCGTTTATTAAATTGAAGCTTACATTCAATTTCACATTGTTATATATTGTGCTTCATGAAACCAACCCATCATAAACAATGACTAACTTGTCCATAATCCGCTGAATGCACATGGTATCCAAAACATCCCAATGACCAGTAAACTGGACATTACGGTGGTAGAGGCTCCCCCGCAAACGACGCCTTTCAAATCAGTGTATTCGTTATTAGGACAACTCTTCTCGAAAGATGATTTATTATTGGCTCGAATATCTTCACACAACGTCTCAACTTTGTCAAACGTGTCTAGGTTTGGTAATTCTCCAACTTCATCTTTACATGTATCAGAAAAATAGTACAGTTTTCTACTTATTGCAATGACTTTAGATATTCTAGCGTTTTCCATTTTCCTTTTCTCTCCGCATACCGAATCTTTAATTCTTTTATATTCTCCTTGGTCGCACACTTTTCGAATATTCGCTTTTTCATCCTTGTCCTCTATATCAATACATAAGTTCATCAATTTGTAATCCGATTTAGCATCTTTGACAAGCGTGAGGGTTGCATTCTTACATTTAATGTTCATGGAGTCAATGTCTTCCTCAATTTGTGAGAGTGCTTTGTTACCCTCCTTTGACAGTTTACCTCCTTGCGTTGAATGCCCACCAGAAGATTTTATTTCGGTACATATCGTTTCAGAAATGTTATTGTAATCCCCTTCAGTGCACTTTGCTAATATCAATGGTTTGTATTTGCCCTTTACTGAATAACACATGCCGTATACTTTAGCGTCAGAATCGGCTAGGGAAATGGCTACTCCAATCATAGATTTGCATTTTTCAGACAGTTTTGTTTCCAATTTTTCTTTAATGTTTTTAAGTACAATAGATGCTCCTTTAGAGAGGCCGCCACTTTCCGTTTTCGTATCGTGATTACCAGATTCCTTGATTTCATTGCATATGTAAGATTTAATCTTTTCATACTGATCCACGGAACACATCATTTGATAACCACTTTTTACTTTATCCGTATTTGTATCTTGGCATAAATCGAACACTTTATTATTTGTTTGGACAACAGAAAGTCTTCTCAACGCCGTATCTTTACATGTGCCTGATAGTGTATTCTTCAAGTTATTTATGATATTTTCTAAGATTTTTTTAGCCTTTTCTGACATTGTTGGTCTCTTGGATTCATTGTTTTTTAATTCGTCACATATGGTTTTAGAAATTTTGTTATAGTCTTCCTCTGAACATTTTGACAGAATCAAAGATTTGAACATTGGTATACGCTTACACATCCCGTATACCTTGGCATCAGTAGTCGCCATAGACACAGCTAAAGTAACCATAGGTTTGCACTTTTCAGACAGAGATTTTTCCAATTGTTCCTTCACGTCATTGATTATGGCAGATGCTTCCTTTGAAAGGCCTCCATTGACAGAATTCTCCTTGCCAGATTTTTTAATTTCATTGCATGAAGACTCTTTGACTTTATTATAATCTTGCTCTGTACAAGACTTTATAATGTTTTGTTTCGCGGTGGAGGTGGACAGCTCTCGACACATAGCGTATACTTTACTATCTTTATCAACTTTCTGAAAAAACATTGAGATAAGATCATTACATTTACTTGTTATATCTGTTAAGCTTTTCCTAATATTTTTCAGAATACTTGATGCATCTCTTGACAAGTTTGGGCTGAATTTTATATCATTTTTATTCTCAGTTGCTGTTTTCAGTTCATCACATATGGTTTTAGAAATTTTGTTATAATCTTCCTCTGAACATTTTGACAGAATCATAGATTTGAACATTGGTATACGCTTACACATCCCGTATACCTTGGCATCAGTAGTCGCCATAGACACAGCTAAAGTAACCATAGGTTTGCACTTTTCAGACAGAGATTTTTCCAATTGTTCCTTCACGTCATTGATTATGGCAGATGCTTCCTTTGAAAGGCCTCCATTGACAGAATTCTCCTTGCTAGATTTTTTTATTTCGTTGCATGAAGACTCTTTGACTTTATTATAATCTTGCTCTGTACAAGACTTAATAATGTTTTGTTTCGCGTAGGAGGTGGACAGCTCTCGACACATAGCGTATACTTTACTATCTTTATCAACTTTCTGAAAAAACATTGAGATAAGATCCTTACATTTACTTGTTATATCTGTTAAGCTTTTCCTAATATTTTTCAGAATACTTGATGCATCTCTTGACAAATTTGGGCTGAATTTTATATCATTTTTATTCTCAGTTGCTGTTTTCAGTTCATTCGCCGTTTTAGACAAATTTGAGTTCTGTGCATCTACACTAAGGTATAGGAATGCGAAAGTAATAATCGCCAAGAAAAGACGAGCCTTTGCCATCCTGGAACTTGCTCTTGTACACTGGAAAATGAAATAAAATGTTTTGTTTAATCAAAGCTAAATTAATCCATAACTACTTCTCTTATAAAAACGTTGAGGTGAGGTCTTTCAATATCGCACTCTATGGTCTCTGATAGTGATATCGCCCTGGTATAGGATTTCTTTTACTTAGTGTCGATGTTGTTTTGTTGGGGGAGTTTTTAATGACTAGTGGAGAACCCACAATATAAGCGGAAAATTAAAGGCTATTACGAAGAGGCACTCAATATATTTCAATTAGCATACTAAGTGTAATGAAGAATTTAACATAAATCGATACCATTCTTTTGGGCCATAAACGATACAATTGGTCAGGTTATAAAATGAATCTGGAAACAGTGTGGCCAGATGGCGGTTCCATAGGCCAAGGTCAAATTAAGGACCGGTCTTTATGCCTTACCAGATATTCTGAATAATCATTCGACTCAATGGGTAATACGAGTAGAATTACCCTAATTCTCTTAAGCTTTGCGAGTTACTCGTATATCAATATTTAGATTCGTCGCTGGCAATAATTTAACATGGGCTCTGCGTAACAATGTTTACCCCCAACCTTCTTTTTTTGTTAAAGAATAGATACAGTTAAGAATATCATACCTTTACTAAACATTTGTCGCTGATAGCTATAATATAGTACCAGAGACACTTTGAGACAGGAATCTCGGCCGTGAGTCAACGAGATTTCAGTTGCTGCCGAATACCGGATTGACCTTTGACCTAAGTAATCGGCAACTACTTGGTATTCATGAATACGTCTGAATAAAAGAGAAAATGAGGTCCAAAAATCTCAAAATCAAATTTTATCTGATTTTTTAGAGCAAACATTTTGAACATTGGTACTACATGAATCAGCGGACAATTTATTTTCTTTAAAAGACTGTAACACGGAATAATTTTGCAAACAAATATAACTTTTGCCATAAATTTGAAAACGGTGGACAACAAACACTCAACATTCAGTATCACTGAATATAGAATTCGTTCTATACTCCTCACTGTGACAATATTATCAGTTTTTTATGAATGTAGAAATCATAGCAGCAAGGTACGCTCTGGCTTTCAACTATTAATTGTGATAATTGTTTATGTCAAGTGTGTACAAAGTGTACACTTTTGCTGCGTCATTTTAAACCCAGGGTGGCAATCTTAGTGAGTAGTGCACATGGATCTCGTAAGAATTAAATCCCTGGCCATGCCTGTGAGCGAGTTCAGTGTAAGTAATCATAACAGAATTCAGGGTGTGTATATTGTTAATGCAAAGCATCTAAATATTCACTCATACCAGACCCCTTGATTGTTATACACTGTAAAGAAGACAAATACCAAAGTATTAAATCAATGCAAGAAATGCTGCTTAACGTCACTATCAAGTCTAGTGATCGAGTCATTTATGATTAAAATCTACCAGAAAGTTGTGAAGATACGCCAACGGATGCACAAGTTGTGAAACAGTCTATAGAGCTAATCATCTTATGACGTCGTCAAAACAAAAAGACTGGCAGCACGTGGTAAAACTCGTGCTCTTACCTCTTAGCACATACTCATAAATATTCGATCACGCATCACGTACTGCCTAGATATGCATATATTATTTTTTAAACATTTATCAAAATTACTGTCGATCTATTTTTAAACAACGTTAAAGTTAATTATTCAAAGTTAATGAGCTTGTGTGAACAAAACAAGAACTATTTGGACCCTAATCAATTTAACTAGTATAACATTTTATTTGTGTATGTTTGTTTTACAAAAGTGTATTATCTACAATGGTCTCGCACTGTTCAATACACACACTTTCAGATTTATATCTTACACCGTGACTGCTTGTCTCGCACTGTTCCATGACATACACTTTCAGATTTACATCTTACACCGTGACTGCTTGTCTCGCACTGTTCCATACACACACTTTCAGATTTATATCTTACACCAATGAATGCTTTGTCTCCCACTGTCATGTTCCATACACACACTTTCAGATTTACATCTTACACCAGTGACTGCTTTGTCTCCCACTGTCATGTTCCATACAGACACTTTCAGATTTATATCTTACACCAGTGACTGCTTTGTCTCCTACTGTCATGTTCCATACACACACTATCAGATTTATATCTTACACCAGTGACTGCTTTGTCTCCCACTGTCATGTTCCATACACACACTTTCAGATTTACATCTTACACCAGTGACTGCTTTGTCTCCCACTGTCATGTTCCATACACACACTTTCAGATTTATCTCTTACACCAATGACTGCTTTGTCTCCCACAATTCCATACAGACACTTTCAGATTTATATCTTACACCAGTGACTGCTTTGTCTCCCACTGTTCCATACACACACTATCAGATTTATATCTTACACCAGTGACTGCTTTGACGCCCACTGTCATGTTCCATACACACACTTTCAGATTTATATCTTACACCAGTGACTGCTTTGTCTCCCACTGTTCCATGACATACACACACTTTCAGATTTATATCTTACACCAGTGACTGCTTTGTCTTGCACTTTTCCATACACACACATTCAGATTTATTTCTTACACCAGTGACTGCTTTGTCTCCCACTGTTCCATGACATACACACACTTTCAGATTTATATCTTACACCAGTGACTGCTTTGTCTTGCACTTTTCCATACACACACATTCAGATTTATTTCTTACACCAGTGACTGCTCCCTAATTTTCCACTTTGACTTTGATATTTTCAAAATAAAAATGAAGCTTCTCAAAAATGTCATCTTCCTCTTCCTCTCGTTAAATGTTTGTATTTTGTGAAGGTTCACAGAGGAAACGTGTACCCCTGTGAAAAATGTAAGCATTTGATCGTCCCAACTGTCGAGTAACCCCTATGCTGTAATGATAGCACTTCTTCTTCTTCTTCTTCTTCTTCTTCTTCTTCTTCTTCTTCTTCTTCTTCTTCCTCTTCTTCTTCTTCGTCTTCTTCTTCTTCTTTGTGGTTAGGGCAGCCAAGACCACCATGCTGACGACAAGCGCTGCGCCATCTTGTATGAACTCAGAACGGCCAGGAATTGTTCATGAATTGGTGCTTTCACTATGTCTACAAGTCTGATTGTTAATCATGAGGTCTAAGGTTTGATTCCCAATCGAAACAGGCTGATTTTTCGGGATGTTCTTTTATTTTCTTGTATTTTCTTTCTGCTTTGGCGAATTTTCATACGCACCTTTTTAGAGTTGTATTCAGTAGTGCAACCAATGAAATGATTCAATTCCTTAAGCATTATTAACGACAATTCACTGTCAGATACCAGATTTCAACCATGGTTGTCAGATTAAATAAGAAAGAAATGCCAAACAGCCCAAAACAAAATGCCAAATGTTATTTTCAAAATGTCAAATTTTTAAAGGCATTACTATTTCTGCTAAATTGAACATAAAACTAGAATAATAATTTATTTTATTATCCCGTGCAATAGATAAGGGTAGATCTATAGATTAATATGAAAACTTCACTCTGTTTTGTCAGTACAGGATGAAAATTGCGTATTATGTTTTAAAAATATATTAATATGTCTTATTAAGTAAAAAGCTTAATTGTATGATTTGAAGACACGGCCCCGAAAGTGTCAAAATGTCAAAACACAATGTTTCGATACAAGTGGTGACAAACGTGACAAACGTAATTTAAAAACAAAAACAACAAAAAAACAAACACAAGAAAACCCGTACAACCCTGATTATGCCATTGGGTCACAAATGGGAGAGCACTCATATCTCACACTCGGGACAATAACTAAATTTCCATAAAGTGTGACATGTGCCGGATAATGTCCTCAGAGCAACTGACAAATAATCAGTACAAGAAGCATTAAAGCCTCGAAAAGTGAAAATAGATAAATCAATAAATATAAATAAATAAATAAATAAATAAAAAATAAATAAATAAATAAATAAATAAATAAATAAATAAATAACCTCTCAATCGAAATCCATTTAATACTACCCATGTGGCCATAATTACCCCAGATTATGGTACACTAAACGGTAAAGGAAAATTAGATTTCAACAAACCATTGGAACACATTCACGAAATTCGTCCACACAATTTTATTTGTTTTTTAGAAGTCTATCAGTATCTGCTTCGATAATTTTCACTTTTTAAAAATCGTAAGAATAACCTACCTCTTGGTTTCAACTTTATTCCATAGAATTCTTATTTGGAAAAGAATCGAATAAGTCTTGGCTAAACACAATCTTGTTTTAGGAAATTATCTACGAGGAAGCTTCGCGTTCATTTCATCGAATGACGGGTCTTGAAAAAAACATGGTCTGATTTATCGTTCGATATTTAAGATAACCTAGATATGATGTTGGGACAACGTTTTTAATCAATAGATAAAGAGATTACAGGTGCTGTGTTCACCATTGGTCACGAAAAGTGCAGAGTAACTCAACTCTTATCAATAAATTTTGAGAGTAATAATAATAGTAATGGTAAACGTGGTAGTTGCGATAGCAGTAGTAATAGTAGTAGTAGTAGTAGTAGTAGTAGTAGTAGTAGTAGTAGTAGTAGTAGTAGTAGTAGTAGTAGTAGTAGTAGTAGTAGTGGTAGTAGTAGTAGTAGAAGTAGTAGTAGTAGTAGTAGTAGTAGTGGTAGTAGTAGTAGTGGTAGTAGTAGTAGTAGTAGTAGTAGTAGTAGTAGTAGTAGTAGTAGCCGCAGCAACAGCAGCAGCAGCAGTAGTAGTAGTAGTAGTAGTAGTAGTAGTAGTAGTAGTAGTAGTAGTAGTAGTAGTAGTAGTAGTAGTGGTAGTAGTAGTAGTAGTAGTAGTAGTAGTAGTAGTAGTAGTAGTAGTAGTATTAGTAGTAGTAGTAGTAGTAGTAGTAGTAGTATTAGTAGTAGTTGTAGTTATTGTAGTGGTAGTTGTAGTAGTAGTAGTAGTAGTAGTAGTAGTAGTAGTAGTAATAGTAGTAGTAGTAGTAGTAGTAGTAGTAGTAGTAGTAGTAGTAGTAGTAGTAGTAGTAGTAGTATTGGTAGTAGTAGTAGTGGTAGTAGTAGTAGTAGTAGTAGTAGTAGTAGTAGTAGTAGTAGTAGTAGTAGTAGTAGTAGTAGTAGTTATTGTAGTGGTTATTAGTGTAGTAGTAGTAGTAGTGGTAGTAGTAGTAGTAGTAGTAGTAATAGCAGTAGTAGTAGTAGTAGTAGTAGTAGTAGTAGTAGTAGTAGTAGTAGTAGTAGTAGTAGTAGTAGTTGTTGTTGTTGTAGTTATTGTAGTGGTTGTTGGTGTAGTAGTAGTAGTAGTAGTAGTTGTGTAGTAGTAGTAGTAGTAGTAGTAGTAGTAGTAGTAGTAGTAGTAGTAGTAGTAGTAGTAGTAGTAGTAGTAATAGTAGTTGTAGTAGTAGTAGTAGTAAGAGTAGTAGTAGTAGTAGTAGTAGTAGTATTAGTAGTAGTAGCAGTAGTTGTTGTAGTTATTGTAGTGGTTGTTGGTGTAGTAGTAGTAGTAGTAGTTGTGTAGTAGTAGTAGTAGTAGTAGTAGTAGTAGTAGTAGTAGTAGTAGTAGTAGTAGTAGTAGTAGTAGTAGTAGTAGTAGTAGTAGTACTAGTAGTAGTAGTTGTTGTTGTTGTTGTTGTTGTAGTTATTGTAGTGGTTGTTGGTGTATTAGTAGTAGTAGTAGTTGTGTAGTAGTAGTAGTAGTAGTAGTAGTAGTAGTAGTAGTAGTAGTAGTAGTAGTAGTAGTAGTAGTGGAAAAAGTTTGGTCGTAACAAGGCAAAATTAATGTACTTCCTGAGTACGAGTTATTCTGGTTTCCCTTTATCCAGAGGATGAGCAGTTGGGATCTTGTGAACTTAGCCGACCATCATCAGATGACGAAACAAGTGTAAAACAAGTTGCCCGATCCACCCGAACTGTTCACGTTGCGCCAAAACCCTCGATTGATATTGTTGTAACGACTAGATCCAATTGTTGTAAAACAACAGATGGCCATACTAAAGAAACCGACAGGGAAAGACAAACCAGGGTTGCTGACAACAAGAAGAGTTGTCAAATTGCAGGAAGTGGGACGACTTATTCTTCAAGAAAAACAAGAAGGAATCCAGTCTACTTTCCGGCAAAATGACATTTGACAACGTATAGACATCAACACCAACATCCTCTCATCCAAACACGAAGATTCATTATCGTCATTCTTCCTATACATCTTTTTCTCAGCTCAATGAATACTGACTACGAACATTTATTGGAACTACTACGACTCCTGATTTTGAAATATTGTATACCAATGTTAACCGTTTTCTGAATAAGAGGAATGAATTATATATTTTATTTGACCAGTCATGTCCAAAAATCATTAATATTACGGAATTAATGCCAAAACATTACGTTAATATTAATATCGAGGGCTACGGTTCTTTCTTTAATGCACAACCTCACAGACGAGTTGCAATATACACTTTAGACAAGCTTAGTCCTCACGAATTTATCTTTAATCAAATTATAGACGAAAGTAGATAGTTTGTGCACATTTTTGTACAATAACCGAACTTTCTTAATATCTAGGTAATTTCCATAGAAATCACAACTTAAATAAATTACATTTCATAGAACTGTTCAGAAATAACGTATTGTCACTTGACCAAAAACAATTTGATATTATATTGATTACCGGAGATTTATTTTCCTTGTGACCACCCCACGTAGACTCGGGTTACACTTCCCTGAATGTCTTCTTCCCCAGCCTTGGGTTCACTCCACTAGTATTGTCCACATTCATAGTCCCGGGTTCACTCACCACTTGTATCTCATCCTATAGTCTTGTGTGTATTCCCCATTGATATCCAGATCCCGTAGTCCAGGGCTTCATTACAAACTAGTGTCCACTTCTCGGTGTCTTGGGTTCGTTCCCCACTGATGATCTCTTCCAATAGTCCCAGCTACACTACCAATTGGTGTCAATCGCAGAGAGTCTCATGTTCACTTCTGATTCATTCTCCATTGGTGTCAATAGTCCCGAGTCCCCCCCCCCCCCCCCCCCCCCACCCCCCACCCCATTGTGTCAATGTCCCGTAGTTCCAGGTTCATTCCCCACTGATATCAACTTCCCATACTCAGGGTCCAGTCCCAAAATGTGGCTGCCTCCTAGCTTCACTCTTCACTGGTATTCACCTACAGTACCAGGTTCGTTTCCCACTAGTAGATACCTTCCATAGTCCCAGGATAATTCTCCACTGGTGTCCAAATCCCGGGTTCACTCCCCAATTGTGTCAACCTCCCATAGTCAAAGGTTCATTCCCCACTGATATCATCGTTCCATACTCCCGGGTTCACTCCCCAATTGTGTTCACCTCCCATAGTCCTGGCTACAATCGACCTTCTACATTCCCAGGTTCATTTTACACTGGTATCTATCTCCCATAGTCCCAGGTTTAATTTATGTTGGTGCCCACCTCCCATATTCCTAGCTTCAATCCCCACTGGTATTCCCTCCCAGGTTCATTCCCCTCTGGCATCCACATCCCTGTCTCTTGGATTTTCTCCCACTAGTGCCTACT
>NC_088361.1:64252211-64254711 GCF_034508935.2 Berghia stephanieae | reverse complement strand
AAAAATTAAACACCTGCCATACCAAAAAAAAAAATGTTGAGGTGTTATTAGTTTAAGCATTTTCTATATGTCTAGAGTTATCTGCGTTCGTGATCCTATCTTACAATTTGTTTCATCCATAGAATTAAACGAATGAGAATACGTTCTAAAAAGTGTCCACCAATGAAAGCATTCAGCGCCATTTTGTCTTGGGCTGGGAATGTAAACATTACCATTCATTCGGTCTCTATGTCAACATAACGACACAACAAAAACAACAACAATATCAAAATCTACAATAAAATGGTTCAGAACTGTTGCGTATATTTATGCCACAATAAAGCTGTCAAAAAATGAAGTTAGAGAATGTGTGTAACCATGTATTATAATTAACGTGTAATGTGTTTTCCAACCACCACATCATCACTGTCACTATCTACTACTACAACCACCATCACCACTTCATCACTACCACAACTACTACAACCACCACCACTGTATCATTATCATTACCACTACACCACCAGCTCATCATTATCACTACTACAACCACCACCACTCCATCATCATCACTAACACTACTACTACAACCATCACAACCACCACCACCACATCATCATCATCACTACCACTACAACTGCAACAACCACCACCACATCATCATCACTACCTCTACTACTACAACCACCACCACAATAGCATCACTACCACTACTACTACAACCACCAGCACCACATCATTATCACTACCACCACTACTACAACCACCACAACCACATCGTCATCACTACCACTACTACTGCAACCACCACCACCATATCATCATCATTCCCACCACTACTACTACACCACCAGCAGCACATCATCATCACCACCACTACTGCTACAACCACCACAACCACATCGTCATCACTACCACTACTACTGCAAAACCACCACCACCATAACAGCATCATTATCACTACGACTACAACCACCACCACCACATCATCATCACGACCACTACTACAACAACCATCATCACAACCACTACTACTACAAGCACCACCACCACTGTGGCGGGTTGTGTGTTATTTTTGTGGGATCGAGTCCAACCGATAGCTCAATGGTCTGGATTCTAACTAGTATGCGCGCTATGGCTCTCGTTACCAGCTGCGCCACTCAACCTATACCACAAACGGCTCAGGTTTAATCTAAGGGTGATTAAGAATTGCCTTAGGGTCCCTTATAACTTAATTGTATTGATAACAAGTAAGTCAAGACAATAGTAACGCCCAATACAATAATAACAATCCTATACATAAAGTTTAATTAGATTGTTACAGGAAAAGATAGAAAGAATAAGTATTTATTTAATATCAGGAGGAGTAGCTCTAATTCAGTGGATCTAATCTATTATTTATTTATCTATTTACTTTGATATAATCATATGTGTCTGTGGAAAATACATTTGAAAATGGTATAAGCCCGTTTGGCTTATCTTTATCCAGCCGGCTTGCTTGACTGAGGCAAATGTATCAGCTAGTTCCAGGGTTGGCGCCTGCTTGCAGGGTTTTCTGGACTTCACAACAGTGTGTTGTAGTTAGCGACTGACATCAGGGGTTTACCACTATTCAAGGACTGGAATGCAGGGAGTCGGCACGGCTGGGTGCTTCAAGGACACGGACCTTCAATTAAGAGTTAAAACAACAAGGTCTTAGAGCCAATCGAGTTTGTCTTTCGCCACCGGATCGTCCTTGAGCGACACACCATAATAGCCTTTATTTGCCGACAGAGGCAAGGAGAAGCAGTAACTCCATGATAATGGTAATTAGTATATATGTATTAAACATCAACTGACAGTCGAGCTATCTTACATGATGAAAATTCAACAGGGTTGTGTCCCTGGTATTTCTTAATTTATTTTTATTAATTATAATTGAGGTTATGATGTGTGGCAGGCGATTGGCGGTAGGGTACAGACATTCAAGCAATATACATATTGAATATAAATGAAATAATAGCATAGATCATAAACAAATGTTAACTATAGTATAAGATACATATAGATATAGTTTTGTACAGGTATTCCAACTTACGAACATCCATGGAATAGCACAATTAAAATATATACACAATCTATAATAGTAATGCTAGATTAAATTGAATTCACAGTAATATCTCGTTCCACTCTGAATGTTAACCAATAATTCATTTTACCTTCAGCCGAGATAGAAGAAAAATCTTACAAGTTTGAAATTGGAGAGATAGCTCTTCTTCCTTGGGATTCTTAGCGTGTGTGTGATTAAATTCAGAGATGAATTTGATTTTGTGAAATGAAGGAGCGCGTCTGAATTATGGGAATAGCCAATCAGAAGAATGTTCCTGTTTAAGATAGCCAATGATATTCAGATGGTTGGGAAAGACAGAATAACGGAGAATTATCGGAGAGCTTAGGACAGTAATTGCAATTTTCGCTACTCTTGAACGAGACAAGAACCTCAGGCATATGCACATTGGAGTCTTGTTTGGAAAAGGTAATT
>NC_088361.1:64237211-64242211 GCF_034508935.2 Berghia stephanieae | reverse complement strand
TTTGGCGGTAGGTATGGCATTTGGGGGGGGGGGGGGGGAATCTAGAAAGTGGTCGATAACCAAAAATAAATGAGCTTTTATATAGCGCAATATTCACTAAGCGTGCTCAAAGAGCTCTGAAGGGGTACCTGGCCAGCAGCAACACTTAATGTTTAGGACGGGACATGACGCCTATTAAGCGATAGAACAGATTTTTCGGACAGAGACAACGCTGTTAACGGCCATGTATTCTTTTATGCATCTGAGTAAGGTCAGAGAATGTGAGTAAAGAACCTTTACCAAGGACTCAACTATGCGCCAAGCTACGCTCCAACCTTCCGATCCGAAAGTGAGTGTCACACCACAAGACCACATAGCCGCATAGAAGAGAGTTAACATTCAGCTTATATCTTAAGCTTAATACAGACTTTTATCCGTCTTGTTCACCCCGAAATAACACCGCTTTGAGACTATTTGTTACAAATAATACAATCCGATTCACAGTTCAAAAATAAATGTAGGTAGTTTTATGTGCCTAGTGGCTGTGATAACCTACTTTTATTTATTTTAGATGTTTAAACCTGAATTTTATATTGATGTCGCTTTTCTCAAGCATTACAATTAGTAGTGTGTGTAGTAAAAGATGTCAGCAATGTATTTGAGTTATGTTGTTAGTATACAACAGCTGCAGATGGCTTTGCCTTGTAAGCGAGGCATATCAGATTTTTAAAAATAAAATGAAAAAATGATTATTAATATCAGTATTCAGATATTATTTTATTTGTCATTTCCACTTTAAATATTATTCACAGTACCTCATTTATTCTCTCGGTAGGTGAAATGGAATAAAACGTCGATATCTTACATTACAAGCCTCCTGTAAGGCAGCGTACTTGTTGTATTATATTAAATGCAAGGCCTGCGAGTAAACGTTTATTTTGATTGCATGTAAAATATTTTTATCAAGTACATAATGAATAAATTAAATGTTTAATTCTTACAACATTCCCTCACACACACCTTATTTGACCAACTGCCTCGAAAATTTACCCCAAAAAACATTTTCTTGCTACTGAATTTTTATTTCTATCCGGGTTGTTTTCTTGAGAGTTCCTCCCTTTCGAACAATAGGGACGGTTTTATTCTATTTGTATCATTCTAAAGAATCGCACAATAAATGACAAAAATAGTAGACCTTTATCTCCAATGCTGGGCTGATTCATGATGTATTATGATCAGATATAAAACTGGTTAAATTCATGATAGTATATTTACGCATAAAGATATGAAGTGAGTAGAAAAGTGCCAGAAGACAATAGAGAATAAAAATTTTTTTTTTTCGTGGCGGTGGTGGGGTTTGAACCTGCGACCTTATTGGTACGACAACTCCGCCTGGCAGGTGAGAGCGTGGCTCTACCGTGTGAGCTATCCACGAACACAAAAATATTCGTTTCAAACCCAAAGTCATTTCTAGATCCCTCTCTCACCCACTTCTAGAGACCGCCGATTCGTTCACCACCATCGCGAAGTAATTTTGACCAGCAGTTAAGCTTAATAGCCAATATTCTCATCACAAACATATAACATAGAAACGATTGAGACATTGAGTATGCTCCGGTGTATAGGGTGAATTTTTAATTCAGAAAAGTGAGTGGAGCAGGCACTTATGTTGGTAACAACAAGATATGAAGTGAGTAGAAAAGTGCCAGAAGACAATAGAGAATAAAAATTTTTTTCGTGGCGGTGGTGGGGTTTGAACCTGCGACCTTATTGGTACGACAACTCCGCCTGGCAGGTGAGAGCGTGGCTCTACCGTGTGAGCTATCCACGAACACAAAAATATTCGTTTCAAACCCAAAGTCATTTCTAGATCCCTCTCTCACCCACTTCTTGAGACCGCCGATTCGTTCACCACCATCGCGAAGTAATTTTGACCAGCAGTTAAGCTTAATAGCCAATATTCTCATCACAAACATATAACATAGAAACGATTGAGACATTGAGTATGCTCCGGTGTATAGGGTGAATTTTTAATTCAGAAAAGTGAGTGGAGCAGGCACTTATGTTGGTAACAACAAGATATGAAGTGAGTAGAAAAGTGCCAGAAGACAATAGAGAATAAAAATTTTTTTCGTGGCGGTGGTGGGTTTGAACCTGCGACCTTATTGGTACGACAACTCCGCCTGGCAGGTGAGAGCGTGGCTCTACCGTGTGAGCTATCCACGAACACAAAAATATTCGTTTCAAACCCAAAGTCATTTCTAGATCCCTCTCTCACCCACTTCTTGAGACCGCCGATTCGTTCACCACCATCGCGAAGTAATTTTGACCAGCAGTTAAGCTTAATAGCCAATATTCTCATCACAAACATATAACATAGAAACGATTGAGACATTGAGTATGCTCCGGTGTATAGGGTGAATTTTTAATTCAGAAAAGTGAGTGGAGCAGGCACTTATGTTGGTAACAACAAGATATGAAGTGAGTAGAAAAGTGCCAGAAGACAATAGAGAATAAAAATTTTTTTTCGTGGCGGTGGTGGGGTTTGAACCTGCGACCTTATTGGTACGACAACTCCGCCTGGCAGGTGAGAGCGTGGCTCTACCGTGTGAGCTATCCACGAACACAAAAATATTCGTTTCAAACCCAAAGTCATTTCTAGATCCCTCTCTCACCCACTTCTTGAGACCGCCGATTCGTTCACCACCATCGCGAAGTAATTTTGACCAGCAGTTAAGCTTAATAGCCAATATTCTCATCACAAACATATAACATAGAAACGATTGAGACATTGAGTATGCTCCGGTGTATAGGGTGAATTTTTAATTCAGAAAAGTGAGTGGAGCAGGCACTTATGTTGGTAACAACAAGATATGAAGTGAGTAGAAAAGTGCCAGAAGACAATAGAGAATAAAAAATTTTTTCGTGGCGGTGGTGGGGTTTGAACCTGCGACCTTATTGGTACGACAACTCCGCCTGGCAGGTGAGAGCGTGGCTCTACCGTGTGAGCTATCCACGAACACAAAAATATTCGTTTCAAACCCAAAGTCATTTCTAGATCCCTCTCTCACCCACTTCTTGTCTCTAGAAGTGGGTGAGAGAGGGATCTAGAAATGACTTTGGGTTTGAAACGAATATTTTTGTGTTCGTGGATAGCTCACACGGTAGAGCCACGCTCTCACCTGCCAGGCGGAGTTGTCGTACCAATAAGGTCGCAGGTTCAAACCCCACCACCGCCACGAAAAAAATTTTTATTCTCTATTGTCTTCTGGCACTTTTCTACTCACTTCATATCTTGTTGTTACCAACATAAGTGCCTGCTCCACTCACTTTTCTGAATTAAAAATTCACCCTATACACCGGAGCATACTCAATGTCTCAATCGTTTCTATGTTATATGTTTGTGATGAGAATATTGGCTATTAAGCTTAACTGCTGGTCAAAATTACTTCGCGATGGTGGTGAACGAATCGGCGGTCTCAAGAAGTGGGTGAGAGAGGGATCTAGAAATGACTTTGGGTTTGAAACGAATATTTTTGTGTTCGTGGATAGCTCACACGGTAGAGCCACGCTCTCACCTGCCAGGCGGAGTTGTCGTACCAATAAGGTCGCAGGTTCAAACCCCACCACCGCCACGAAAAAAATTTTTATTCTCTATTGTCTTCTGGCACTTTTCTACTCACTTCATATCTTGTTGTTACCAACATAAGTGCCTGCTCCACTCACTTTTCTGAATTAAAAATTCACCCTATACACCGGAGCATACTCAATGTCTCAATCGTTTCTATGTTATATGTTTGTGATGAGAATATTGGCTATTAAGCTTAACTGCTGGTCAAAATTACTTCGCGATGGTGGTGAACGAATCGGCGGTCTCAAGAAGTGGGTGAGAGAGGGATCTAGAAATGACTTTGGGTTTGAAACGAATATTTTTGTGTTCGTGGATAGCTCACAACGGTAGAGCCACGCTCTCACCTGCCAGGCGGAGTTGTCGTACCAATAAGGTCGCAGGTTCAAACCCCACCACCGCCACGAAAAAAATTTTTATTCTCTATTGTCTTCTGGCACTTTTCTACTCACTTCATATCTTGTTGTTACCAACATAAGTGCCTGCTCCACTCACTTTTCTGAATTAAAAATTCACCCTATACACCGGAGCATACTCAATGTCTCAATCGTTTCTATGTTATATGTTTGTGATGAGAATATTGGCTATTAAGCTTAACTGCTGGTCAAAATTACTTCGCGATGGTGGTGAACGAATCGGCGGTCTCAAGAAGTGGGTGAGAGAGGGATCTAGAAATGACTTTGGGTTTGAAACGAATATTTTTGTGTTCGTGGATAGCTCACACGGTAGAGCCACGCTCTCACCTGCCAGGCGGAGTTGTCGTACCAATAAGGTCGCAGGTTCAAACCCCACCACCGCCACGAAAAAAATTTTTATTCTCTATTGTCTTCTGGCACTTTTCTACTCACTTCATATCTTGTTGTTACCAACATAAGTGCCTGCTCCACTCACTTTTCTGAATTAAAAATTCACCCTATACACCGGAGCATACTCAATGTCTCAATCGTTGCTATGTTATATGTTTGTGATGAGAATATTGGCTATTAAGCTTAACTGCTGGTCAAAATTACTTCGCGATGGTGGTGAACGAATCGGCGGTCTCAAGAAGTGGGTGAGAGAGGGATCTAGAAATGACTTTGGGTTTGAAACGAATATTTTTGTGTTCGTGGATAGCTCACACGGTAGAGCCACGCTCTCACCTGCCAGGCGGAGTTGTCGTACCAATAAGGTCGCAGGTTCAAACCCCACCACCGCCACGAAAAAAATTTTTATTCTCTATTGTCTTCTGGCACTTTTCTACTCACTTCATATCTTGTTGTTACCAACATAAGTGCCTGCTCCACTCACTTTTCTGAATTAAAAATTCACCCTATACACCGGAGCATACTCAATGTCTCAATCGTTTCTATGTTATATGTTTGTGATGAGAATATTGGCTATTAAGCTTAACTGC
>NC_088361.1:64192211-64232211 GCF_034508935.2 Berghia stephanieae | reverse complement strand
CAATAGTTCCACCATTTGAATAACTTAATCATAAACAACCAATAACCATTGTAGTATAGAAGTCAAATTTTCCTAAGATGGCGAGAAAGAGTATTAATATACAGTTATCTGTTACTCATCGAATTGCACATGTGTTAAGCAGCTGTCATGACATTCTCTTGTATTCACCATTAACAAAATGAGAGCAAATTGTCAAAAATTCTTAAACCAGAGACTGAAATTTTATGTTTCGGGTTTAAGAATGTTTGCCAAAACGAGCAAAATGAAGGTGTTTTGTTAATATACAGCAAAATGGGAATTTGACAACATTTTTGATAAGGTAATAGAAAACAGTAAAGCATAATGACATAGTTTCTTATTGAAAATGGACAGTTCAGAAGTTATTCCACAGCAAAGTACAGTGATAATACTCTAATGTGCATGAGCTCAACTCCAAGGACACGTCAGCTTTGTCATGTCAAGGGCTGAAATGGATTGGCGAGGAGACATCCCACAGCAAAGGGATTTTACTCTTTGTCATTGACCTAAATATAAATGGACCCTCATCGCCCTAAGATTTCTTGTGAGAGATCAAATGATTGTCCAGTGATATCAAAAATAACTCTTTTTGTCTGAAGACAACCAAACTCAAGGCTCTATGTTACGTATATATTCCCTCGTACCGATAGAAAATTAACCGATATTTTAGCAAATAATTTGAGAAGATTTTTAATCACAACATTACACAACTATGGTCAGATTTTTAATAAGTGGCGCGTGTTTTTCTTCTTTTTCTCAGCTGCCCCCCAATGAATAGCTGCAAAAAAAAAAAGTATGAATTTGTCTTAATAAAAAAATATTTTTCCATGAATTTTAAAACAATAGGAAAGGATTTCGTTTATTACAGCTATATTAAAATCGATAACTGATGAGGATCGGAATTCATAGAAGATTTACATTATCAAAATTATAAATTTTCCGCATATCCATTTTGAAGGAATTCGTTACACTGGAGTGTTCGGTTAATTGAAGCTTAAACGATATACGTGCAGTATTTGAATATGAAGTAACGAATGGCAATTATTAACTATCAGACATCTACATTTTATAACTATCAATACACATTACTGGTGAATAGAAACGAAAGTGAAGATAACGCGCTTCCAATATAATTTTGTTTGCAAAAGTTTGAGAAATAGCTTTGTTTATGCCAAAGAGGATTACATAAATTTATGTAAACTGGTCAAAAGTAAAAATTCATCAATTATGAGACAGTGTCTCCACAAATGTGTCTTCAACAATAACAACAACAACAACAACTACAACAACAACCAAGAAATCAATCAGCACAGTCTGATGACGAGGATGATTAAAAGGAGAAATGAAACGACTACAGAAATATTCCGAGCATCACTCTATCCAATGAAATGTAATTTTCCTCTAGTTTGCGAAGGTTGAGGCATGCCTTTTCTCTGTCTACTCTTTGTTATCATTTATTGCCTCGTCGGTGAGAGTAAATTTGCTGTTCCTCCTCTCAATCTTTCCCTCTACTTAGGCCCAATGACCTCGATTGGATTACGCTCACAGTGATATGGGCAGGGGCGTTGCTATATTGGTCGATTTGGTACCGCATCCATCTTTTATAAATGGATTACAGCATGTTGAAAAAAAAAACCCCAAAAAACTGAGAAATGGTATAGACCGCCTCTTATTTATTTGAGTAAGTCTTTTCTTTATTTTTTTTCTTTCTTCTGTGCTTACAACTAGATCTCTATAGCATGTGTAAGTCATTTTCTTCTGATTGTGGCACCACCTTATACTGTATGCACGCCACGCCACTGGATATGGGGTAAGTCGCGCAACCTCGTGTCAAAATTCCCTGATTAGACAGTCTGCTTTGAAAGTTAGCATTTTGATAAATGGTCAGAATATGTAGTACTGTCTGATTGAAACCATGAAATCATGTCAACTTTTATCATTGCCAAAGTTGGAGCCTTAAAGTGACCATGGGCCAACGAATGGTAGCGTTGTCCAATACAATACAGTTGGGTGCTTCAATGGAGGGCAACAAACGATGTTTAGTCAGTTTTAAAACACCTTTGCATCGACCCCAGAATAATATTCCAGATGGTGCAGAGAAGAAAAAATGGCATGGCATCCTTTTAAATATCCAGTATCATCACCACCTGCAAGAATAACAATGATTCTCTGTCCAGAACCCATGAGCCTTTTTCTGCTTGAATAATCAGACGTCCAATATTTTTTCGGATGTATATTTACGCTCACCCATACATCTTTGGATGATATCCATATCAAAGTTATCTATGATACTTTTCCTGCCACGTCGATCTACACCGGTGATCTCTCTGTCGTATTTCGATAACGATCTTCTCATGGTTGATTGTGAAATTCCAAAACCATTTCCGTCCTCTCTAATGACTGATCGATAGATACAAGAAGACTTCTTTTCGCAGTTTTACGAGAGCGGAACCGATAGGGATTCCGTACCGTATCGTGTTGTTTAAGAGCCTAATATGTTGTTAAAACCTTTAAAGGCCCTGTGAAACGTTCATGCATAGACAGAAATTTGTCAAAGTTATATAAACAGTGTTTGTTAATTTGACAATGTTGAGTATACAATCACTATTTCAAATGATTTAAAGCGAGAGATTTCATATCAGTCTTTGGTAATTGCGAAATGATGTAGATAATATGCCTTAAATAATAAATTCAAAATTTAATACAAACTACATAAGTGGTATGTTTATAACACTTAAAGAGAATTATTATTATTTGGAAAGAAGTATGACGTAAACTCATAATCACTACGTCAGCACAAGATTTTTTGGATATAGATGAATTCATTCATACTTTGTGGTGCGTAACTTGATTTCATTTTTTACAGTGTAAATTCTATAATTTTATGTCAGCTGTTTTAAAGTAGTTATTTATAGGTCTTAAAGAAGAAAACTTTGTTAATATGGCATCAACACGGTCCAAAATCTAGATTCAGGTAAGACAAATTGATTCAGGGGTTGACACAAATTTTTACAACTTTTGATAGAGGGACAGCTGAGAAAAACCAGAAAAACACGCGCCATTAATAAAACTGACTATAGCAAGGTACTTAATAGTTGCATTACTACTACTACTACTACTACTACTACTACTACTACTACTACTACTACTACTACTACTACTACTACTACTACTACTACCACCACTACTACTACTACTACTACTACTACTACTACTACTACTACTACTTATACTACTACTACCACTACTATTTCTACTACTACTTCTACTACTACTACTACTACTACTACTACTACTACTACTACTACTACTACTACTACTACTACTCTTGTTACTACTACCACTTCTACTACTACTACTACTCTTGTTACTACTACCACTTCTACTACTACTACTACTACTACTACTACTACTACTACTACTACTACTACTACTACTTCTACTACTACTACGACAACTACTACTACCACTCTTGTTACTACTACTACTACTACTACTACTACTACTACTACTACTACTACTACTACTTCTACTACTACTACTACTACTACTACTACTACTACTACTACTACTACTACTACTACTACTACTACTACTACTATTACTACTTCTACTACTACTACTACTACTACTACTACTACTACTACTACTACTACTACTACTACTACTACTACTACTACTACTACTACTACCACCACCAGTACTTCCACTTTTTCTGTGGATAGTAATGCTGCCACTACAACAAGTACTTCTGGAAATTTGAGCGACGAGCTGAGAATCAACTCAGTTTGTTTCCGTAATACACTAAAATCTGATTTTTACAGAGACTCGATTGAAAATTCATTCAGTTCGAATCACCCGTTAGACGTCCTTTTTGTTCTCGCACTTTTACAATATCCGTCACTATCTATTGTCAAGTGTATAAAATGCTTTGCCTAACTATGCGAAGCCTGGATTGGGCTTATGCGACATTTTATATTTGTTATTTATTCACTGATCACGCAGGACATCGTTTGATGTTATTACACGAGAAACCGTACCTCTTGCCCAGCTATGACACACAATTTACAAAGACACATACAAATAGAAACAGGCATACAAACATAATACAATACACACCCACGTGTGCACCGTCTCCATGGAGAAATGATAATAAAGAGTAAAGGCAAAGCTTAAGAAATTCAATATTTTAAAGCTACCCCGTCATTTATTATCTCCTTTCCCGAGGACACGAAACAACACATGGTGCGTTTTGCGTTTGTTTGCTCAAGGATCCTAGCAACGAATCAACTTTAGCTCAACCTATTAATGAGGACCAGAGTCCGTAACCACGGCTTAAAACACGTGATCAGACTTATCTTTAACATTACTAAGCAGCAATTCGCTGGGATTACGAACACGAATTCGCGGAACACAATATAAAGGGCTGCGTGATCTCATTAGTCCTTGCCCCTCTTGATCTTCTTTACTGTTTTTTGCTTGAGACTGCTATCTTCTAAGACTGTAAGTATATTGAAGTGTTAGCATTATAATATGTTGGTAAACCACTGGTATAATATGATTATTTTTGTTACACGGCTGTTAACCATTTAGCTGCCGTATTAGATTTGGCCAGAAAACTCGTCCTTCAAATATCGATCGATTTAAATGACCCTCATCTTTGCAACAATTCTCAAACCGGGTATCTCGCAAGGTTCCAGGATCGAGAGTTTCTGCCAAGACGAGGGTTTAAGTCGATCGATATTTGAAGGGCGAGTTTTTGACCAATTAAAAAAAAATACTTGTCTTTCCAGAGTACGGCAGTTAACTTGTTAAGTCAATTTTATTTAATTAAGAATGTCAATGAACGGTTTAGGTAGTTACTAACAAAACTCCTTTGTAACCCCCTTACTCACTATCTGCTTCTACTGTCTAATGTCGAACCGTCACTATGTAGATTTTGACATGTTAATTCATTATTATGCTTGGGGAAAACCCAATGCCAAATATTTTTCATTAAAATAATGTCAAAATTAATCACGAAATTGTCGTTCGATTAAAAAAAATATTTGTTGTTCAATTCAGAAAATTATTGACTTTCGGTTAATTAGAAATAATCAATCAAAAATATATGGCACATTATGTGAATGTAGTCACCTCCGACTGACATCTTCTAAGATAAATAATAAGATGAAGCCTATGTGTAATTCGGTCAAACCACGAATTTGCTTGACTCACGAATGGGAAAGAGCGACGTGCACTTATTTGCATATATGTACACGTCAGGAAAAAGAATTTTGTAATTTTATTCTAAAAAAGTCTATCATCAGCCAACTCGACCCCATCACCTTCTAACAAGTCTTTTTAAAAATGAGATAAATTAAAAATTCGCACTCGACGCAGGTGTGAATGAGCACCTGACTTTAGGCAGAGACCGATATTGCAGGAGTTTAACTCAAAAAGTCCGCCTAACAGGCGACTGGTACTATATAAGATTGGAAATATGGATCCATATAGACTCTTGAAGGAATAAATGAAACACTGTGAAGCGAATGGAACATGACAAAATCGTAGAAATGCTCTAAATGAATATTCACGTTTATATTTTATCATTGTTTGGAGATCTGTCCTGTAATTCAAGTATTCAAACTTTTGTCGATATTGTTCGTTTCTCCGACTATATATATATATATATATATATATATATATATAAATATATATATATATATATATATATATATATATATATATATATATATATATATATATATATATATATAATAACTATGAGCAAAACTAGCAAGAAAAAATAAATAAATAAAAAAATAAAAAACAGCCGCAAAACCGGATAGACTTTGGTGAGTCCAATCACAAAGATAAAACGGTGGTAACATTTCAGATAATCGTTGTCTCATCGATTTGGTTAAGGGGGAGGGGGGGGGGATGCGAGAGAGAGAGAGAGAGAGAGAGAGAGAGAGAGAGAGAGAGAGAGAGAGAGAGAGAGAGAGAGATTAAAGATTCAAGCTAAAACCAAAACAAAACGAAGAACAACCAAACAAAAAAGAAAGAAAGAGAGAAAGAAGAATAAGAAGAAAAAGATGCATAAATGAAACAATTAAAAAAAAACATTCTGTTTTGTCGATCAGGCGGTTTCTAAACCAATCTCGATAACATTATTTCCAATCACCACCCTTTTTGTAGCATTGTCGTCTAATGTAAGTGCGCCTATTATTATTATTATTATTATTATTATTATTATTATTATTATTATTTATTATTATTATTATTATTCATTATTATTATTATATTATTATTATTATTATTATTATTATTATTATTATTATTATTATTATTATTATTATTATTATTATTATTATTATTATTATTATTATTATCATTATTATTACGATTATTATTATTATTATTATTATTATTATTATTATTATTATTATTATTATTATGATTATATCATTATTATTATTATTATTATTATTATTATTATTATTATTATTATTATTATTATTATTATTATTATTATTATGATGATGAATATGATGATGATGATGATGATTATTATTATTATTATTATTATTATTATTATTATTATTATTATTATTATTATTATTGTTATTATTATTTATTATTATTATTATTATTATTATTATTATTATTATTATTATTATTATTATTAAGGGGGCAGCGTGGCTCAGCGGTACGGTCTTTGCTTCGTACCCAAAAGGTAACGAGTTCGATCACCCGCCGCTGCGTTGTGTGGCCTTGAGCAAGTCACCTAGCCCTAGCTCACTTTGCGGCGCTGCACTGCGGCTGACGCCTGGGTTATTCCAGTCTTCCCTTGGAATAGACCCTAAAGACAAATTTTCACTTGGGGATGAATAAAGGGAATTTATTTATTTATTTATTTATTTATTATTATTATTATTATTATTATTATTATTATTATTATTATTATTATTATTATTATTATTATTATTATTATTATTATTATTATTATTATTATTGTTATTATTATTATTATTATTATTATTATTATTATTATTATTATTATTAATTTTTTTAAATTATGATTATTAATATTATTATCATCACCATCATCAATGTTATTATTATCAATGACAATGATCATCATCATTATCATCATCATGGCAATACGTTTACATTCAATTAAAAAATACAATATATGGTATGGGTTGAATTGAAATTTATGATTTAAGTGTTACTGAGCATTAACCAATCAATATATTCCCTGCAACATTGCCCGTTCCGTTCCCTTCAATTTTTAAAAATTCTTGTCAACGAAAAGGCCTGACAATAAATATCCCTTAATTCGCATTGTGCTAGTTACAAAGAAAAACGGTTCAAACATATTTCCAAAAGGCCGAAACGATGCTTTTATGAAACCCGCATCAGCGATGATCGCCGATCGCTGCCCGGCCCGTTTTGTTGGGAAAGGGAGGGGGGGGGGGGGGGGGCTATGTTTATTCCCATCCCCAACCCAATAATGTGGCAACATTAAAAGTGAGATGGATTTCTCTCTATTGTCGACGTACAGCTATATTTAGTATAAACAGATGAATTGGTGAGCTCCATATTTTGTGAGTAATTATCACATTATTTTGAGACTGATGACGGAATAGAGCAGAAAAGTCTTGACGTGACACTTTCTACTTTTCCTGTTCTAAAATCCTTGGAAATGTGTATGTAACCAGCCCTTCGGAGGACTAATAATGAATAGGTTATATATTGAATCATTAAATGGCATAACTACTTTAATAGCAGGATGCGTGTATAGATTCTTAAGGTTACTGGGCGTAAATGAGCGAGATGGATAATCTCTATTGACAACCCGCATATATGTAGACTAGAAAATAAGATGCCATCGCTCTGAGACCAGAGGATCATTTACACAATCTATGTATCCAGTCCTCCGAAAGAGTGGTTTTACACTTCCAATGAGATGAGAGGCATGTTTTTTGACATAACACATGTCTCGTTAAAATTGTTAGAGCTGATTGTTTCTGGAAGCTAACAATAGCAAAATTTGCAAAAAAATTTGCAAAAATTTTGCAAAAAGTTGCGATTAATTTTCCTAAAAACCCATAATTCGTTCATGAAAGAGAAAGGTATTTGTTTGTTTTTAAGGGTTTCACAGCGCTTGCAACAAATTAAGGTCATATCAGCACCAGTAAAAAATAAGAAAATGAGATCTAGTAAAAAGTTCTGGAATTACAATTAAAGTACCCAAGAAAAAGGAAGAACACGCTATCAGTGTAATTTTGAGATTATCTAACTGTTTCATCCTGACACAAGCACAAGTCCCCCAGTGATGATAATGAAAATTTGTCAAAAAGGAGGAAAGTCTACCGGCCCGTCAGTCAAACCCAAATCTATTGCAAATATAACATAGCTATTCATAGTTATTTAATATAGTATTGGTCCTAAAGCACTTCTGATCATTAGACACATCCTGACCTTTTGGAAATATAATTTAATGAATTAAACATTTTAAAGGCCTATAATGTCGCCCACGACACCAAGTGATTATGATAAACTTTTGGCCAAAAAGACCAGGAGGTATTTGTTTTTACATAACAAACCCGGTTAGTGTCTGTATTATTGCTACCTTGTGATGATGCAGCTTATGAATAAGAATCGTTAATTAATTGCACAACATATTCCATCAACAAATCAAATTTAAATTAGCCTTTAAACAGTCATTTCTTAAATTGATCAGCCTAATTTATTATCTCTCTATTACCAAATGATATCTATAAACATAATATGAAAATAGAAGGGTGGCTGAGAGAGCAATGTGGATATGAGAGAGAGAGGGAGAGAGAGAGAGAGAGAGAGAGAGAGAGAGAGAGAGAGAGAGATAGTGAGAGAATTGATGAATTTATTATTTTTAAATTGTTTTATAATTAGACACAAGTTGTATTGAATACTATTAACAAATTCAGAACAATCAAACAAAAACAAAACAAAAAAAATCAAAAAGGAAGAAAAAAAAAAAGACAGGTTTATAAAACTTATAAAATCGCCATATGTACTATCGTGCTACAGCTAAAAGGTACATAAATACATACACCCATTTGCTCCATCCCCTTCCCTTTCGATCATCTTCTCATTTATGGCCACCATGTGTCTTGTGCTACTTTTGACAATTGGCGCCAGTGTGTCTAGACTAACGTCATAAATAAAGGAGTGTCACCAAAATTCATGCAACTGAGCAGAGGTGTCAAAAAATGATAAAAGGCATATTTTTTTTCATGAACTACCACTTAGCAGAAAATGTTTGACATGACAAAAACAACGGAACATTTATGAAAAAATCAGCGGAAGATTATCATCACTGGTCCCCACAAAATTTTCAAAAAGAATTTTTTTTTTGGGCTAAATCTCGAAAATTTGCAAAGATTTGCAAAAAATTGCAAATTTTGCGGCCGCAATGCAAATCAGCGATTTTTTTGCCATTTTTTGCGGCCGCGATGCAATAAACTGCCATGACAGAATTGTCCGGATGTAAACTATAGCAGTTCGTGCGCCTTTAAGTAAAACAATCACTAGTTATATACGCATGATCAATCGTACCATCACAGAAAACCTTGTGTAACCTTTAACGTCTATAGATAGAATGAAGTTGACGTCACCAAGGTCTTTGTTATTGTTTTTTTTTGGCATCCGCGTTTATGAGTAATTCTCACTTAACTGTATGATCTGGACTATAAAAGTTCATGGTTACACAGAGTTTTGTGTGCATAGTATGCGCTTGGCTAAGAAGCTCACAACATTGCCATCCGGAAGAGTACGGACCAACAGATAGTATGCGCTTGGCTAAGAAACTCACAACATTGCCATCCGGAAGAGTAACGGACCAACACACAAAACTATGTGTAAACATGGACTTTTATAGTCTGGTTAATACAGTTTAGTGAGAATTACTCATGAACGGGGATGGCAAAAAACAATAACAAAAGCCTGAGTGACGTCAACGTCGTTCTATCTATAGCCTGATTCTAATCGCACAAGTAGCTGTTGAAAAACAATAACAAAGAGCAGAGTGATGTCAACTTCCTTCATTCTATTGTTTGCAAGTAAACGGCAATTTTGTCTGAGCCGGCTTTAGGTATGTGTAACAAATCCCGCGTTTTGTTTGATCAAAAATCTACTGATTAATTAACACAGGCCATTAGAGAGGCCTCCGGATACTCCCGATAAGATGATTTGAATACTGTGGCCTTTACAACGTGTCAGTTATCTTCAAGCAAGCTACATAGAACAAACGTTCCATTTACATATTGTACAGGGCGTCTGCTAACAACACTATTGACATCCGTCACTGCCTTTACAAATACCTGAGTCGAGTGGGGCGAAGTGCCCTAAGCTTAGGAACTACAGATTTTAGTAATATGGGGACTGCTATGCCCACCATCGTTTGTCATTGTTACAAGACATAACTCATACTCTACCAGTATTTTGGTATTTTGACCAGAAAATTTGTCCTTCAAATATTGATCAATTAAAATGACCGATCGATATTTCAAGGACGAATTTTATGTCCAATTTTTTTTTAACGTATCGTGTCCATCTGGGAGGAGTTTCTCGGAAGACAGATAAGGCACTTTTGAGAACATCCGCGTTAGTACTATGCTATCCCGCCGCTGAGTATCGCGCTCGAGTGTGGGGTAGAAGCAAGTATCGGTAGCGCTGTTAAAAACACAAAGAATAGGGCCTCTTAATGGCAGCAATCCCCCAATGTGCAGCGGCGGGAGCAGATGACCTGTCCATGGCTTAAGGATGTAGAGTGGGAACTGGGAAAATCCTTCTCAGACGAATAAGGGACCGTGCCCCTGGTACGAGCCGAAACAATTCCCGGCAACCTTTGTACTTAGCTTCCCTGACTCCGGACGGGTGTACACGGAAGTCAACTTGGAAAAATTCGGTCCCTCACTACACTCACTTTTCGAGGTTACCGTGAACTTAAGAAATGTGAAAATACAAACAGAGTGGGCCAACATCCCGTTCGTCATTTACACGTTCAAGATGGCGTCAGGCGTGGTTGCTCTTGTGTGTTTTCGAGAGAGAGAGAGAGAGAGAGAGAGAGAGAGAGAGAGAGAGAGAGAGAGAGAGAGAGAGAAAGAAAGAAAGAGAGTATGTGTGTATGTGTGTGTGTGTGCGTGAGAGAGAGAGAGAGAGAGAGAGAGAGAGAGAGAGAGAGAGAGAGAGAGAGAGAGAGATTACCTTCTTCAACTTCGACCCATCGTTTTTTTAAAATAATTATTCTGTTTGAATGATTGTTTGCTTTTTCATATAGCGGCCGACGCTTTTCTACAACTGCAATCAAACATTCGTCATCCATGTTGACAATGGGAGCTATCTATAGATAGAATGCGCTTGGCCAAGGAGTTCACAACATTGCCATCCGGAAGTATAACGGACCAAAACACAAACTCTGTGTAACCATGAACTTTCATAGTCTGGTTGATACAGTTTAGTGAGAACAACTCACAAACGCGGATGGCAAAAACAAAAACAAAGGCCTGAGTGACGTCATCTGCATACTATCTATATTACCTTTCCATGTGCTCGAGGTCATTTGGCACATTTAAATAATAATATATATGTGCTTAAAATGACCCACACAGTGAAAAGTGTTCACAGTTTGAGAAAAATCCAACATCACAATTGGTCATTTTGCTCTGTGTGACTCATGGGTATGTTAACAACTTTCATTCACACAGCAGCGTGTTTACATTTATTGAGAAATGTTCAATCGTTGTACAGCAACAAATCATGTGATCGATGACAAGGTTGGACGAAAATATGAATATGATACAGATCGCTCCCATTTGACAATTTTAAAATACACACTTGGCCCCTTGTGTCAAGAGGTCACCCCCCCCCCCCCCCCCCCCCCCCCGCCGCCCCCTCTCGAGCTTTTCAACTGCCGCCAGGACTCATTCCCGCCCCTCTCACCCCATTGACCTATATTCTGTTGCATCGCGGATGGAAAATGAAATAAATTTTAATGCTGCAGTAAAACGAATTTCGCAGTCCGTCCGGTAGTTTGAGATGAGAATCACATATAAGCCGTGAACCTGGAATTTTGTGGGTGCACTCTGTTCCCGTATTGAGAAGAAGAGTGTTTTAGGTTCATCCGTTGAGGAAGCAATGTGAACGAGTGAGAATGTAGTGTGATGTTGTAAGAAACGTGGGAACACTCTGTCTCGTCCCTTAGTCTTCTCGAAAGTGGGAGAGAAGTTGCCTCGATTCTGTGCTCGAGTCTATAACCTGTTTAATATCAGTGAGGACTTTCTACCTGTTCCACATGCACCTTTTGTGGCAAAGAAACCGAAACTGCAGATTGTCTAGTTGAGCGTCGTACTGTGACAAGGCTACCGGGTGGGTTCGCGACCGTGCACGAATGCGGCAACGAATTCGAGGCCTTGATAGAACATCATAATGCAGTGCGAGACAAAACCATTAGAAGCTGTTGCTGCCCACTTTCGCGGTCTCAATAAAGAGAATAATAAGGATGTTGCGGCGTGACATTGATGCCATGCATTTAGCTAAAATGCTCACAACATTCGCCAGCGGGATATAAAGTAACAACACACAAAACTATGTGTAACCTTGAATGTTTATGGTCTGATTTATAAGATTTAGTGAAAACTAATCACTAAAAAATATAATAACAAAGAACTGAGTGAACGTCAATTTTGTTCCTTCTTTATTTGGATAGAATGAAGTTAACGTCACTCAGGTCTTTGTTATTGTTTTTGCCATCCACGTTTATGAGTAATTCTCACTAAACTGTATTAAGCAGACTGTAAACGTTCAAGGTTGCGCGTAGTTTTATGTGTTGGCCCGTTAAATTCCCGGAAGGCAATGTTGTGAGTGTCTTAGCCAAGCGCACAGCATCTATATACACATTGTGGTGGAGCAAGACAGGGGGTACCGTAACATGAAGATTAGACTAAAATAAGGCTCAAGGACCACACTGTAAGGGGAGAGCAAATAGGGAAAGAAAGAGAGTGATGTTTCAACTATCTATATAGTACAGTGAGCATGAGTAAATCACGAATGCTTATCTTTATGGGAAAAGTGAGCAAAAGACATACACACACACGCACACACAGACACACACAGACACACACGTACACACACAGACACACACACACACACACACACACACACACACAAAGACACATATATATCAGATGGTCACAAAAAACGCCCAGCTCTTTGTCGGCTTGTTTCTCTAAGATTCTTTATGGGATTTCTTTTAAATTCAAAACACAAATAAAACAAAACCTTATACGTAGACTATCAAAATTTTATGAATATGAATTGAGAAATAAAAAGGATACAGTCATTTTTCAAAGCCATTTTCAGAAATACAATATCAGAGAAAAATGACGCCACATTGCAGAGTACAATGGCAATGATCTTAAGTTTTGTTGCCATTTTTAGCAAACATTGATTATGTTACCATAAATTTTATTTCCATCATAATTCTCCTCGTTATGCAAGAATTCGTCTAGATAGCACATTCACACACATCTACCTATTTTGGTCCAACGATTACAAAGTTAGCACTATACGTGGTCAATAATAGTACCGCCGTCCTCTTAAATGACGCAAGTCTCTTTTTCCAACTTGAAATGCACTTCCAAATTTTCTCAATGGTTATCTCCTTCCAGCATAAAATAATTCTTTCTCTCAACGTTTCCTCTGTGAGTGCGGATCTTTAACCACTATAAACCTTCTCGGTCAAAGGATTCCAAATTGCTTAATCCATTGGATTCAGGTTGGGTGACTGAGTCTGCCAGTTGTCTTTCTCTTTGAAATGAATATTCTTTTTTTTTTCGAGAGAAAAGCTTGTGTTCTTTTGTTTGTATGAGATGTAGCACCATTTTGTTGAAAAATGAGATGCCATCCTGGATAACGGTGTTCACGGTTTCACAAAAGATTTTCTTCCGATAGTTTTATGTAATTATCAGCATTGACTTAGTCTTTGTCGTGTCAAGGAAGTGTATTTGGGTCTTCTTTTCCCCGATATCGAAATGTTTAGGCGATGTTACAAGCTCATACAATTATTTTGATATTTTGCAGTTCTATTGACAAAAAATTAGTTCTATTAGTAATGAAAATTCGGAAAAGTTATTTTTAAAACAGTTCGTCTTTTTGGGTTTTTTTTTGAGTTTTGCTTTTTTTTTTGTGACCACTTTATATATATATATATATATATATATATATATATATATATATATATATATATATATATATATATATATATATATATATATATATATATATATATGAAAGTAAATAAAAAAGATGAACTGTGTTTTATATCAGTTTAACATCGAAACAATACATCATACTCGAGTTGGACACGAACATTTTAATCATGTACGAAATTCTTTTTATTCCAGAAGGCAAAATTCATATGCCGATTAGCACCCTCTGATATTAACTGCATTCAATCTTCTCACCGTGATTTTTACACTAATGGAACGTTCAGATGTCGAATAGGAATGATATATCAGCAATATTTTACAGCCCATGAATTGAACTGACAAAAACAAATTTAGGAATGTGTTCATTGAAAATTGGGACGTTTTAGGAAGATGAATAACAACAGGCTAAATATATTAAAAACGCATTCTACGAACTCCAGGTCATATTTTTCATCTCTTGTAGTGGTCATTTAATTCTTGGATGAAACTGAATGTTTTACTTCTTGAATACATTAATTAAGACAATAGAAGAATAAAATTATGATCCCGAAATGTTTTGCCTCATTTGCTTTTCTCTACAGGGATACTCTTTATTTCTTGATTTTGTCCACATTTATATAAAGGTTCACTTTAGGTCCAATTTCTCAGTTCACAGAGCACACGCAAAGGGACCGAAATCAATCCCGGGTGCAGTCGAGATTTTCTTTGACCCATCTGTCCACCCAGCTGTGATTGGGTAGCTGGGTCTATTAGATCTGGCAGAAAGTACCTTGCGATAGATAGCCTCCTATCCAAAGGATAGCAAGTAATTGTCATTGTCCGTTTCACGCTATAGAATTCTAGAAACCGGGATAAATTCCGGCTCCATGGGCCTAATGGAGGACTACTTTACACAATCCTAAGAAGCAGAGTCAAAATAATGCTACATTTTGAGGTTTTGGAAAATGTTGGTAAAATTTCTACAGAGACTTTTACATTGAATTACCGGAATGAGGATGAGACTTGGTTCCTTTCCTGATTCCCATCTGCTTCTTTCCAAAAATAATATTTGAATTATATTTTCTACAAATCCTCGCGTGTTTTGATCGCCATCTCATTTTCATTCATCTTGTTATATCTTTATTTCTCTATTTATTTTCAGATTTTAAAATGGCATCAACGCTCACGTTTCTCATCGTGTCGGCGGTGGTTGTGTTCTCTGGCGCTCAAGCAGAGTTGTCCAAACACAACGCCAACAAGCTTATGAAGATGACAACGGAAATCAACAACGAAGTAAAGGATGCTGATTGCCTAAATAAGTATAAGGCGAAGGTCACCGTACTTAAAAAGGATTCAGATTTCCTAGGCTTATGCACCAGTGGAACATCAACTGTCAAATGTGCTGGTAATCTCGGTAAAAAAGTCGATGATATCGTATGTAAATATGTCGAGGCATCAAAAGACGAGCTAGCAAAGGTAAAAAAAGCATATGATGCTGCAAACATTTCTGCTAAGTGTCAAGGTAAAGTCGGTAAATCGGCAGACTTCACATCATGGTCATTCATCGAATCGCTCTGTGAAAAGATCACCAAAACCAAAAAAGCAGAATACGAGAAGGAGTGTCCCAATGACCTCAGCAAAGTGAAGACAGCTCTTCTCTGCTCAGCTGCTCCAGCCATCCTGTCAGGTCTGGCCACCCTTGGGTTGTGCCTGATCGCAACTCTTTTCAACAAGATGTAGGCTGGTTAAATATTGTAGGAATTTTTTTTATGATATGATTAACATAACAGTTTAAAGGTTCATTCTGTCATTCTGTCACTGATCACCTGTTTTATATTTGGTCAAAATTGTTGTTTTTGTTTTAAGATTTAAAATCTTTTTTTTTAAAATTAACTTGGAATTTATTAGTGTGTTGAAAACACCGTTAACCGTTGCAAAACGAGTGATCGCATTATTTTTTTTATTTATCATTATCATCATCATCGTCATCGTCGTCATTATTATTACATTATTGTCATTATTATTATTATTATTATTATTATTATTATTATTATTATTATTATTATTATTATTATTATTATTATTATTATTATTATTATTATTATTATTATTATTATAACTGTTAAAATTATTTGAAGTTTTCTAAAATTTAATGTGATTTAATCATTTTACATTTCTTTATTTTAAGACTATTTTTCATGTATTGTTAAACCTATCAAAATATGAAAGAATGATTTATCTTTTGGAATGTTTCAAAATATAAGGATCATATGATTGCTATCTATGATTTCGATTTTGAATATGGTTTACAATGAGCTTTCTGATTGATAAATAAAGATCGATATATTGCCAGTATATATATTCAATACTATTTAAAATTTTGTTTTCATTCATTTTAAGTTTTTAATATATCCCAGAAGGCTATATAAATTTTAAAAAATAATAGGTACATGTATATGGCATTTCTACGTTTTCTTGTGTTTGCTGGGTTTCAACATGTTAAATATAACTTCCCTTCGTCTCAATCCGGTTATTTTGTCGGGTCAATCAATTGACGAAAAAAGAATTAAAAACACAAATGATCAGTTTGCTTGTTAGTTCCTTAAAAGTAATATCCTTTCTTATTATACAACAAAAATTCTGGCTATAATTCAACTTTTCCATATATGTAAACCGTTCCAGCATAATACCGTTTTGAGACGATACGTCACAAATGCGAAATCTCCGTTTCATACAATTCAATTCCACTATTAGATATCCCTTTTACACCTGCGATTTTACAATATCAGCCCCTGTATGTAGCCAGGTATACTTTTTAAAATATTTCCATTGCTAAAATGAAGACATATATTTCGGATTATAATTTCCCCAAGTATAGTGCACAACGAAAGTAAGGGATATTTATCATTGATAACTGACTGTAATGAGTTCATCTGTAAAGACGTTGTAATTTGTACTCACTACTAGATAATCTTCTCGCCCTTATGGCCATTGCCAAAGCTGAACCGAAAGATATGTGAATTATGGGTTTTCCTAATTTGTTTAACTCTCACTTAACCAGTTAAAAATTTAACATTCACCTGGGAATTTTTAAAATGTTTTGCTTGTCAAATTCATATTTGTTGGATATATTCTTTTTTCCATAAGTGTATTTCTATTTCGGTCTACACTTTATCTAAAAATAATGCTCCAAAGACTGTCACATGACGACCACCCGGAAATTGCAAGAATGATGGTTGTCTTACAATAGGATTCAATAGTCTGATGTCACGTCGCCCAGCAACGAGCAGCTTGGTTCTAAACAAAGAAAATCATCATCATCATCATTGCCATTTTCACCCTGGGTCAGGGTATAGGCCACAGACAAACAGTTTCCATCCTTCTCTATCCCGAGCTAACTTTTTTTTTATCTCATTCCAGGTCTTACCACTTCTCTGTATATCAGCTTCTTTAATTCCTCGGCTTTGTCTGTTGTCCTTCATAAATTCTGTCATTCCAGAAACTCTTCGGTCGCCCAAGCTTAAAAAAGGATTTGGTTTGTCCGTCTGCGTTTCTGTAACGGTATGAGTTTAACGGAAAGGGGTGTTAAGCCTTTGCCAACCCCCAACCTGGAGGACCAGGTGACTCAAAGATGGGGGAATCACACACCATTAGTCGCCTTTTACGACACGCTGGCTTGTCGTTGGGCTATTCTTGACCCTCTCAGTTAAGGGACCCCGGACACCACACGGTGCTTTTTATTCTTCATGCTGGTTAGAACTTTTTCATTTGTCATGTGGTAAGAATGTATAAAAGTCAAAACATGATCAGATTTATCATGTTTTTCTCCTCTGGATACACTTTTATGCTCGTCGGAGACGTATTTCATAAGGGCGTCCGCCAATGTTCCTATAGTTTAAAACCAGTTGCTTAGTTACTCTGCGTCATTACGAGGGAAGTGACGTCACGACTGTTGAAGCGTATTATGATCCGTAACTTAACACACATTACCGTTAGACCGGTAATGTAGCTGACGCTCCATTCACACTCCAGCCACTATAAAGTACAGGCGCTACAATTTATACTCCATTTTATCATTGGTATTCAACGTTCATTTGTTTATCGTTGTGTTGACGAAGGGTTTGTATCCGAAAAGTTGATGGGTCGGCGCTGTGGAAGATGGACAATTGCTCAATGGTCAGATGTCATGTTTAGCGACGAATCAATTAGCCTTAGATAGAATTCGATAATGAAAGAACTAGGGGTCTAATTCATGGACCGGGACTATGACAATAGCCCGGGACTAAATCCGTAGTCTCGATCTAAAAGGCGTTGTAAGCTATTCATGAAGCCAGACACGAGAAGTCTAAGACTAAACGAGGGACTAAACGGGTGAAATTTACACCCGCGATCTAGCAGGCATAAATAGCTTAGTCCGGGACTAAATAGCAAAATTATATGTGCTACACGATGGGGGAAGTAATTGTACAGCGATTAGAACAAGGCTACCCGACCGTTTTTGATTTCGATTTTAATTTTTTTTTCTGTTTTGGCTTTGTTTTTGTTTTTGTTTACTTTTCTCGAAGATTCGACAATAGCACATACACTCCTCATCTTGCCCATTCCAAACATTCCCCAGGGACTCCTCCCCCCATACTGTTTCATAGTAATTTCCTACTATTACTATTACAACTGCTGCTACAACCACTACTATTTCTACTACTACTACTACTACTACTACTACTACTACTACTACTACTACTACTACTACTATTATTATTATTATTATTATTATTATTATTATTATTATTATTATTATTATTATTATTATTATTATCATACTACTACTCTGCTACTACTACTACTACTACTACTACTACTACTACTACTACTACTATTATTACTTCTACTACTACTACTACTACTACTACTACTACTACTACTACTACTACTACTACTACTACTACTACTACTATTACATTTCTATTATGTCTTTTATCGTCCATTATTTTCTAGACAGTTCACGTCTCTCACTGGCCATATCATTTCTATCACACCATTGGGATCCACGCCACGCTAACGATTCATTCACACTCCAACCATCGTTGAGTACAGACGATGCAATTTATACTGCATTTCATCTTATTTGTTTTCAATATTTATTTGTTTATTGTTGTGCTGACGAAGGGTTTGTACCCGAAACGCCCATTGTCTGTATTGTTCCCACCGATGCTTCTCCATCATCACTCTTTCGTTATTATTTTCGGGACCCCAAGCTTCGGGCAGCCCCCACCGCTCTCTACTTACAACAACGCTACACCTTGGATAAGCATCGTTTAAATGCCACCATTACTTATATTTACTAAAAACATTACACACATGCATTCTCAAACAATGTTACACCCCTAAACTTGTCTCACACTATTTTTCTTTGTGGGGGGAAAACCCCGATCAAAACAAACACAGTATAATATGATATGATTTCTGTGCTACTTCGCATGACGCATGCGCAGCTGGAAAGTTTACACATTTCTATGACGTTTTGTAATACATTTCCCGGGAATTCCCAGTTAAAAATAGATTGACCTCTGTAGTGTAAGACTTCAAACACGTAGTCCGAGACTTGATAGTCAGGGACAAAGTCTGACTCCATGAAAAGCTTACTTAGTCTCTGAAAGTCTCAGACTATGCTATAGTCCGAGACTATCATAGTCCCGGTCCATGAATTAGACCCCAGAGCTTTGAGGCGTTGTGGAGAACGATACAAACCCTGTTTGTAGGGTTGTCCGTGAAGGTTATAGAGGAGGTAGAGTAATAGTTTGGGAAGAGATCACAATGGCTGGACGAATCGAGATCCATGTGGAGTCACCGGTCAGTACTATCTCGACAACGTGATACGATCACACTGTGAGCCATTTTCTAGACCAAGGGATCATTTTCCAGGACAACCGCTCCATACCCCACCGTCCTAAAGTAGTCCTTGAATATCTTTTTTCAATCATTCGATACATTTAAATATACTGTACTATCCACTTCTTTCGTCAAGCATTATAATTTTTCTGGTTATGAGGAAACCGGAATCCTATTACATTAAACAGTATGTCTGATGCTCAAACTTGCAAAGATTCACAGGTGCAAAAAGACATTGAAGCTGCTCTCTTCAATCTTAGGGGAAAGACGATTCCAAATCGCGCTGGAAGACGCTACGAGCAAAGTTAGGAAATTGAAGAATGGGGTCCCTCGGGGTTCTGTTCTGGCGCCAATGTTGTTTAATGTCTATATTAGCGATATGCCGAACACTTCCTCCCTGAGGCTGGGATACGCGGACTGGGCACTCGGTACTCAAAGTAAAGTGTGGACCCGTCTCGAGAGCGTACTCAGCGAGGACGTCACCAGACTCAAAGCCTACTAGACAAGTGGTACCTGAAGATGAAAACGAAAACCGTGGCCACCTATGCAGTGGCTGACACACAAGTAAACTGAACATCCTTGTTGGGGGCCAGCCACTCCCATTTGAGCCGCATCCAAAATACATGGGGGTGACGCTGGACCGCTGCCTTATCTACCGGGTGCATCTCGAAAGAGTTGCCAGGATGATAGAGAAACGCAACAGTCTTCTGAGGAAACTGGAGGGATCAACTTGGGGTGCTAGCTAGTGCCGCGCTGAGGACCGGTCCTTGCGATCCCACGGTCCTTTAGCTAAGAACCGGGGACGGGTCCCAAAGTATAACCTTTCAACGGTCCCAGCGATTCTCGCGCTATACTACTTCTTTGTCCCAGCGATTCTTAGCTTCGGTTCTTTGCCTATCTTCCACTAATCACCACTCATCCCATTTAATTAATCGCACCCACCCCCTTTGCTAAACGACACAGACGACTATCTCCCCCCACTCCGCAAAACGCCCTCTCGTATGTGGGATGGGGGGAAGCACGAGTCGCATGACAATCATCAACGCCTTTGACGATTCCATTATACGGGGTAATTTTCAAAATTTACTACACCATAATGATCGCAATGACAATGATCTATGATGAAGGCAGCACCCCTCTTCTCTAATGGGTTATTGTTTGAAATTAATGTGACTACTAAAGATGCGTGTGTGTATATATATATTATATATATATATATATATATATATATATATATATATATATATATATATATATATATATGTGTGTGTGTGTGTGTGTGTGTGTGTGTGTGTATGTGTGTGTGTGTGTGTGTGTGTGTGTGTGTGTGTGTGTTTCGAACCTAGCAAGACCGAATTTTTGTTTTCTTTTGTCTATCTCTTGTCACCACTCCTCTCTATCGCATTGTTGTCATTTAAAATAATACAATAATATTACAACTGTGTTTGGTGCTTTAACTAATCAAATAATATGAGTTTCACATATTATATCTTCCATCTAAAATAACAGTTATAACGTCTGTATTTTAAAAAATCCCAATAGAATATTTGGGGACCCCGATAACTCAGTTGATAGAGCACTCTCTTTACACGCAAAAGGGCCAGAGATCGATCCCGGGTGCAGGCGATGTTTTTTTTCTGAACTCCCTGTCTACTCAGCAGTGAATGGGTAGCTGGGTTTGTTAGATCTGGCGAAAAGTACTTTGGGATAGACTACTTTCATATCCAAAGGATACATTGATCCATTTTAAATGGAGCTTTTATATAGCGCAATATCCACTAAATATGCTCAAAGCGTTTAACAATGGGTCCCTGACTAATAGCAACACGTAACATGTAGAACGAGACCTGACGCCTGTTAGGCGATGTTACAATTTTTTTCCGACAGAGACACCACTGTTGACGACCAGGTACTCATTTTACACCTGAGTACGGTGATAGGATGTGAGTAAAGAGTCTTTCAAGGACTCAACTAGGCGCCGAGCGAGGCTCGAACCCAGGACCTTCCGATCCGAAAGCGGGTGTCATACTACAAGAGCACATAGCCGCACAAAAAGAGAAAAAAGGAATGGAGACACCAAAAAAAACCCGCAAAAAAATATTTTAAAAAATCAAGCGGAGGTGCATTAAAACAGCACCAAACATGAGTACTGTACTGTAAGGTAAGTTCTCGATCCCAGGATCGTGTTTCAACTCGGCTCACGTCAGCTACTTCAGTTTTATTTTCGCAGTTGATTTTCTTACCACAACCTGTTTCACACATGGACAACTGTATGTTGCTGTGTCACGGGTGCTTACACTTCATGTTGGGCCACACCGAAAAATCAACAGAGGATGTACCAAGTTACACAGATAACGTTGTTTACCAATCTGCCCTCATTAAATGATGGTGGGTACAATACAGGGTTGCCAGATTATTTTTCAACAAAATGCCAGGGGAAGACTCAAAAAATGCCAAAACACTCAAAAAAATGCCAAAGTCTGTTGACTCCCACCCCCACTAAGAAAACTACTCACTTTTGATAGACAATTTACTATCATATCCTGGTGGCTTGCGTGTTTTTTTTTCTTGTTTTTTTTTCTTGTTTTTTTTTGAATTATACTAAATTTCCTGTTGGGGTAATTTTTTACCTACTGACTACTAAGTGGAGTGCTAAACCACTACACCACGGTTGGATTTTAAGAATGAAAAAGAAATACATTAACATGAAAGGTAAATACGTAAACAGTTAAATAATTATTGACAATTAAGAAAACTTACTGTTTCGTGTTTCTTATGATGTTTTTTGTTGAATCTGGTGCCATTTGAAGTATAATATACAAGAAAAGAAAATGCCAAATGAAAATGCCAAATGCCAAATGATTTTTCTAATGCCAAACGGTTTTCAAAAATGCCAGATTTTTGGAATCTGGCATTTAAAATGCCAAATTGGCAACCCTGGTACAATATCGAATGAAAATAGTTCTTTGGCTGTCATTATTCCCAGACGCCTGTCTGGGGATAATAAAAATTCGTTATCCCCAGACAGGTGTCTGGGGATAACCAATTTTTGTTATCCCCAGACACCTGTCTGGGGATACTATCCCCAGACGCATGTAGCAAGTGGGCAGAAAGATTTTATGCAAAATGCCAAACTAGGCGTGAAAAATACCAAATATTCTGGAAAAAATACTAGTGGTTGTGTCCCAAAACAGTTAATATATCAAGTGATATTTAACACATGATGAAAGTAAATAGTGATCAAATGTCAAATCCAGCTCTTTTAAAAAAAATATTTTAAAGCAAATGGATCAATGAAATTTCTTTTGTTACTTTGATCTGAAAACGTCAAACTGGCAATTCGACTTTTTATTTTCAACCAGGAAGAAAGTTGTTAATCATCAAATCTGTTCATAGTCCACCAACCATTTAAATTTTCATTACCTACCTACCTGTTAACTTTATTGACCATCTCTTGTTTCTATAATTTGCTCATTCTGGCCACAATTTTGGGACGACCGGGAATAATTTTTATGTCGCGGACGAATTCCTAGGCCATGGTGTTGTTCGCCCCAAAGCCCAAAACCCACACTAGGGGAGGGCATCCGGGTCACCAAAAGGTCAACGATGCTTTAGGTTTTGAGAAGTCAGGTCATCGACGACTGAGAAGGTACCGACCTCGACTTAGTTCTCGATGCTTTTCTCGTCTCGAGAATCTCGGTCGTCGATGCTTCTCGTATTGAGTCCCGAGTCCCGAGTCTCGAGACTATACTGCGCGAGCGACGCACGCGTTACTAACAATGTGTACTATCTGCATTGTTCACCCCTCTCTCGTCGGCGATGATTTCAGCGAAGCTCGAGACGTTTTTGCGTCTCGATGCTTTTTTGAGTCTCGAGACTCAAAAAAGTCTCGAGCATCGCTCTAGTCATCGGTGCTTTCATTCAATACCTAGTCATTGGTATTGGGTATTGACGTTATATCATATTTTAAACAGCTAACAAAACACAAACGTCGTAAATAGATCAAAATGGTTATAGGTATCAATGTTTTATTATTATACAAAGTGAATTTATTTAATGTATTTTAAGTTTTAATACAAAAAAGCCATCCAAAGCTCAGTTGAAGTGCTACTTCTCGGGAATTCCCGACTTTTCCTTGGTCATCGAGTTCGGGAAGTTTTGAGTGTTGGTGGCCGATGACTTGAGGTATCATCGAGACTTCCGCTCGACACTAACCCACACCTGTTATTTTCCTGTCTGCTTCGCACAAGACAATACAATTTAGTATCACACGTCCACAAAACTAGATCCAACAACATACTTTTATTCGAATCAGAGATAAAAATAACTACCAAAACAAGGAAGCAAAAATGGTGGAAATATGTTTAGCTCATATATGAATTTAAAACATTCTGATAGCGGTGTGGATAGGCAGCTCAGTGGGTTAGGCCACCTTTCATTTTACTCCTTTTAGCTGCACAGATTCGCCCCAGTTGCGACCGCCCCCCCCCCCCCCCGGACACACACACATTTTTTTTTTTTTTTACTTTTTCTTTCTTTCTTCCCAATTGGTTTTCATTGTTTTCACTTTTGTTCCGAGTTCCGAGCAAGAGTTTTTTTTTAATCAGTTGAATTTTTTATTTCTCCGATAATATTATTTCATTATAATTTAATTTGCTCTAGATCTATTATTGTTTTTTTTTTTTGTTTTGGTCAAATGATAATAATTATAATAATAATAATAATAATAATAATAATAATAATAATAATAATAATAATAATAATAATAATAATAATAATAATAATAATAATAATAATTGTAATATTTGTTATTATTATTACTATTACCATCATAATCATTATTATATTATTATCAATAATAATATTATTTTTATTATTAATACTCTTATTATCATACTATTACTATTATTATTATTATTATTATTATTATTATTATTATTATTATTATTATTATTATTATTATTATTATTATTATTATTATTATTATTATTATTATTTTTATTATTATTGTTAACACTATTCCCTGCTCCGAGGGAAATCTCTCTTTTTCTTTTTTTTTTTTTTATATTTTGACCTAAACCTTAGAGTTTGTTTTTTTTTTGCTAAACCTTTATGTAAATGTTCCGTTTCTGAGCATGAATTTCTTAAATTGTTTTTATTTTTTAAAACAATTATTGTTTTTATTTTTAAAACAATTATTGTTTTTTTTTCTCCTCTATCTGACCATTTGGTCGCTCTCTGAATATTTCTGTTTGTTTGCTTTTTAATTATTTATTCTTTTTAGACACTATTTGAGATCGGAGTGGGGACGAATATATTTGCTAGAAACTAGAAAAAAACAAAAGAGAGAGAGAGAGAGAGAGAGAGAGAGAGAGAGAGAGAGAGAGAGAGAGAGAGAGTTTAATAATATAAAAAGAGGTGGGGGAGGATGGATGGGACATTTATTCCTTTCAACGTTCTGTAAAAAGAAGACGGAATTTTTAAAAAAAAAAAAATACGTTACCAGGATTCGAACCCACAACGTCGATTATGGTCAAACTTCCAGGCAGACGACTAAACCATTCGGCCATGACACCCACTTCGAAGTCGACGCATATTGTGTATATGTAGTAACAACTGATTTTAATGTTGATAATTTTATGTTTTTATAGATATTTTATTAACTTTCCTTATTTCTATGTGCATCTGGAAACATTCCATGTTCTGGAATGTGGATAATTGTTTAAAAGAGCGGCGTTTCAAATATGCGTCTGGGGATAGTAAAAATTTGTTATCCCCAGACAGGTGTCTGGGGATAACAAATTTTTATTATCCCCAGACAGGTGTCTGGGGATAATCACAGCGTAGTTCTTTCCCCTCGAAAATGCGGGATTTTTACTAGAATGGCAATTATAAATAATCTATTGATGCGCATGAATACAAACCAAAGGTTTTAGTTTTGGATCAAATTGTCATTCAAGCAAAAGGAGAAAGGTACAAATTATGGTGAATAGAATTACTAATACCATACTATGTGCTTACAAAATATCTAATAATCTTACTTGTAGGGGTGGAATAAACGTTTTCACTCATTTATATTTTCATCGTGCAATAACACATACTCGCAAGCTCGTTCTGCTATTGGGCACAATAAGAATAACTCGCATACAAAGAATTGACAGAATCGTATAACTGAGAATGAACACCGGCTCGCAAGATTGTGATAGCGTGCTAAAAAATAACTCATTTAATCAATCCAAAACAATGAAAGAATACTTTATATAGTATACTGATAAACTAGGGGGGCGGAGTCTGACTGGGACTTGGGACGGGCTGGGGATGAGCTGGACTTGTGGGCTGGTGGAGCACCGGTCATGGTAGCAGTGTTGGTGCTGGGACTTGGTTGAGACTGGGGCCGAAATGATGGTTGCATCTTTGTTTACAAATTTCCTCAAAAATATGTTGTGGTGTCCCAGTTTCAGTTTTGCAATTGGGTTTTTTCCTTTTAAACTTCATTGTCTTTGTCATCTCTAAAAATCTTCATGTCTAACGACGAGCAAACCAAACTTGCTCCACTTCTTTTGAAGAACCTATCGTGAAACAAAAGACGAGGAACAAGGCTTCCCCCTATCACGCCCAAAGGGAAAAGAGGTGACCGCATAAAATCAATACAAACTTGACGTGACACAAACACACATTTAATACAAAGTCCGTGAAAACGTGTATCAAATATTGTTCAAAGACATAAATTATCCGCAAATGTTAACAGAATACTAAAATAAATGTTGAAACAAAACTGTTTTCACCAGCCTGGATCTCAGAAAATAAAAGAGCAATTCCAGCCCTGTTGCCAGCAACTGTGGGAGTGTCAGGTTGGTCCTCATCAGCCTTAGTTTGGCCAGCATGAATGATTTCACCAGTTTCATTGCGGAATCCCCAGTCCCAGCACAACCTCGGCCCAGACCCATCCCCGATCTGGCTTCGCCTTACCACTAACACAATGTACGGACTTGTTCAGCTTTGTTATTGTGGAGAACAATATGTTTTCTATTAATGGTATGGATTTAAGTGAAATAATACCCACTTCTGCTAGCTCAATCGCATCAACACACAAAACCATGTGTAACCTTAAACGTCTACAGTTTTTTGAGAATCTAGTTAATACTAATCACCCAAATGGCGATCTAAAAAGAATAAGCGAAGTGACGTCAACTTTATTTTGTTGTTGTTATTGTTGTTCTTTGTTGTATTTTCTTTCTTTTTTTTCCACTTTTTTTTTTTGGTTTTGTTTTGTTCTTTTTCCTTGTGTTTTTAATTTTTTTTAAAAAGGATTTATGGCACTTGCAACACATTTAGATTATATTAGCGCCAGTAAACCGTTAGAAAATTGTATATTCAAAAATTCTAGGCAATTAAAGCACTTAATTAGGAGAAAAGGTAAATTGCTTCAATTAGGTAACAGATGTGGATTCCAAGAGCATACCACAAATGTAATTATTTTGAGATCACCCATCAGTCTCATTTAGACACAAGCACAAGATCCCAATAGCGGAATACATTCAAATGTCTTTCTTTAATTGTTCAAAATAAAAATGCAACCATTACAGGGGAGATGATTTAAAGTGAAAAAAAATCACCTCCCAAAACTAACACTATACTTTTGACTGTTTCCCTCTCAGCCAAGGACAATGGCAAGGGCCAGGACAAAACCAAGTAACCCCATTCCAAGACAAGGACAAAAAGCAAATCAGAGAACAAAAACGGGCCGGGGGGGAGGGTGTGAGAGATAAAAGACACAGCGAGTGATGACCCCCTGTTCACCGTGGGAGGTCGAAGACTCCATCCAGGATATCAGCTTTATTCATACTATTAGAGCGGCATACTGATAAAACGCCTTTTAAATTTGTCTTGAAAACTTTTACTCATATATCCATCTGTTTAAATGACTCCCAATTTTGGTTGATATAATTCAAAGATTTCTGGTCAAACTATGAAAAGACGTTTTATCAGCGTACAGCAGAATTCCCTCTTTCTGCAAGAAATGCTTTGGCTTTATCATGTAAATTATATAATTTAAACATCCTTTTCATTTTGCTCCTATTAAAATACGGATTAGATAAATAGTGACACCTAACCCATTCATAATGTAGGAATATCTGATTCAAGACCGCATTGGGAACCAATTATGACCTAGAAATTAGCGCGCAAAAACAGCCGACAAAGTTATCAAACACTGTTGTTGCTGTGGATGAATCTTTTAATTTGATAACATAGGCTACTCTAACATAAATAATATAATTTTAATTTAACAAATAATCATCAAACAGATGAAATAGATTTAGAAATCAACGCCATTGTATTCTAAAATTTTGGACGATTTACAATGCTAAAATTCAATTTCCTTACTTTTGAACTAAATAAATTCAGAATAAAGATATTTCTCACTAACAAGCACCATATACAAATGCTATAGAACTTTAATTCTTATATATCTTATCGTATCGTATCGTATCGTATCATTTAAGAGCTAATAGGCTCTGTGTAACTTTTATGAATAGATACTATTTATCAATTATATAAATAGTAGTCAATGTCAATTAATTGATAATATTGAGAATTAGATATTTAATACATATAAAAGTGTCATATTCAAGATTCGTAGTATAATTAAATCTATTTGCATTCTTTTGGTATGTCCAACTTGTACATTCGAGAGATTCAAATAATTGATATACAAAATGATATAATATCCAATGTCAAGATACATTTTTCGTCAAAATCAAATATCATTTTGGTAAGCTCTATATCAAGACATTCTTAAAATTATCAATTGAATTAGAATTTTTTGTGTCAAACTTTAGATTATTAAAAAATTGGAACAGTTTGAATAAGATTAGATTTTCTTATAGACGAATCTTTCAACAAATATCTTAAACATATCTCACCTAGTGTTTGTAACATGCGAATAATTTAAAAAATCATTACAATCTATATTGTAAGAACCGTGCACGAGTCTATATACGAATAAGATCACCTCTTATTTTACGACATTTTAGTAAAGGCAATTTTATATACTTTTATCTTTCTCAATAGGATAGATATCGAATGTCGGGTAAAATTTTCGTTACGCGACTTTGTACGTTCTCAATGTTAACAGACTGTCGCTTAAATAAAGGACCCCAAATACTAATTCCATACTCTATACAAGGTCTTATGACAGACTTATAAAGTTAGACAAACGTTTTAAAATCAAGATAGCTAAAGCTTCTGTATATAATTCCCACAAGCTTGTTCGCTCTTTTTATACAATCACATATATGTTCATCAAAACAATTTATTATCAAAGATGACCCCCAAGTCCCTTTCTGAGCATTTAGTTGGCATAACAGTCATATTATTGTCAGCTGTGTTATAGGAGAATAAAGGATTAGACCTACCAATGTGCAGCACTCTACATTTAGTAATATTGAAATAAAGCTGCCAATTTTCAGACCAATTGTATAGTGAATTATATCAGTTTGTAATATATCTTTATCTAATGTTGGTGCATAAATGTTGGTGTCATCAGCAAAATTGTGCATTTAGAATTTATAGTGTCAGGCAGATCATTTATATAGATAATAAACAGTAAAGGACCAAGTACACTGCCCTAATATATGTGGATGTATACTTTTATTTGTATCAAGTTTCACTAATTCATTAAATACATCAACCTTATTCACCACAATATTATTCAAACAAGCGTTAATAACTCGGCTATGAAATATAGGAATATTATCAACATTTTCTTGTGCAAATACATTTGAAAAAATGTATTTAAAACATCTACCTTTACTTGATCACTATCCGTTTTACAGCCGTCTGGGGGAGTCAGTTTCCCAATACCGTTTTTAACTTTAAGTTCACTATTAACATACCTTCAAAACCCCTCTACATTTAACTTAGACGCATTTTTTCTCAAATGATTTAATCTTTTGTTATATAACATGCTTTGTCATATTTATGTGTGTGGCATAGGTTTGAAAATTTTCTTTATATATTTATACTTTAATTTTTTTTTAAATAATCTACGTTTTTTGTTTACAACTTTTTAACATCACGAGACATCCATAGAGGTTTATTTATTTTCTTAGATACCCGAATAGGGATAAAACATGGCCCTATCTCTTTTAATGTATTCTTTAAATAGTTGCAAGCCATTTGAACATCCATCTCAAAATAATTGGACCAATCCAATTCTTCTACCCTCTTCATAGTTTCCTTTATGATAGCCATAAGCTTTTTTTTCATTCATTATTTAAAAGTTCTATGGAATGTTTGGAGAGATACGGATAACTTCATGATCACTATTTCTAAGGGGAAGCAAGTGCTGAATAGAACCCACCCAATTTTCATCATTTCAAATAAAAAGATCCAGAATTCTACTCGGTTGACAATGTCTGCGACGCGTCGGATTATTGGTCATTTGCACGAGATATGCATCTCACAATGTTTCAACAAATAGTGACCCTGGGTTAATGTTACAATTATTATTCCAAGAAATAATAGATAAATTGAAATATCCCGTAATCAATAGAGTATCCAATTGTTTTTGGTCAAGTGACAACGCCTTATTTATGAATAGTTCAATGAAATATAATTTATTTAAGTTGTGATTCCTATAGAAATTACTTATTAAGAATGGTAGTTTATTGTACAAAAATGTGCACCAAATACTTTCTTCTACAGCTTGATTAAAGGTAAATTCGTGAGTACTAAGCTATTCTAAAGTGTATATTGCAACTCCTCTGTGAGGTTGTGCATTAAAGAAAGAATCGTAGCCCTTAATTGAAAATTCCAACTCGATATTAATATTAACGTAATGTTTTGGCATTCATGTAATATATAATAATAATAATAATAATAATAATAATAATAATAATAATAATAATAATAATAATAATAATAATAATAATAGATCTTTATTGTCCATAAATATGGCAATTTGTCATTTAGTTACACTTGTTATAACGTTAAACGATAACTGTAACATTGAATAGATATTTCACTCCTACTTATTTTCTCTCTCTCTCTCTCTCTCTCTCTCTCTCTCTCTCTCTCTCTCTCTCTCTCTCTCTCTTTCTTTCTTTCTTTCACGCGTGCGATATACACAACATAAACATATTCATTTCGTTTTCAATTTGTTACGATTGTGGCAATTCGACACCAAAAATTATCATTATCAATAATTGGTCAGTTAATCTTACATTAAATAAATTAATCAGTTAATCAGTCAACGAATCAATCCTTGGTTTTTCTGTACCATATGAAATATTCAAAATTTTTATTGCTGATGGAACGAACGTTGATTTATACTTGTTAGTTCTACATTTAATCTGACAAAACCTTCTCCCAGATGGTAAAAGACTAAATTCATGGTATAAAATATGTTTTTTATTGTTGGTAATTGAGAATGCTTTCCTTTCTATTGCTTTTCCATGAATTCTTTCTACTCCATCAAGAGGATGGTTTATTATATATGATGTTTGGACATATCTGGTCAATTAAAATATCTAATTCATTCCTCTCATTCAGAAAACTGTCAACATTTGTAACTCAATATTTCAAAATCAGGAGTCAGGAGTAGTTCCAGTAAATGTTCGTAGTCAGTATTCATTGGGCTGAGAAAAAGATGTAGAGGAAGAATGACGTGAATGATTCTACGTGTTTGGACGAGAGGATGTTCGTGTAGATGTCCACACGTTGCCAACGTCATTTTGCCGGCAAGTAGACTGGATCTTTCTTGAAGAATAAGCTGTCCCACTTCCTGCAATTTGACAACCCTTCTTGTTGTCAGCAACCCTGGTTTGTCTTTTCCTGTCGGTGTCTGTAGAATGGCGATCTATTGTTTTACAATAATTGGACCTAGTCGTTACAACAATGTCATTCGGGGGCTTTGGCGCAACAGGTACAGTTCGGGTGGATCGGACAACTTGTCTTACGCTTGTTTCCTCAAAGGATTATGGTGGGCTAATTCGCAAGATCCCAACTGCTCATCCACTGGATAAAGGGGATCCAGAATAATTCGTCCTCCGTTTTTAGTAAGTACATTAATTTTGGCTTGGCACGACCAAAGCTTTTCAATAGAAGAGTGATCTTTTGTTGTGCGGAGCAATCTTGATTTAGTTGTCGTTAAGCCTTTGTATATTGACAGTTCAGAGCCAGTTAACTGCCGACGAGATTGAATGACGGAGTCACGATCAACCCTTCTAACAAACTACAATAATAGCACGATGTTTAATCGGGAATTTTTCCCTGCTCTGTGAAAGGCGTCCAAGTCTTTTCCATGTCCAGTTTCATTTTATTGTTAAGAAGACTCAATTTTTTTAAAAACATTGATCCTTTGCTTCGTTATGGTTCTCTGCCATACCAAATATCCGTATAGAATTCGTCATTGAGTATGTTTCATATTAGTTTAGCTCACTGTTGATTGAATTAATTCTATCCACAAAGATCTTGCTGTCATTTTTTAAAAGGTTGATAATTTCATTTTGTTTTTAATCTCCAATCGAAGGCCACTATTTTCTTCCTTCAGCTCATCTACAAGAGACTTGAATTCCTTTAACTCACTCCTTATTGTTAATTCCCATAATATACGGCACGTGGAATTTTTAGATAGCAGGTCATCATTATAATCTAACATTTTGTCGCAAATTTTGGAAAATAAAATTCTTTTTATAATAGGATTTAAGCAGACATGTACTGAAAATTTCTCACAATCTCTCCTACAGCAAGTATCGAGAGTAAGGAAAGGAAGTCTAAATCGATACCATTTGTGTTTCTCGTTCAACTCTTCGAGCAAGATAAGACGGTACTGCTGAATATCGAAATCCGCCTAAATCTACTGAAATTCACCGAAATATACCGAAATCCACTCCAGCGGGGAGTTAACAATGGAGACTATAGGAGGTGGGTACCAAGGGGAGTGAACCCAGAACTGTGAGAGGTGGCCACCAGTAGGGTGTGAACCAGAGACTATAATAATAATAATAATAATAATAATAATAATAATAATAATAATAATAATAATAATAATAATAATAATAATAATAATAAGAAGAAGAAGAAGAAGAAGAAGAAGAAGAAGAAGAAGAAGAAGAAGAATTGAAGTGAGAGTAAAAGAGTCTGTCTTTAGTATAAACCTAAGTCTAGGCTTTATTCAACATTCAAAAGAGGTACGATGAGAAGCGTGATGATCTGCAACACAAGCAGAAAAGCAAACAGTTACGAAAACAGATAAAGCAGACATAACATAACAAAGCGTTGAAAATAATAACAAAGCGAAGCGCACGAACAAAGCTACATCACAACAATAATAATAATCGTAATCATAATAATAATAATAATAATAATAATAATAATAATAATAATAATAATAATAATAATAATAATAATAATAATAATAATAAATAATAATAATAATAATAATAATAATAATAGACGTCTAATAATAATTCTTGGGGAGGGTGACAATAATTTCTATACGTACGAAAAGCTGCACATTTATATATCTGATTATTTCAATTTGAAATTTTCTTATCAGCATCTGGTTCAAACCGACATTAAGCCAGTTGGAAGCCGTGGGTCACATTTGGCCATGACTCCGAATTGATTTAATTTTAACCTAAACCAGATTACGCCCTACTCTCTAACGCCGGTTACGAGTGACGCCAAATCCTGAAGTTCGCCAAAAACAAACTCAGAATTTTCGGCATTGGATGTAGACGTGGAGCAATGGCTTAGTGTTCTGAAAGACAGATGAGATGTTAATGGCTTAGTTGCAAACGACATCGATGGCCAGGTTCTCGAGACTCCTATGCGTATGTTGGGCTTTGTCATTGGCGTACATTCGGAATGTGATGATGGGGTCTTATTGAGAAACGAGGATCCTATATTCAATTGACTAACGACGAGGTGGGCACCAATGGGGATTGAACCAGAGACACTGGGAGGTGAGTACCACCAGGGAGTGAACCCAGAACTATGTGATGTGGGCTACAATGGGGAGTGAACCAGAGACTATGGGAGGTGAGCATCAGTGGAGATTGAACCAGATACTATGGGAAGTGGGCACCATTGGAGAGTAAACCAGGCACCGGTGGGGATTGAACCAGAGGCTATGAGATATGGGTACCGGTGGGGATGAACCAGAGACTATGGGAAGTGGGCACCATTGGAGAGTAAACCAGAGACCATGTGAAGTGGGTACCAGTGGGGAGTGAATAAGATAATATGGGAGGTGGGCACCAATGGGGAGGAACAATAACTGTGTGAGGTGGACACCAGTGGGGAATGAATCAGAGAATATGGGAGCAGTCCCAGGTTCACTCCCCACTACTGCCCACATCCCATTAGTTTGGACGGTAGGTTTGGAAAATTGAAGTACCCTTCTGGGTTCACTCCCCACTGGTGTCTACCTCCCATATTCCCGACTTCATTCTCCTTACGTTATTTCCACACCATATAGGTTAAAAGTCGAAAGGTCGAGAAGGTTGACGCAAAATTCAGTAAATCTATACTCTTGGCAAATGCAATGTTGACAACACTACCAAAGGACCTAAGGTTATGTCAACAATATCCCGCGAAGAGAGACACTGTTTGGCAACCAACGGACTAAGTTTCACACAACCTGTCTATCGGCAGCAACGAATTTAGTAGTGAGATATTATAATAATATGGCGGCCTTGCCCAATTGCACTATCTACAATGGTAATCATACGGAGACCGCAGATCATCTGGTTGAACGTTGACTCGCGGGCTTGAGACTCTACAGGAATGCAGTAAACAATTAGCGGACTGGATGGATTTTCATAGGATTGTGCTGGGAAACCATTAGCAGCTTCCATCTAGTTAAGAGTTTACAACGGAAATGCGTACTCTTGTGAAAAATAAAAACCACCACCACCACCACTCATCTCCCAAACCATCGAATAACCGCTGTATTAAATGGTCCCACAAACTGACCGGTAATAAGAGGTCTGAGGTTCGATCCCAAGTGAAGGCAGGCTGATTTCTCGGACAGTTTTTCTTTTGTTTTGTTTTCTATTTTTTGTTTTTGTTTGTTTGTTTGTTTTGACTGGGACGTTTTCAACCATACTACTTAATGTTCAGATATTAAGAATTAAATAGTGCCTGGGGGGATTTGTGTGTGGAGATTAAATTGATAAATTGGCATTTATCAAAGGTTTTTATCCTGATATTGTTTAAAATCTTTTCTTTAAACCACAATGACGCAATGTTATGTCCATTGTGGCACACTGTGATATGAATAGATTATGTCTATAAATGTCTCATAAGTACCATCTATAATCCCTTTCTAGAGGTCTTACTTAATTGATTTATTCACATTAGTAAACAGAGCAACTGTGAAAGGGAGGCTCAACCAGTGTTTGAACAACAACCAGTGTTTGAACAGCTGTCGTGGGTATGAATATTATCATATAGATCTATTCTGTCACTCTGTACATGCATTCTCGTGTGTAAGCTTTAGGTTTTGTTTTTAGTTTAAGCTCGGCCATTAGCTAATTACTCGTCTGTGTACTGCTATTGATGACTCATTGAAGCTTCTTCTCCTGGGCTACTTTTATAGTTGGGAGTACACACTTAGTGTTGGAACGAACGAATCGCGATAGGCGTCGGAATAATATTCATTTGCATTCGTGTCTCTGTGTTTGCGAACGAATATCAAATGCTGACGAAACCGAGTAGTGATGTATTTACTTAGACATATCCCTCATACAGGAGGCTATCAACGACGTTCCTCCGTCGAACATTTATTTTGGGCTGCCCTCTCTTCTATGTTGCCCCTTCTTTTCCAGTTTAGCCTGTCCTAATAAACGCAATTTAGTAGTAGTAGTAGTAGTAGTAGTAGTAGTAGTAGTAGTAGTAGTAGTAGTAGTAGTAGTAGTAGTAGTAGTAGTAGTAGTAGTAGAAGTAGTAGTAGTAGTAGTAGTAGTAGTAGTAGTAGTAGTAGTAGTAGTAGTAGTAGTAGTAGTAGTGGTAGTTGTAGTAGTAGTGGTAGCAATAGTGGTGGTGGTGGTAGTAGTAGTAGTAGTAGTAGTAGTAGTAGTAGTAGTAGTAGTAGTAGTAGTAGTAGTAGTAGTAATAGTAGTAGTAGTTGTTGTAGTAGTAGTAGTAGTAGTAGTAGTAGTAGTAGTAGTAGTAGTAGTAGTAGTAGTAGTAGTAGTATGAATGAACATCCTAGACTTGGAGATAGAGAGAGAGAGTGAGTGAGAGAGAGAAGAGAGAAAGAGAAGAGAGAGAGAGAGAGAGAGAGAGAGAGAGAGAGAGAGAGAGAGAGAGAGGGGGGGGGGGGGGGAGGGATAGAATAATTTGAATATAATTTCAAAATACGACGGCTGCCTTCGTCAAGTCGTTTTATCGCTATTACTACAGGCAGCACTTGGTATCATTCAATTGACCTTGTATTGTTCAAAGCGCCTACTGTCTGGCCAGAGTTGTTCGCCAAATCCATACATACTGTGGTAAGCTTATTAGGATAACTTACAAACTGTAATAATACAATAAACTCTACCGTTTTATCCCCCAAACACCAGAACGGGTTGCCTGTTCTAGAATCCTTGATCCAGCAATGGTATTTAGCACATACATGTACAGCAAATAACTGAAGACGGCTGAAATACGAGACAGCGCACAAAATAGGTGACAATTTAACTAATTACCTGGGGAAGAGGATTAAGTAATTACCTAGCTATTTAAGAAAAAATGATAAGCACGCCATCCTTTCCATTAAAGGTTGTTGGAAAATACGTGCGATTCCTCCTATTATTTGGCAGGAACCTTTAAGATTGTCAAGTAGTTGCAGTTCTTGAGAGCCGTAAGGCCCATGGACCTGAAGTTTATCCCGGTAACTTTGGCGTTAAACGGACGAAAGTACATCGCAAAGTACGTTCTGCCAGATTTAACAGACCCAGCTAATCAACCACTGCTGGATGGATAAGAGGGGGGAAATATTGGGGATTCACCCCGTCCCGTTTCTTATAAAGCGAGTGGTCTACCAACTGAGCTATCGGGACCCCAAAGGTTGTCGAGATAGGAGCTTTCTTATAATTGACATTACCATTATCATCTTTATCAACAAAGACACGAACAATAATAGTAAAAAAAAAAAAACAGCAATAAAGGCAACACGAATTACAAAAACAATAACAACAGCCAACAGTCAGCGCTTGGGACTAGATACTATTTTATAACTCACTCCATTGTGTACTGACTGAAACTGTAGCACATTATGCTAATTTATGGTATGAGCACACAAGCTTGCCTAGACGTTATATCGATCTATAGAATCGCCGAGTTCAAACAACATACCCATCGACACAGTGGAAATTTGAAATCGATCTGAGTGGCAAGAATTTTTTTTTTCTTACACATAAATTACTATCGGTCATCGAGGGCATCCGATCTTGAAACCTGGATTGTGGTCCTTTTTAGGGCGATGTGGGCTTGTGGAATGACTCTCGCCTCTCGCATATAAAGCGAGTGCTCTACCAACTGATCTGTCGGGATGCAAAGGTTGTCAAGTTAAGGGTTTAATGTTATAGGGAGAACGAATTTCTTGCTTATTTGTAGGAACAATTAAATTTGACTGAAATAGTCGACCATGTACAATTAATCGTTTTGTAATAATAATAATAATAATAATAATAATAATAATAATAATAATAATAATAATAATAATAATAATAATAATAATAATAATAATGATAATGGTGATCATGATATATATATGTATATATATATATATATATATATATATATATATATATTGATAATAGTAGTAGTAGTAGTAGTAGTAGTAGTAGTAGTAGTAGTAGTAGTAGTAGTAGTAAGAGTAGTAGTAGTAGTAGTAGTAGTAGTAGTAGTAGTAGTAGTAGTAGTTGTTGTTGTTGTAGTAGTATTAGTCGTAGTAGTAGTAGTAGTAGTAGTAGTAGTAGTAGTAGTAGTAGTAGTAGTATTAGTAGTAGTAGTAGTAGTAGTAGTAGTAGTAGTAGTAGTAGTAGTAGTCGTCGTCGTCGTAGTAGTAGTAGTAGTAGTAGTAGTAGTAGTAGTAGTAGTAGTAGTAGTAGTAGTAGTAGTAGTAAAATAGAGCTTTTATATAGCGCAATATCCACTTAACGTGGTCAAAGCGCTTTACAAGGGGTCCCTGGTCAACAGCAACATTTAACATGTAGGACGAGACATGACGCCTGTTAGGCGATATTACAATTTTTCGGACAAAGACAACGCTGTTAACGGCCAGGTACTCATTTGACACCTGAGTACGGTGAGAGAATGTGAGTAAAGAGTCTTTTCCAAGGACTCAACTATGCGTCGAGCGAGGCTCGAACCCAGGACCTTCCGATCCGAAAGCGAGTGTCATACCACAAGACCACATAGTCGCACAGTAGTAGTAGTAGTAGTAGTAGTAGTAGTAGTAGTAGTAGTAGTAGTAGTAGTAGTAGTAGTGTAGTAGTAGTAGTAGTAGTAGAAGTAGTAGTAGTAGTAGTAGTAGTAGTAGTAGTAGTAGTAGTAGTAGTAGTAATAATAATAATAATAATGTCCTGGATTAGAGACCCGCTCTGACCGACGCATGGGCTCTTTACTCACATTCTATCACCGTACCACAGAGTAGGTAGTTAATAACAGCATTGTCTCTTTCGGGGAAAAATTGTAATATCGTCCTACATCTAAAGTGTTTCGGTTAACTAGGTTCCCATTTTAAAAAGCTTTGAGCACGTTTAGTGAATATTGCGTTTATACAAATGCTCTAGTTTTATTTCATTTCTATGGAAAAATGAGATCACTGGCTTATTCCCAAGAATCTACTATTGAATGTCTCATTGAGAATATTAAGAATCTTTCATTAAATCTAAACCACTTGACATTTTTCGAGGTCAACAAAATGTCAAAGGTTACTGTTACTTTGGTACTCCTCAAACTCTTTAATACATAATAAGATAAATATAACCCAACAGAGACAAATGCTGACATTTTCATAATGAATTAATTCTTTTCTATTTCGTTTCAGCTTTCGATTATTTTACGGTGACTTACTTGACTTAGATGCCTTTCGCGTCTCGACCGAAAGATCGGGTCGCCTTGGCTGTTTCCAGTATTTCCTCTGTGAGGTGTCTCCAATATTGCCGGTCCTCTGCTAGGGTTCTCAGATTTTCAAGGTCCCCTGCCGTTATGAGACTAATGCGTTGTCCAAGTGTTGTGAGGTTTTTGTTTAGGATCACAGGGAGTGTTGTGATCGGTCTTCCTCTGAAAAGGTTCCCGTGTTTTTGGAAGTATCCCGACATGGCTTGGTTAGCTGGTATGTTTTCGTCCCTGCCTTGTATGTGACCGAAAAGTTGCCATCGTTGTTGTAAAATGTCAAGGGAGATTGGTCTATCTTTTGTGATCTTATAGAGTGATTCATTTGAGATCTTTTTTGGGTATTTGATGTCCAGTACCCTTCTTAGCTGTGTGCGATGGAAGGCATCCAGATGTTCTTCTTCGGATTTTGTCAACGCCCAAGTGCCGCAGTTATACAGAAGTACCGGTTTTACAAGAGCACGGTACAGTTTCAGTTTGGGTTTTCTCTTTATTTTGTCACCTCTAATCCATACATTGGTGAGTTTACTGAGTGAGGCGTTTGATGGCTGTTTTCTTCTTTGTACATCCTCGGTGTCTCCAATTAGTGAGCCGACTTTCTTTGTTCTTTTCCATTCCTCTTTGTTCCTCGATATTGTTGTAAATTCGGTTTTATTGGCATTGACTTGGAGGTTATATTTCATGAGGGTATTTTGTATCATGTCTATATTTGCTGGTGTTGATCCGATAAAATCGACATCATCTGCATAGGCGATTTC
>NC_088361.1:64179711-64187211 GCF_034508935.2 Berghia stephanieae | reverse complement strand
TCGTCATTCTTACATGTCTTTATCATCATTATCTACAAGAACAAAAAAACATACCAAACACTACAATACCGGTAGGCATATCTGAAGACGAAAAAGAGTAAAAGGAAACGTGTTGTATTGAATAGGGAAGGAAACACCATGTGTAGTCACAAGGGAGAAAAGTTTTTATAATAACGAAATTATTGGAGTGTATATAAACGGAATTACAAAGTGTATTTGAAAGATAGGAAAGAAATAATATCAAAATAAATAGAATGTTTTCAAGACATATAAAAGAAAGGAAAAGCAGACACACAGAGAGGGGGGAGGGGGGAGAGAGAGAGAGAGAGAGAGAGAGAGAGAGAGAGAGAGTGTGTGTGTGTGTGTGTGTGTGTGTGAGAGAGAGAGAGAGAGAGAGAGAGAGAGAGAGAGAGAGAGAGAGAGAGAGAGAGAGAGAAAGTTATACAATTACAATTTCAAAGTTTTACTTTCCAATAATAAATAACTGTCAATCAAAAGATAGTATCCATCTCTGGCCTATACCTGATCGTCCCAACCTTTTAAAATAAAATGAATATTATTTATATACGACTATAGCTCATTTGCGTGGTTTTACTTTGGTATTTACAATGCTTCATATTCATTTATATTCTCAGCAGACCTTATGGAACCAAATGTCCATTCTATACAGTTGGAGTCGCCTGTTAGGTGTCTTCTTTGTGTGAGCACCGTGATAAACCAATCTCACTTCTTACAGCCAGGTTCTAATTCACACATAAGCCGAGTAAGGTACTATATTAAGAAAAGTGCCATACTAATCGAGTTAACAGTCGTACTTTGGAAAGAAAAGTATTTAATAATTTGGCCAGAAAACTCGTCTTTCAAATATCGATCGATTTAACTGACCCTCATCCTGGCAAACACTCTCAAATCTGCGACTTGTTGGAATACCTCGCGAGGTCCCAGGTTTGAGATTTTTTATGCCAAGATGAGAGTTATTTTAATCGATCGATATTTGAAAGACGAGTTTTCTGGCCAAACTTTTAAATACGTTTCTTTCTCGAGTACGGCAGTTAGATGGTTAAAGACAAAACGCCAGGCCCTAAGTTTTGCGACTATTTTCATCAATCTGGTTATCGACATAGAAAGAAAGACGAGACGCTTTGCACGTTCACGGTTAATCACAGTTATGAGTGTTGGTATCCGGCTGGTAGATATTTTGATTTGTTTTGGGGTTTTTTTTGTGGGTAAACGCATAGCATCAGTTACTTTGGGGGGGGGGGGGGGGGGGGGGGGGGGGGGGGTTCGAGGCCTCAAAATTGCTGATTTTCTCTGGTCACTAAACATGTAAAAATGTTCATTTTAGTTTAATCCTTTAGACAGTGCAATAGGAAAAATAACCATTCTTATTTGTTTTTACCAAAGGCAATTAAAGGATTTACTCCTGTGTCACAAATGACGACATGATGAAATAACAAAGATTTTATGTTCATTAGGCCAGATTTAGCTATGTATGTATATTATTATTATTTTCATGATAAACTATTGAAAGCCTATACTTTGGTCCTAATATTTATTTTGGTTATCTGTACATTTATACCAGATATTTCTTAGCCAGACTTGTTCTGCCTTCTTCCTTATATTTGGTTATCTGACTTACCAGTATTTTAAGGTTGTTATGGTTCACTTGGGCCTGTGTATTTGTATAGGGTTGATAATGGTACGGTCCTGTGCATACCTGTACTTTTTATTCCTTTTCAACGTCAAAAGCAGTAAATTTGTGTTTCCCCCCCCCCCCCCCCCCCCCCCCCCCCCCCCCCCCCCCCCCCCCCCCCCCCCCCCCCCCCACCCAGGCCACACACAAAGTTGCTGATTTTTTACTAAACATATAAAAATCTTCATATTAGTTTCTCTTGAGATGGGAGGAAAAATCATTCTTGTTATTTGTTTTTACCAGAATCACTCAAAGGATTTACTCCTGTTTCACCAATGACATGACAAGGCCTGATAACAAAGATTTTATTTTTCATTTCGCTGCGAATGTATATTATTATCATAATCATTGTTATAGATACATTATTGAAAACATATACTTTGGCCCTAACATTTATTCCAGACGGTACATGCGCAAAACCACGAGTCTATGACCATGCAATTGACATGCCAAACCAGATAAGAGACAAGAAAAAGTTGTATGTTTGAATAATGAAGTAGGATTGATTCAATAATAAAAGCTAACAATTTTAATGCGCGTAGCAGAAAGATAACGCATATTGTTTTGAGTACATATTCTATTAATTTTTAAAGATAAAACCATGGCTTTCATAAACATTTATTTGCACATGGAGAATGCTTTTGACGTCCATAATCCTTTGTCAATAATAGCAATAATAGAATTGTATTATAAGAACATATTTTTGTGCGCGCGTGTATGTTTGAGGCTGGCCGAAGTTAGATGATATGTGTATGTCGCGAAGGTGGAGGACGAATGCTTACCTCAGCGAATATTACATTCAAAATCACAAAGAACACGATAGGGAACTTAAAGATAGGTACTGAATAAGTGTAAAGTTAGTTTTATAGACGAAAATATATTTGCATTGGCAAGAAACCGAAAGATTCGTTTCGTTGGTAACTGTGTGTCTCGATAGAAATGAGTTTCTCCAATCCTTGATCAATTCGTTGTGCTTATTTGCATTATGAACATTTTGATTGTGTACTCATGATGCCTATTAGGTATCTGGAATATAAAATTTTGATACAGTGTCAAATTAATCAAAGAAGTAAAATAAGATTCACGTTACTTTAAAAACAAATACATGAGCTTTTATATAGCGCAAAATCTACTAAACGAGCCCAAAGCGCTTTAAAAGTGGTACCCATCCAACAGGTACATTTAAGATGTAGAACAGACATGGCGCTTGTGATGTGTTACTTCAATTTTTCTCCGACGAAGACAGTGCCGGCCAGTACTCGTTTCACACCTGAGTGCGCTGAGAGATTGTGAGAAAAGAGTATTTTCCAAGGATTCAACTTCGAGCCACTCACAGCTGTTCACAAATTAGGCACCTGCCAGTCCACAAGCGAGTGCCATACCACTGGACCACAAATTATAAAATGGTTTTTAAAATCTTTCTAGAATTTTAAATATCCATTTCACTCGTTGAATTGTTACACCCCACCCCTTTTATTACAATACTTTTGTCTGCGGTAATATATATATATATATATATATATATATATATATATATATATATATATATATGTATGTATGTATATATATATATATATTATATATATATATATATATATATATATATAAATATATATATATATATATATATATATATATATATATATATATATATATATATATATAAACATTTGAAATATAATTAAGATAGTTTGACTTCTACAACGTTGTTATCGAGCGTTGCTCTCATCAGGAAGTGGAAGTGAAAGTAGATTGTTGTGTTTTCGTATTTTTATAGATTCGTGTTTATGGAGGTTCGTAATTACATAAAAGGTGTTTGTTTCTATGTCTGCATGAGGAAGTTAGTTCGTTTCTTCTGTTGAGTGTTGCTATGTTCGGTTTAGTGATGATGAAGAATTTTTCTTCCAAGCAGAGGTTGCAAATCTTAGAAGAGGGGGAGTACGACTGTGCCCTGGAAATGATTTTCCATGTGATGCTGTGTTGTATGTTTTTTTCTTTGAGGTTCCAAATGTGTTCGCTTAGTGTAGTAGAATGTCGTTTGTGTATGTTTCTGAAGGAAGATGTATGCAGGTTGTATCTGGTTTTGAATGGACACTCGGTGAGGCCAATGTATGTTTCTTGTTTTGGTGTGTCTGGCCGTGTTACTGTGGCTTGATAAATTACGTTTTGAGTCAGGCAATTGCCGTTTAGTGGGCATGTTGTCTGGGTCCTACAGTTGCATTTTTTCTCTAGGTTGTTGCTGGGCTGATCTGGCTGTGATAGTTTTCGGTTATTGTTGGATGAAATAATGTTTTGTATGTTTGGCATGCAGGTGTATCCTATTTTGATGGTGTTTTTGTTCATGATTGGGTGTAGAACGTGACCGGGAGGGAAGCATTTTTGTAGTAGATTGAAGAATTTGTTACCGATAGAAGTTGTCACATTCTTGCTGTAGGGTGGGTTGAACCATGTTATGTGTCGTTTTCTTTGTCGTTTTTTTTATTGGGGTGGTAATGGTCTCTTCCTCATATTCTAGTTTGTAGTTATATCCACTTTTTTGTAGTGCGTTTGTGTACGGTGGGATTGCATCGTTGAATATGTTGTTGTTTGTAGAGTTGTTAGATAGTCGTTTGTTAATGCTCTCGGGGATGTTTTTTATTATAGATGGCGGATGATTGCTGTGTCTATGAACGTACAATGGGATGTTGTTAGGTTTTGAAAATGGTTGATAGGTGCCGTCGTTTAGATTGATGGTTATGTCCAGGAAGTCGAATGTTTTTTTGTTGGCTTCGATTGTAATTTTCAGATTGTTGTCCTGGAAGATTTTGCATATTTTTTTCTTTATTAATTCTGTCTGTCTCGATGTTTTATTGCACAATGCGAGTCCGTCGTCCCTGTATAGTCCAATGTTTATATCGAGATTTTGCATTTGAGAAAGTAGATATAGTCCGACGAGCTCGCATGTTTCTGCTCCATCGTAGCTCCCCATGGTGACATCAAAGTTTGTTGATTTTTTTGTCCATGCTGTTCCATTGTTGTAAAGTGATGTGTTCTTCGAGTGCAGGATAATATGTATTTCTTCTTCGGTGATGTTGTCGAAGGTTTTTGCGAACTGTAGTGCTTTGAGAAGTAGGGTTTTGGTGATTGAAGGGTAGAAATTACAGATGTCAAAGATGATTGCGTCTTGTCGTTGTTTGTTTTCTGTGTTTCTGTACCAGTTGATAACTTCAGCAGTGTTTCTCCATTGGTTGAATTTCAGTTTTCTTGACGATTTTGGTGTTGATTCTGTCTAAAATCTGTTTACTTATTTTTCCGATTTGTGATTTACACGGGTTTATGAGACGGCATTGTACGTTGTTGCGAAAGTTTGGTTTATGGTCTTTGATGGTGATGAAGGCGTTAGATTTTGCTGTCACTTAGCTATAGGTTTTCGGACACCACAGCAAAATCTAACGCCTTTTCAAATCTGAAAATTACAATCGAAGCCAACAAAAAAACATTCGACTTCCTGGACATAACCATCAACCTAAACGACGGCACCTATCAACCATTTTCAAAACCCAACAACATCCCATTGTACGTTCATAGACACAGCAATCATCCGCCATCTATAATAAAAAACATCCCCGAGAGCATTAACAAACGACTATCTAACAACTCTACAAACAACAACATATTCAACGATGCAATCCCACCGTACACAAACGCACTACAAAAAAGTGGATATAACTACAAACTAGAATATGAGGAAGAGACCATTACCACCCCAACAAAAAAAAACGACAAAGAAAACGACACATAACTGGTTCAACCCACCCTACAGCAAGAATGTGACAACTTCTATCTGTAACAAATTATTCAATCTACTACAAAAATGCTTCCCTCCCGGTCACGTTCTACACCCAATCATGAACAAAAACACCATCAAAATAGGATACACCTGCATGCCAAACATACAAAACATTATTTCATCCAACAATAACCGAAAACTATCACAGCCAGATCAGCCCAGCAACAACCTAGAGAAAAAATGCAACTGTAGGACCCAGACAACATGCCCACTAAACGGCAATTGCCTGACTCAAAACGTAATTTATCAAGCCACAGTAACACGACCAGACACACCAAAACAAGAAACATACATTGGCCTCACCGAGTGTCCATTCAAAACCAGATACAACCTGCATACATCTTCCTTCAGAAACATACACAAACGACATTTTACTACACTAAGCGAACACATTTGGAACCTCAAAGAAAAAACATACAACACAGCATCACATGGAAAATCATTTCCAGGGCACAGTCGTACTCCCCCTCTTCTAAGATTTGCAACCTCTGCTTGGAAGAAAAATTCTTCATCATCACTAAACCGAACATAGCAACACTCAACAGAAGAAACGAACTAACTTCCTCACGCAGACATAGAAACAAACACCTTTTATGTAATTACGAACCTCCATAAACACGAATCTATAAAAATACGAAAACACAACAATCTGCTTTCACTTCCACTTCCTGATGAGAGCAACGCTCGATAACAACGTTGTAGAAGTCAAACTATCTTAATTATATTTCAAATGTTTATAAATAGCTCCTTTTATACTAAAGTTGAGCACTATTATTTCATGGTTTTTGTTTTATAATTTATATATATATATATATATATATATATATATATATATATATATATATATATATATATTATATTATATATATATATATATATATATATATATATATATATATATATATATATATATATATATATATATATATATACCTAGTCATGTGCAAAAGTAAGTTCACACTTCTGCCTTTATATCTTTTGACTCAAACCAAGCTTTACGTTGTGTTATATATCCTTTTAAACGTTAATTATTTACCTATTCAATGAATGTAATTATCTTCATATCTTAACATTCAATCAAAAGATACAATGTCCAGAATTTGAAACACCGAAATTTCGACTTTGCAAAATTGTGCGCAGTTTAAAAAAATTAGGGAAAACGATGGCAACTGGAGACATTTAAATTATAGGATTTTTACAACTATTTTGAGATTGAAAAACCTTATTGAAATCAAGGTGACATCACATGATTTGATAGACAAAATACCAACAATATCAGTCTTTTTTAAAACTCTGAGTATAATGTCGCTAACAAAAATAATACACCTAGAATGAGTGTTGCGCATTTGATTGGACATGTTCAGGCTGGGCTGTCTGTTGCACAATTTCCACACAGGTTTGATATATTATCAAGAAAGGCTATTTACAAATTAATATAGAAATACATGAAAACAACGGTGGTCGCTTTCAAAAGCCAAAAGCCATCCATGTCCAGGTTGTCATCTGACAAGTACTTTAGAGACAATTAAATCGCAACAGTTTTCATACATGCCAATGCACCATCGCACATGGTTCTAATTACGCAGGGCTTTTTAATGAGTATTATCATTTTAGGCAAGGCAGGGTGGTCAATAGTCAGTCCTGATATGAATCCAATCCAGAAATTGTGGGGTACTATCAAGATGGAAGTACATCGTCAAGGTCCTGATAAAAACGGAGATTTAAACCAGCTTCTCCAAGATGCCCGGAATAATCTTACTTCAGAGTTTATTGAACGATTCACTTTGACTATAAAATTAAAATTAAAAATTGAGCTTTATATAGAGCAATATCCACTAAATGTGCTCAAAGCGCTTTGCAAGGGGTCCCTGGTCAACAGCAACATTTAATATGTAGGACGGGACATGCCACCTGTTAGGCGATATTACAATTTTCGGACATAGACAACGCTGTTAACGGCCAGGTACTCATTTTCCAC
>NC_088361.1:64167211-64174711 GCF_034508935.2 Berghia stephanieae | reverse complement strand
TCTAATAGTGTTTTATACACACCTCATGCAAACCTTTTCAGCGGGTTTCGCAAAAATAAGACACACCGATATCTTTTGCTTAAGACTTATTATGACGGCAGTATCGTCGGGTTTTGTCTGGTTTCGGCGAGTTTCGTAAAAAAAGACACCAAAAAGATATTAAATACACGTGGTTATTCAACGTATTATTTACATGTCTATCTTACTGAATGGTAAATTTCTCCAGCAGGACATATGGAACCATATCAATATCATGCACTTCCATGCACCGCATGCTGTGTCTTTTCCCGAGCTATTCCATTACTGCCGAAATAAATACCCATTCACAGTTGAGTTGAGTGGGCTATGCGTTAAATACCTTACTCATGAACAGGAGAATTAAACTGGGACTGTGGGAGATAGATACCATTCGGAGTAATTCCCAGAGGAGAATGAACCTGACACTATAAGAGGTGGGCGCCAGTGGGGAGTGAACCTGGGACTATATAAAAAAGATATCAGTGGGAAATAAATCTGGGACTAAAGGGAGATGGATACCATTGGGAGTTGAAGCCGGACTATGGGAATTGTGTACCAGAGGAAAATGAACCTGACACTATAGGAGGTGGGCGCCAGTGAGGAGTGAACCTGGGACTCAGGGAAGTGCACACCAGTGGGGAGTTATTCTGGGACTGTGGGAGATGGATACCTGTGGAAATCGAAGCCGAACTATAGGAGTTGGGTACCATAGGAGAATGAACCTGAGACTATAATTGGAGGTGGGCACCAATGGGGATTGGCTGTTTATAATTGTGATTTTTGCTTGCATCTGGTCCTGGGTATGGGATAGAAGAGACAGATCATCTGCAAAATCCAAATCATTCAACTGTGTCCAGGGGGTCCACTATATCCCATTTCTTCGCCCTTTGGAGGTTTCCTTCATTAGCCAATCAATGGCAAGGATGAACAGGAATGATGAGAGCAAGTATCCCTACTTGACACCAGTCTTAATTTCAAGCTGTCAGTAAGCTGATCTTCATGTACAACCCTGCAACTTGATCCTTCATACAATTACTTAATGAGGTTTACTATATTTTCAGGGAGTCCATAATGTGCCAGAACTTTCTACAATGCTGCTCTGTCAATACTGTCGAAAGCCTTCTCGTAATCCAGAAAGTTGACAATAAGAGGAGAGTTCCATTCTATAGACTGTTCCACTATGACTCGCAGAGAGGCAATCTGGTTGGTGGTTGAACGGATTTTCCGAAAACCTGCCTGTTCGTCCCGCAGTTTAGCATCTGCTGCATTCTTAATTCTCTTTAGAATAAAACGGTTGAAAACCTTTCCTGGGATAGAGAGAAGAGTGACTCCTCGATAATTATTACAATTACTGAGGTCCCCTTCCGTGATAAGATGTCCTTCCAATCCTTTGGGAATATCCCGTCATTCCAGAATCTCTCAAATAGTCCCAGGTTCATTCCCCATTGACCACTTCCTACAGAGTCAGGTTCATTCTCCTCTGGTACACAACTCCCATATCCGGCTTCAACTCCCAATGGTATCCATCTCCCACAGTCCCAGGTTATCTCTCCACTGGTGTGCACTTCCCTGAGTCCCAGGTTCACTCCCCACTGGCGCCCACCTCAGTGTCAGGTTCATTCTCCTCTGGTACCCAACTCCTATAGTTCGGCTTCGATTCCAACAGGTATCCATCTCCCACAGTCCCAGGTTAACTCCCCACTGGTGTGCACTTCCCTGAGTCCCGGGTTCACTCCTCACTGGCGCCCACCTCTCCTATAGTCTCAGGTTCATTCTCCTCTGGTACCGAACTCCCATAGCCTGGCTTCAATTCCAACAGGTATCCATCTCCCATAGTCCCAGATTCATTTTCCACTAATATCCTCTTCCAATAGTCCCAGGTTCACTCCCCACAGTTGTCTACTTCCCATAACTTTGCCGGATATGGTCGGGTTTCGCCGGGTTTCGGCGGTTTCGTAAAAAAGCACTGATTACTTTTTTACGAAACCCGCCGAAACCCAGTCCCAGGTTCACTCCCAACTGCTACCTGCTTCCCATAACTTTGTCGGGTTTCGTCGGGTTGCGTAAAAAAGACACACCTATATCTTTTGCTGAAGACTTATTATGACGGCAGTATTGATCAAGGTATCGAATTAAATCGGGATTCTCAAATATCGAATAGTGCTTATCACGACTTGGAGCAGTAGTTTATTACCATTATCATAGGTTAAAGTAAAGCCGAGTTGAATTATAGTATTTTGCAATTATGGTAAATCTTCCATTCGCAATTCAATTTAAAATGGAGTATTTGTGTGTGTGTGGGTGTGTGTGTGTGTGTGTGTGTGTGTTCGTGTGTGTATGTGTGTGTGAAATAAATAGAGAGAAAGAGAGAGAGAGAGAGAGAGAGAGAGAGAGAGAGAGGAGAGAGAGAGAGAGAGAGAGAGAGAGAGAGAGAGAGAGAGAGAGAGAGAGAGAGAGAGAGAGAGAGAGGTGGGGCAATATGAATACATTCAAGAGTAGCCTCCTCAATTGATTAATTTATTTCCCCGATGGCGAGGAGAGGAGAAATGCAAATATCAAAATTATCATGACTAACTCGTTGTTAACAAGTCTCTTTTTTTTAAACTAAATAAAAGATGGGAAGTCAGACATTGGTGAAAAATAATAATCTATAAAAGTATGCATGATACAGTGTCAGATACTAAGGTAGAATGGACCTGTACTCATTTACATAAAAACTCTCTCTCTCTCTCTCTCTCTCTCTCTCTATATATATATATATATATATATATATATATATATATATATATATATATTATATATATTATATCTGTATGTCTCTCTCTATGTACGTCTCTCTCTCTATGTATGTCTCTCTCTCTCCTCTCTCTATCTATCTATCTATCTATCTATCTATCTATCTATCTTACTCTGTCTTTCATTCTTTCTGCCCCCCCCCCCCCCATCGATAATTATTATCATTATTTTTAAAATATATCTTGATAGGGTAGGTAGGGGGCCAATAATAACACTATCGCTGCCTAGTATTCTTCAATAACACCTACCCCACCCCACCCTGTCCCCCTGCCTTATTCTTGATATATATAGTTTTGATCTCACTACGTCATTTCATTGTTGCTCTCTCTCTCTCTCTCTCTCTCTCTCTCTCTCTCTCTCTCTCTCTCTCTCTCTCTTTCTTTCTCTCTCTCTCTCTCTCTCTCTCTCTCTCTCTTTCTTTCTCTCTCTCTCTCTCTCTCTCTCTCTCTCTCTCTCTCTTTCTTTCTCTCTCTCTCTCTCTCTCTCTCTCTCTCTCTCTTTATATTATATATATATATATATATATATATATATATATATATATATATATATATATATATATTGTTTACTTGAAAAAAGCCAAAGGCCGAAACATCGTTTGTTTTGTGTTCTTCCTTTATTTATGAGTCACATTTACTCCCTTTATCTTGCTCTCCATTTTATTGACTCATTTCGGCACCTCTATCTCAGGTAAATGTACTATCACGACACAGAGGCCCATGTTTTTCTAAAAATTCAGTAAGTATGCTTCATTATCCTCAAAATGTGAAAGTGAAAATATTGATGCAAATGATATATCTAGATATGAACGATTTATTACAGTATCAAAAAAGAACAAATAAAACCAGAAGAAAAAAAACCATCCCAAAATATCAACCCTCTTCGCATGGATCAGGATTTAGAGGGAGATAAACAGTTTTTTAATTTGGAAAAACATTTTCGAAGAGAATCCTTTTTTGAACTGCCTCCCTTTTCATATCACGTTTTTGATCTGCAATACCAACATCAAATATTTTGTTCAATGTTCTATCTGTTCGTGTTTTTCGACCCTTTTTTTAAAGCTTGATTTATCAATCTCGTTATATCGCCCCTCTCTCAGTTCCACGCTATATTCAACGATCGTTTTTGTGCCGTTCTACCACAAAAATACTCCAATTACTAAGTTAATAGGAAACAAAAGTTTTCATCAATTTTACTGGATTAAATAATGAAGAGAGAAGAGAGAAAAAAGGCATATTATTTCGCTTTCCTCCTTTCCATGTGAGTAGAGCAAGTTCCCGCCAGAGGTCTCTCTTGTTCGCAATGTTCAGGATGTTATTCGGATCTGATTTCGTTTGCATACAATTTGGCAGCTTGTTTAGAGAGTGGTTCGAAGTTGCAGGCAATAGCTTCGGGTGGGAATAAGGTCGCGTACAGCTTTGATGTATTTGTCAATCGAGAAGAGTGGTGGTCAGTTTTCCTCTTAATGTGCTGTCTGAGGGGAAGCAATCGTTTATCTCTATTTAACCTCCACCTTAAATACCACATTACATAATTTGGGGCTCTCGCCCAGAATTATAAACTAATTATCTTGGATTTTATCATTTAAACGGGGCCTTTCACATTATTAAAAATTAAATTGAAAGTTAATTCTTTCGGGGGGGGGGGGGGGGGGGGGGGGGACTAAAATAAATAATTAATATTCCACCCACTACTTTTAATCATAGTAATTCCCATCAATCTGGAGCAACACAAGCCACTATTTACCTATTGCATTTTGAACTCTTGCATGTATATATGCTATTTACTAACCATATTATATATATATATATATATATATATATATGTGTGTGTGTGTGTGTGTGTGTGTGTGTGTGTAACTACTCAGCTCAGACTTCGTTAATTCAATGTAATTATTATCCAGCATATGGCAAATTTAAAACAAATATATAATACGACCGACCCGCCAACAGTCAACAACTGAACAATAGATTCAATAGGTTAAACAAAATAATCTTGATTTTTAATCAAAGTAAAACTGTACAGCAATGCGGTCTTGTGGTTTGACATTCGCCCTCTGATCGGAAGGTTCTGGGTTCTAGTCCCGCTCTGAGTGGCGCATGGTTGAGTCCTTGGAAAAGGCTGTTAACTCACATTCTCTCAGCGTACTCGGTTTAAAATGAGTTACCTGTCCGTAAACAGCGTTGTCTCTGTTGGTAAAATATTGTGATATCGTCTAACAGGCGTTATGGTCCGTCCTATATGTCAAGTGTTGCTGTTGGCTAGGGACCCCATGTAAAGCCCTTTTGAGCACGATATACTGTTCATTTTCTTTAAATTTTATGCTGCACAAGAGAAATTCGAATAAGAAAAATGCTGGTTGTATCGTAACGAATGTGACGATTTTCCTATAGCTGGTAAGGAGAGGGTTAACCCAAAGAAGAAGAAGAAGAAGAAGAAGAAGAAGAAGAAGAAGAAACCCACAAGTATTCGATGTTCTCTGTGCGGTATCGAAATCAAAATGCTATGGTCCGTTCTTTTATTTATTTATTTATTTATTTTTATTATAATTTATTTATTTATATTTTGAGACAGAAAACGCAAAAATTGCCGATTCTTAAAACCGCCTGCTGAATCAATGGTTAATGTCTTTATTCAATGACAATTCTTCGAACTTCAGCAAGATGAAGAATTAGAAAATGAACTCGCACAACTAATGCTAGGACTTTGAGGCACTGACATGAATGATCATCCATTTGTAAGCTAGTCCCCAAGATTACTAGACCTAACCCCTTGTGAGTTTTTCTTTGGAGGTTTGTAAAAGATTTAGTCTACCAACCACCATTCATTACCAACATTTATAAACGATTTGAGGAGGAGAAACAAAACGGAATTGAATCCGTAACACACACAAGTGACGGTAGATCGAGTATGAGAAAGTTAACGTCGTCGTCTCCGAACATTGGATAGACTTGAAGACATGGTGAATTTTCAGAGCATTGACAATGTTGTTAACGTTTAGTAATGGTTTGAATTAAAATTACAAAGTTTTATGTATAATGTACAGAAAACCGTTGTTAGCTATTTTTTTTTTTTTTGGGGGGGGGGGGGGGTTCTTTGTGTGCGTGTTTTTTTCCCCTTGTTTTTTTTTAAAGGATGTGTGTCTCTTTTCATTTTTTTCACATTTCAAGATAAAAACCCGACAGTGCTTATGAATCATCGTGTATATGCAGAATTTTATCCAACCGAGTCATCGATCACATGATTTGTTGACCAACTATTGGATACCTTTTTTTTAATGTAACTATCCTGCTTGATTTATGAAAGTTGTAAACATTCCCATGGGGCAAGCTGAACAAAAATGAGCTATTGTGATGTCGAATATTTCGAAACGAAGTGACTATTCTCACATCTCCCCCCCCCCCCCCCCCCCCCCCCCCCCCCCCCCCCCCCCCCCCGATGTTATCTTCATAATAGTATTCCACAATTGTTGTATGTTTAATCCAAAGGTTGTAATGCAGTAATTTGTTAAGTTTCTTGTCACAAGTTGCACAATTAAAAAAAAAATCAATCAAATCCAAATCGCAAAAAGCCGGCGACGTTTTTTTTCGGTAATCCAATCGGCCGGGGGGGGGGGGGGGGGGGGGGGGGGGTGAGAATCTTCTTCTTCTAGGTTCCATGCCTGGTCCAGGCTTCGGATACTGCATGAATTATCTCTCTCCATTCCTCCCTGTCTCTTGCTTTTTCAAACAGCTCCTGGATTGTTAGGTTGGTGAAGCCCTTCAGTTGGTCTATGAGTGTTTTTCTTTGTCTCCCCCGGGCGCGTTTACCAGGTATTTTTCCACAACTTGCCAGGTATTCATTCTTATCTTTCCTTGGGTGAGAATAGAGGCAGCCATTTCGAAAACGGTCAACACTTTTTACTATGTATGTCATTTGGGGCACATCTTGCAATGTAACCAATGACTCGAGTACATGGGAAAATATGATAGATCTCCCCCATTCAACGTGAACTAATAGATAATGTCATGCCCTCATTGATAAAGCGTTGGAGAAGTAAAGTCTAAACCTGAACCCAGAAAAGATGATAGTAGTTAAGATTGAAAGTTATAAATCAATTATTGTATGTGTGCCTATGCGGTCTTGTGGTATGACACTCGCTTTCGGATCGGAAGGTCCTGGGTTCGAGCCTCGCTCGGCGCATAGTTGAATCCTTGGAAAAGGCTCTTTACTCACATTCTGTCACCGTACTCAGGTGTAAAATGAGTACCTGGCCGTTAACAGCGTTGTCTATGTCCGAAATAATTGTAATATTGCCTAACAGGCGTCATGTCCGGTCCTACATGTTAAATGTTGCTATTGTCCATGGACCCCTTGTAAAGCGCTTTGAGCACCTTTAGTGGATATTGCGCTATATAAAAGCTCAATTTTTTTTTAATATGTGCGTACATGCGTTTGTGTGTGTGAGTGTTGAGGGGGGGGGGGGGGGGGGGGTCGATATATAAGTATATAATTATAAAAGTTACCCAAATAAAATCTGTCAGTTTGATTATAAATCGATAATTGTGGTTTGGTATGTATAATATAATCGTTTACGAAGTTTTCTTTACTACTTCCCATCACTTAATTTGGGCTCGCTGTATAAGTAGAAGCGATTTGTATTCTTAAGATGCAGCGAGAGACATAATGAAAAACCTGCGGTATCGA
>NC_088361.1:64092211-64162211 GCF_034508935.2 Berghia stephanieae | reverse complement strand
TCAATGTTTTATAAGCGCCATCAAACCTTTAAAAACAAAAGAGTCCTTAAAAGAATGTAGAGTCATCTTCCTTGCTGTTCACGCCGATATTGTCTACACCAAAAGTGTTCAAAACTGTAACCTTATAAATAAGGATAGGAACCAAAATATTAATAAAACATCTCTCTCTCTCTCTCTCTCTCTCTCTCTCTCTCTCTCTCTCTCTCTCTCTCTCTCTCTCTCTCTCTCTCTCTCTCTCTCTCACACACACACTCTCTCTCTCTCTCTCTCAATCTATCTATCTATACTCTATCTCTCTCTATATATCTAATCTCTCCCACCACCACCCCCTTCTCTCCCGTTAACACATTCAAGACCCTATATCTATAAAGTTGCTCTCTCTTTTTCTTTTATCTTTTTAAAAATTTATTTTGGTTGGTTTTGTTTTGTTTGTTCGTTTTTGTTTCGTTTTTCTCCGGATTCATATTGCTACGTACAAGAAATACACAAGGCAATACATTTTGACGTCTCACTGTGTTCTAAATTAAAATAATAATTTTAAAAGTGAGTAAAAGTAAATAAATTTTTTAAAAATAAAGGTCGATCAAACTTCTCAAGTCACCAGGAATGGCGTCATCGTGTTGAACTTGAAAATTAAGAATTTTTTGCCAAGGGAGTACACAGGTGTGCTCGAGGCCAGTGAAAAGTGACCAAATAGAACCTTACTTGGACAAACAATACTAAAACTATGATCTCCTTGGAAAACTCATCGGTTTTGATAATCATACACATTCTAACGGACTAGGAAACATTAAAAATAGACATAAATGTTAATTTTAAATTAATTATAGAAAAATTATTCTCTGTGATCTGGCAACCATGGGAAGAATTTGTCTCTTTCAGGCCCCCGATTTCGAACAACTCTCAATCAAGACTTTTCGAGAGTAAATAAAACGCTGTAAATGATATTATTAACGCCGACAAATTGTCATATGTTATGCTTGTCCATTTCTGATGACGCCTAACCTACAATAGGCTCAGTATCAATGTCGTCATTATCGATTAAGGTAATAAGTAGGGTATAGACGATAATTAATTGGTCCTTTTTAAATATGTTTATTTCCGGTGGACTGAAAACACAGTTCCCTTTGTTTATTGATTTTAGACAGACACTTTGGTTATTAATTCTCGTTAGATTCTATCAGGCTGTTTAATGCTACACATAGTTTTGTGTCTTGGTACGTTATATCCGGCTGGTGGATGTTGTAAGTTTTTTTTTACCTTTATTAAATGCATAGCATTAATAAGTGCTCTACGTCATTCTTCCTTTTGAACGTTTTTCTTTTTTTAATTTGAGTGTATCAACATGTCGACTATCAATGTGTAGGTTAAGTTTGACGAGCTAACTGTTGTCAATATCGAGTATAAGTGAAACTATATGGTCTTGTTGTATGACACTTGCCTTCGGATTCGAGTCCCGCTCTGAGCGGAGCGTAGTTGAGTCCTTGGAAAGGGATTTTTACTCACATTCTCTCACTGTACTCAGGTATAAGATGAGTATACCTGGCCGTTAACAGCGTTGTCACCGTCGGGGAAAAGGTAATATGTATCGCCTAACAAGCGTCATATCTCGTCCCACGTGTTAAGTGTTGCTGTGGGCTAGGCCTTGGCACCCCTTGTATAGCTTTTGAGCACATGGATACTGCGCTCTATAAATGCATTTTTTTCGTGTTTTTCGTTTGTTTTGTATGTTTGTTTGTTTGTTTTTGTGGGGGTTTAGTTTGTTTTGCTTTTTTTTTTTTGTTGTTGTTTTTTTTTTTTTTTTTTTTTTTTTTTTTTTTTTTTTTTTTTTTTTTTTTTTTTTTTTTTTTTTTTGGGGGGGGGGGGGGTCTTCATTTTCTTTTCCTTCCTCCTAGTGTCCAACTTGAGGAGAACAGCGGAGAGAGATATGAGAGAGAGTGTGTGTGTGTGTGGGGGGGGGGGGGGGGGGGTTGGAGATATGGAGCTTCCTGAAGATGATGGGTGTCGGCAGAGGAAGATCGAGGTCCTTCGTTGTTGCCCTGCATACCGATAGATGTGATGGGCAGTATGCACGTAGGTATTACGTAAGTAAGTATGTAAGTAAGTAAGTAAGTAGTAGTAGTAGTAGTAGTAGTAGTAGTAGTAGTAGTAGTAGTAGTACATACTTTTACAAAGATAGATGTGCGCTCAAATCCACATGCAAATTAAAAGAGATGATAGTAACATTTATTTGTACCATCGAGCTCTCACGTACTGTTAGTTCACTATGATTTGCACCCATATGGATAGGCAAAGGCACCGGACTGTCGCAAGTTAAATTGCAGTTTGGACAATACCAATCAGTCTATCAGTAAACTGTAGTGCAGCATAAGCGTCAAGAGCTGTGGCAGCAGGGTAACATAGTCTAATAAGACTTCTTATACTTCTAAACTGTAAGGGGAACATTAGCGTCAAAATTTTTGACCAATCCACAATCCTTTTTTGCATTTGTGCCGTATAACCGGATCTCCGATACAAACATTGAAACTAAAAACAGGTTTTATCCATTGATTGTGGAAATGATATAAATTGAATGTTATTGTTCTCTGTACGTCCTTTAGCTCTTAAATTTTTATCGAAAGATCTTCTTAGATTTTATGAATGTAATGGTTCTGTTTATGCTCTAAACATATTTTAATGCATGAGAAATTATTTATGCAAATCATTCCCCAATGATTTTGTTTTGTTCCCGGCTAGTTTGGACATGTTTCGCGTGAAACTTAAGCAGTGATTGTGTTAGTATTCCGATTAATATGATTTTGAGCATCAATTTAATGATAATGATTGATCTCAAATGAAAATAGAACCGGTATGTCTTTTTGATGTCGGCTTGTTGGTCAAATCATTTTTAATTTTAAAGTAAAGCCCACACTTCACAGGCCCAGGCACAGGTGTCTGGCAATAATCGTTTTTCTTTATTGGCAGACATGTACCTCCGCTGGAGGTGTACAAAAACGCACCGTTTTTATGCACCTCCGTTGGCGGTGACGGTTAATTAATGAAAATGTTGCTGCATACGTCCATGAGGTTTAAATAGTTTTAGATTGTAGTTTAGCACGTTAGTGATTACCGATGTACGTTTATACAATGATAATAAATTACAGAATAATAACAATAATTTTTAAAATCAAAGGTTAAAAGAAACATGGCACACAAATATTGATCTCAAATGAATAAATATTTTTAGAAAATTAAAATCGAAGTTTTTTTTAAACATGATAAAAAGTTTTTGAAAAACGAAAAAAAAAAAAAGGAGAAGAAAAAAAAAATGATGTCTTTCTCAATAAAGTAAACTTTAAAAAAAAAAAATGTCGACAATGGGAATCGAACCCGGTACTTTCAAGGTTAAAGTCTGACACCTTGTCCATTGCGCTACGGAGCCAGCTGATTGACCACAACATTTAATAAGGTCTTTCTATAACATTATTTTACCTTCAATGCAACTTCTATTTTCTGGTTTTATATTTAAATTTTTTAGATTATTATTTTTATATAAATTTTTTAACAAAGACATCCTATAGATGTCACAATATAACTTTTGCCACGTCCAAATACAGAAACACATTATCGCTGATGAAATTGGGTGGAATGCGCATGCATGACGGAGGTGTATAGAAACGATCCGTTAAGATACACCGTCAACGGAGGTGCATAAAAACACTACGAATGGGGAATGATAGAAATTGGAAAGGGCGTGTAGTGTATGAAACAGTGCCAGACAAAGCAGAAAGAAAAATACAAGAAAAAAACGTCCCAACAAATCAGTCTGACTTGACTGGGGATCGAACCTCAATCCTCTAATGTCTTCATCCTTATCCGCTTGTGTTCAATATTTGTTTATGAAGATGCAGGCAGGGCTCACAATGGAAATGCATTCCTTTGAGGATTGAAGTTCAATCGAGGTAGGCTAATTTTTTGGGATGGTTTTTCTATTGTATTTTTCTTTTTGCTTCTAATACATACCTCAGTTTATCAACCAATTCATGTTTTTCCTTTATCTTCTTTATTTAGGGCATCTACAATGTCGAAAACGGAAACAACTACATTTGATGATTTTGATGGTATGAACGCAAATGAGAACCACCCACAAGACGCTCAGTCTTTCTCCTATGCAATGTTGGAAAAGGTGAAATAAAGAGCATTATATTCAAATGACATATGAATACAGTGAAATAATATTCAAAGAAATTGAAGAGATGCAAGGCGTCATCGTTGGAGGGTAGAATATGAATAGCATAAGATGCGCAGGCGATGGTACTCTGATGACCTACTCTCCAGAACACGTGCAGAAAATTTTAGATATAGTGGTGTGCAAAAGTGAAGAGATGGGCCTGAAACTAAATATTAAGAAAACGGAATACATGGTGGTCTCAAAGAATGACAACAACGTGACCTTCCACTTGTCAAGCAAAGGAGAGACCATCAAACAAGTAAAGAAATTTGAATATTTAGGCACTATCATCACCCATGACGCACGTGACATAGAGGATATAAAACAAAGAATAGCAATAGCAAAAAACGTGTTCCATAAAATGCGACCAGTTGTGTTAAACAACAATCTAAACTTGAAGACCAGAATGAAAGTAGTAGAAACATATGTTATAAGTACCCTTTTATACGGTTGTGAAACGTGAACGCTTGACAAAGAATGTACGAGGAGGCTAGAGGCATTGGAGATGTGGGTGTATAGAAGAATGTTGAGGGCATCATGGACAGACAGGTGTACGAACGAGGAAGTGTTGGAGAAGGTGAGAAAGGGAAGAACACTGATCGATAACATCAGAAAGAGGCAGTTACGCTTTCTGGGACATGTGTGGAGAAGAGACGGAATAGAAAAGTTGGTAACATCTGGGATGATCAAAGAAAAGAGAGCTAGAGGAAGACAAAGAATGACTTATTTAAATAACCTAAGAATGGCCAAATGTGACTTAAAAAGCAACACAGATTTCATGCGCACCGCAGAGGATCGTGATTCGTGGAGACAACTGACCGGCAACGTGCTCAAGAGCACAAGCCACGATGGATGATGATGATGAATACAGTTCAGCGCACATATAATGACGTCCTTTATAGCGACATGGAGTCCATTTTTTGTCCTATAATATCATTAGTAATAAAAGGCATAGTATAAAGGTGTATAAAAATGAAACATCCATGGTGAATAGAAGGTGGGACTGGGAGTCAGATATAATATAATCTCTAAAGATAGTAAGAGCATGATTAGTGCCTTTAACATAAGTTGGAAGTTTCTGAACATGAGGTTGAAATCAAGAAATTCTTTCTTTTGGACATGAGCAAGCAGAGATAATGGGCCTACCCGGGGGAATGTCTGTCGCAGCGCTTCTATCTCAATGTTATCCAGTTGCTCTCTGTCATCGTGTTTGTTACACTTTTTCTATTGTCATACTTGTTATGGAAAAATCTGCAGGTCTGCCTTTGGACTTTTTCAAGCTGGTGAATGGCTTTCTTCATCTGAGGTCCCACACACTGCAGCTGTATTCCAAGCTGGGTCTTATTACTGTGATATAGCATTGTTCTGTTACTGCCCTCTTGATTGAAATGAAACATTGAAATACTGGAAAAATTACCCTTTTCTAATCTATGTTTCTCTTGCTTATTATTGACACTGTGATGAGTGGTCTTTAGACATTTAATTGACAAGATAAAATAAATTGAAGCCCATGTTTGAGCAAGTGTCAAGGATTGCCATTATAGCGGGTTATTGTCCTGAGTATATGATAATGATGATAACATTTATTTCTGTTCAAGTGACAGCTCAAGGTGTTTGAAAACTTGAGCTTTTGTAAAGTGCATTATTCACTCAATGAGCTGAAAAACTTTTAAAAGGGCCCCAAGCCATTAAACACTTAACATGAATGAGGACATGAAGTCTGTAAGGTGCATTTTTTTTTTTTTTTCGATACCATCATGCTGATACCAACTAGCTATTCATTTTACACCTAAATATGATGAGTTAATTTGAGTGAAAAAAAACATTTCCAATGAGTCAACCTTGCACTGCTGTAGCAGATGATCCTGGTACCTACAAATACAAAGGCGAATGTCATACAGCACGGCTACAGGTCCGCACAAATGATATAGCTTGCTCCTTAAGACTATATTACTTTTACATTTGCCATATCTGACGAGATCCAGGTAAACATTTTCAGCTGGAAGAACAATTTAGCAAGACCCTGAGACAAGTGCCAACTTTCAGGTTAAGAAGCAAGTGCACTTTTCATTATGCCACCTATACTGACATAAATTCATAATTATTTTGTTAGATTGTAACTTGTTTGTTTTTTGTTTGTTTTTGTAAAATAATTTTCCTATAGGAACTCCAAGCAGAAGGTTTACTGCCATTTATAGATGGACACCCGGATCAATTCACCAGTGAAATTAGAGCTCTGCAAAATACAAACAAACAACTGAAGATTGATCTTCAATCAGAGCAGGGTAAATTTTTAATAGATTTTTTTTTTCGTGGTGTAATAGAGGTTTCCAACAATCTTCCACTATTTTGAAATCATCATTATATTTATTTTATTGTATGCATTAACAATAATCTCACTTTTTCTTAGTCAGTTAATATTAAAGAGAAAAATGTGAGCAAATCTGTCTATGGAACTTTTATATTTCATCTTCATACTCATGTTCTATGTATTATATATTCACACTTTTTGCTAATCGTTCATCGGAATAAAGGCCATTCCAATGTGAACAAGAAGTAATACTCTATTCATCGATTGTATAAGCAGGAAATCGACCACCTGGATGATGTAATAAAGATGGTATTGAGGATGGAATTCTAAAATTCTGTTGTCAGATTGTCATACTGAGAATTAAGGTGTCACGCCTGTCTTTTAAGAGACAAGAAAGGAAACAATTAGATTGAGTCAAACTTTATATTGAAGGAGATAAAAACAGAGAGAGGGGGGAGTAAATAGTTGTAATGGTTAAATATAATCTTTTTTTTTTAGAAGCTATTAATTTTCATCTTACCGTGTTTAAAAGGGTAAATTGGGATCATATATTAATTATTATTATTATTGTTGTTGTTGTTGTTATTGTTGTTGTTGTTATTATTATTATTACTAAATGTGTTGTTATTAAAAATAGCGAGCATAATTCAACACCCGAAACTCGGGTGTATTTTGTCACCAGATAATTCGACACCTGAAACCTGGGTGTCTTTTATCATCAGATAATTCGGCACCCTGAAAAGTTGAGTTTTTATTTTTAGTTTGTTGTTGTTTTCTATTATTTTTGTCAAAAACACAAACTCGCAATTTCTATCACTCTCAGTTTGTCTCCAACAGTCACATAAACCGTCAACAGTACACGAACAACTCTCTCTCTCTCTCTCTCTCTCTCTCTCTCTCTCTCTCTCTCTCTCTCTCTCTCTCTCTCTCTCTCTCTCTCTCTCTCTCTTTTTTTTTTTTCCTTTCTCTCTGTCCCTCTCTCTTCTCTCTCTCTCTCTCTCTCTCTCTCTCTCTCTCTCTCTCTCTCTCTCTCTCTCTCTCTCTCTCTCTCTCTCTCCATCAAACTTTCATACATAAACCTACACTCCTCCTGCCCCCCCCCCCCCATGCGTAGAATTAATATATTATAATCTTCATTTCTTGAAATTTTTCATCTCACTGCACACTGACCTACCCCAAACATCCCCCTGTGACCATGTCTTATTTTCAGGTCCGATAAACTTAAATGATTATGGGATTTTTTAAAACAATGTTTTAAGGGGCAATATTTTGATTTGGATTGAAAATATTTCCATTACAACAATGAGCTCATAACTTCAGACCTTCTAGTATCACACCTCCCTCTCAGCACACCAGGCTTTCATTTCATTCAGACTCCATCCAACAAGGAGCGCGGGTGGTTGGATGGGAGCATCACCCTTGAATCATATACCTATGATGTTCGCATGGGTGTACGATCCGATAGTGATGTCGTTTCTTCTTGTCTTTACTAGCCTATCCTGCTTCTTTGGTTTGTGATTGTATTTTTGACAGGGGATATTTTTTTTTCTGTAAATCTTCTGCCTGTTTGTTCTTGGTTATTTATAATTTAGCTTATGATATCTTTAGGTTATGATTTTGATTTACATTTGTACTATTTTTGTTAGATTGCTTGTTTTTTTGTTTCAGCGGTCTCTCATATAACCTCAATTGTGTTGGAAGAGACCTAAAGCAACAAACAAACAAAACAACAAGGAGCGCCCACTACATTCTGTTTATTTGTTTAGACAATTCTTTGTTTTATTATGCAGATGAAGGGTTAACATTCAAATTGTTCATTGCTTGCGTCGTTTCATCCCTAAGCATATTGATTAGTCCCTGCCTTCAGATAAACATTTAGCCCTACCACCATACTGATAAATTCACACAACGGAAGTTGTTGAGGGTAGCTAATTCTCAATATGTGCATGCGCGACTCGGGTGTCAAATAATCTGGTTACAAGATACACCCGAGTTTCGGGTGTCGAATAACACTCCGTTAATAATAATATTATTATTATTATTATTATTATTATTGTTGTTGTTGTTGTTGTTGCTCTTCTTTTTTTTCACAGACAATGTTCTCCAGTTAAGAAAAAAGGTTAACAATGTTGAGAAACAAAAGCTTGAAGCAGAAACCAGAGCCAATGGAGAGGTAAACCCAATCCGAGTATTTCCCTTCAAAGAATAGTTTTGAAATAATTGTAACAAGGATTATATTTTCTTAACTTTATAGACCAAACTTACACAGGTAAAAGAGTCCCCATTATTTCATACTTATAAAATCACATTGCTTAAAATGTTATTGTTCCCCCAAGATTAAAAACTAGGAAGAATAATTGAAGTTAAAAATTAATGGAATTAGAAAATGACATATCATTTCCTGTTTAGTAATCCAGTGTCTGTCCTTTGATGAATGATTCCTATTCAACAATAACTCTCAGCATATGGACATCTTGTAGTAATTCTGCAGTTTCAGAGAATGATTCTTGTAACCACAATATTCTACAATAGAAAAAATCACATCTTTACACACGCTTCACTGAATATTTGACGGTTCAACATCTCGTATAGAGTTGGCAGTCATGACACGCTGTTCTTGATTTCTCACTTTTTCTATATTTCATTTGTTTATCAACCATTTTGACTTACCTCATTATCCTATTACTCATTCATTCATCCATTCATTCATTCAGTCATTAATGGTTATGTTACCCACCCGCTTGCTTGATATGATTCAGTAAAAATGGAAATACAACCAATCACTGCTATCAATCTTTACGAATTTATTCCAGATAACAAAAACTCAGATATGGGGTGTTATCAATTTTTCTGAACAATGCACACGAGAAACTAGGGAGCAGGCACTGGTGTAAGATAAAGATCTGAACAAATGTGTATGAAAGGTGCCAGACAAAGCAAGAAAGAAAAATACAAGAAGTAAACCATTTTTTAAAAATCGGTCTTTTTTGGGATGGTTTTTTTTTCTTGTACTTTTTCTTTCTTGCTTTGTTTGGCACGTTTCATACATATTTTAGAAAGCTGCAATACTAATTTTGAACATATATAGAAGACATTCTGTTAGTTTTTTAGTTGAAAAGAAGAAAAGTAAGACATGTAGCTCATGACATGTAATCGGTCTTTCTAATGTAGATTTCTTCCTTGGAGACCCAAGTTGCAAAGCTCCGATCTCAAATGGAGAAAGGAGAGGCAACCAGGCATAACCTTGAATACGAGTTGACTGTCAGCCAAAGGGAATTGAAGAATATCAAACAAAATGCAACGGAAAAGGAATCTGCTTTTAAAGGCACAACAGAAGACATGAAACGTATGGAAATAATTTTTAAAAGATGAAATTTCAGTATTTATATTATTTTATTTTAAACTTGTGTAGATTTTTGTCATTTTCAGATCTATGTTAAGAGTAATTTTTAAAATGCATCTTGATGGATGAAATCAATAATAATCATACTTCTGCTAATTTTCACATTTTATTTGCCTTTAATGTGATCAGTTAGATCTCTGGTTTGCCGTGAAAAATAAAGTATCAGTAATCCGTGATTCTATGATGTCTTACAACTTCTCAGATAAAATTGGAGAGCTTGGTGAAGAGGTAAAGAGACTGCAGCAATCCTTAAAATCGTGTAAAGATAGTGCCGACGATAATGAACAGAAATCAAGACGAATCATTCAAGAGCTTGAACAACAGCTGTCCAAGACCAAAAATGAACTTGATACGACCAGTAATGAAAAAAACAGGTTGAATGAACTTTGTCAGAAACATTCCAAGTAAGATTCTTTTTTTTTCTTCCCTTTAAAAGTCCTAAATTCCATGGAGCAGGAGTTAACCTGCTTTTTTATAACGTTAAAAAAAAGGGCAGTAACACTAATTGCTTGTAACCTTTTGATAGGGCACTTGTCTATTACTTGTCTATCCACACACTCATTGCTGGGTGTTCAGATGACCTTCCTTTAACTCAGGATTGTGGGTTTAGTGTGTACCAATTGAGCTAACGAGATCTAACAGGCTTACTTTGTGGTCTTGTGGTATGACAGTTGTCGTCAGACTGATAGGTCCTGAGTTCAAGTCATGCTCTGAGCAGCGTGAAGTGGAGTCAGTAGAAAAGATGGAAAGGCTCTTTACTGATCATTCTCTCAATGTACTCAGGTGTAAAACGAAGACCTGTCTGTTAACAGCTTCGTCTCTGTTGAAAAATATTGTAATATCACCTCTAGGTGTTATTTCTCATCCTAAATGTTAATGTTCCTGTTGGTTGGGACCCCTTGTAAAGCTCTTTGAATACACTTAGTGGATATTGTACTATAACAATGCTCAAGTTACTTTTATTTTGTTTGCTAGTTTTTTTTTGTTTTTTTTTTGTTTTGGTGTTGTTGTTTTTTTTTTTTTTTTTTTTTTTTTTTTGGGGGGGGGGGGGGGGGAGGTTAATCATCAATTTTGGTAGCAACGTGATAAATAGGAAGCACATAAGTAAAATTTAGCAGATTTTTATCATATATTTTGGGATAAAGATATATTTTTGGCTGTATTACCTAAGCATTATTATTGTTGTTTTCATTATTATTATTAAAATTGTTATTATTATAATAATAATAATAATAATAATAATAATAATAATAATAATAATAATAATAATAATAATAATAATACAGTGGTGATTGCCTTAAATGCCGTCGGCTTAGTGTCCGTTTTGTTTAAATGCCTGCTAATTTGGTGAAACGGAATTATTTCTCTTTAAAATAAACTCTAAATGCCCGTTTTTTAAAAATGGATTTCGGCTAATTTACCTCTCTAAAAGGGTTGAGAAAGAAGAAAAAATTTTAACTAAAAATTTTGCAGTCAAAAGAATTGATTCATCCCCTGTTTGTGAGATTGTTATTTGACATTGCCCTGAATAAATATCAATAAATCTCACATTTGCTCCACCCTTAATCCAGCAGCCTCTTCCTATGTCCCTCAAACTGTTTTCTCTTCATATAGCATCCAATCAGCTTCTTACAACTGTCCACTTCAAATTGGCTGTTGAAAAGGACAATTTTAATTGTCCGGCAGTTGATAATCACCAAAGTAAGTCAAGTAGGCTCTGCCCACTTCAATCACACATACCCACGATATGTAAGGTCGTGTGGCCCAGTCCCCCTGAGCTTTTGATTTTACACAAACATCTGTCGCCTTTGATTACATCCTTCTTTGAAGTCACTCAACATCTACCTTCTATTCTCACACCCTGTAGACTGGACCATGAGCCAGGATGTCTGCCTGGTATAATGAATCGTGAGGATGAAATTCTCATGGAATGGTGTATCGGTGTTAGAAGTTAGAAGTTCAGCGTACAATTTTCATAGAGAAATCAGAAGAGCTTGAACTGAGCAGCATGTTAAAATGTTTAAATCAGTTGAATGCACACACACACTCATTCGCGCGTATGTGATTTCTCTCAGGGTGTGTGAGAGTGTTTGCATGTGAAGTAAAGTAGTCTTTCAGAGCTTCAGAGTTATCACAATTTCTATAATGCTATACAGACAATAGCAATTTTTGCTGCCCTTTTGATAGAACGAAAAGTACTTTTTAGATCAAACAGACCCAGCAACCCAATCACTGCTTGGTGGACAGAAAAGAAAAAATCTCAACCTCACCCAGATTGATTCTAACTCCTCTGCTTGCAAAGCAAGTGCTCTACTCACTGAGCGTTCGAAATCCCCTGACTCATTCTGTGAGTATGTGTCTGTGTGTGTGGAGAGAGAGAGAGAAAGTGTTTTTGTGTGTGCACGTCAAAAGTCTTTATTCTTGATCCGGTCGCACCACTTTATAAATATTGGCGGCCAAGCAATACATAAGTTTAGTCTTGTAACACTGTCAAGCGTAGTCAATGACCAGGCAGATTACAATGATCGTAAAACTCTGGCCCTTATGTATGGCCTTAGGTAAGGCGCTCAAAACACATTCACCCCAATTGCAGGAGATGTAAATAAGTAGATACCAAACTTTATACAGTAAAATTGTTAAATGTAGCAACAAAAAGGACTCCTAGCAGACAACTTAAAGTGTTTGAAATGTTAAAAATAGCCTGCTAGTTGAATGAACTAAGCACTGTGGAACACAATAATCATTAGACCTGTAAATTCTCAGTCAATTAACTGAAATCAGTCAATTCGTCAAATGCAAATATTTTAAAAAAGGAAGGAAAGAAAGAATTCATGAATCGTATTCGAATGACCATAAAGTAATTAGGGATGTTCCACAGCGCTAAGCATAGCTCATGGACCGTTTATATTAACGATAGCCAAAGCTAAGCGACACTTTTTAGAATTGCCGTGTCTCAACACATCCCAGTTTATTTTCACACAGCATTTGTGAAATTATTTTTTCACTTTCCAAACCTGTCGTGGTCCCAATGGTAGCCAATTTTAACTGAGCCGCTGAGCGATAAATTTCACTGTTTGGTCTAAGCCAAACTTGACCACATTTACCTGGAGGAAAGTAAAAGTATGAAAAAGGTAAAATGCTAAAGCCGGAAGTGCGTTATGTAGACACCATCAAATTGAAAGTTAGGGATTGGTACAGTACATCTCGATTGCCTCACATTGTAAACAAACTGGATGATCGTTTCTAGTTTCTTCACTGATTTGGTACCTAATTATAAGGAACAATGGTAAGTAGCCGAATTAATCCCCGCGGAAATTAGTTTTCTGCCATTGTTTTACTCAAGCGAGCTTGCTGCTTACTATTCATTACGATTCTTTGGATTTTTCCACAACAATGAATTACGAAGAGTTTCAGTTTCAGTCAATTTTTATAGAGCTGATTTACAGGTCTTTATCATTGTGAATCAGTTGAAATGCGTGATATAAGTGTTAATATATGTAATTATCTTGCTTTTGATCAACTTCGTCTAAATACCCCTTCTGCCTAAATGCCCGGGGGTTTTTTCTGCTTCCCATCCACCGGTCATTTAGGCGATCACCACTGTGATAATAATGGTAAATGATAATGATAATAATTATTATTATTATTATTATTATTATTATTATTATTATTATTATTATTATTATTATTATTATTATGATTATTATTATTATTATTATCATTCTTCGTCTTCTTCTTCTTCTTCTTCTTCTTATTCTTCTTCTTCTTCTTCTTCTTCTTCTTCTTCTTATTATTATTATTATTATTATTATTATTATTATTATTATTATTATTATTATTATTATTATTATTATTATTATTATTATTATTATTATTGTTTCTGATTGTACATTGTGTTTCAGTTTGATATCTGATTTGAGTGAAAAACTACAGGTCTTTGAAAGTAAGTGGAAAGATTGGAACTGTTAAATGCTTTTAACTAGAACGAAGTGAGACTATTAATATTGATACAAGTGCAGAATATTAATTTTTTGGGAACAGATTTCTGTAAAATCACTTAGAGAAGTTTTGCAATAAAATTCAAACGACTCTCACACTCTGAATGATCTTTTTTTTAAATGATAAATTGAAATATCCAAATCTATAACAGTTTTATAATTTTTCCTGACCTTAGTATTGTTCACTTTTGAACATGCATAAAGACAAGCAAATGAAATGCTCAATTTTGATAAACTTTTCATTTGATCCAAATATCTTAATCTCTCAAGTATTACCAGACTTTTGTGGCTCAGTTATTTAAAGTTCAATAATGTTTGTAATGCTTTAATGACTTGTTTCATTTAAAATGTGAACAAATGTTTTACCTACTTAATGTTTGTCATAAAAACTTTTAAGATTATAGGACAGAGCATAAGAACTTTCCTAGGTTGGATGTGTTCGACTTTATCTTGTATTTGTTCCCACTGATTTGTGATTATTTACGATTACGTTTATATCAGGTGACAAGCGATATGTTCTTGAAAATCTCAAAAGAGCAACAGCTGAAATAGAATATGCAAAAGAAAGGGAGGAAAGGATGAAATCTGAGAATGAGGTGAGTTTGTATTTTTCAATTCATTAAGTGGTTTCTTTCATGCTCACTATTTAACGTGTGTGCTGAAAGAGGTTGAAAAATTATAAAATCAACATTTATTGACCTTTTGATATACTATGTTGTAATATATCCGTTATATGGATGCAATCATAGTTATATTACTATGATTATTGAGTTGACGGTTATTGGTGGCATATCAATGTATTTAGATATTAATCACATTAATGGAAAATCAGATTGTGAAATAAAGAAAAGAATAGGTATGGCGAAAAATGCATTCAACCAGCGGCATACAATTATGAAAAACAGGAATATTAGCATGAAAACAAAAAGCAAAGTCCTGGATTGCTATGTACTGTCTGTGCTGCTATATGGTTGTGAGAGCTGGACCATAAACAAGACCATGGTTAAAAGACTGGAGCAGTGGAAATGTGGTTTTACAGAAGAATGATGAGGGTGTCATGGATGGAAAGGAAAAGAAATGAAGAAATTTTAGAAATGGCAAACAGAAAAAGATCACTGATAACAAAAATCATCAAACGCCAAATGGAATTTTTAGGACACATTATCCGCCACCCCGGTTTGGAAATACTCGCCTTGACTGGAAAGATGAATGGAAAAAGAATAAGAGGAAGACAAAGAATAACGTATTTGAAAGGGATAAGAACTTGGACAGATGAAGCTGAGAAAGGTGGCGCTGCTTTAATAGAATTGGCAAGAGATAGATCAGCTTGGCGGAAGATGACCTCCGACGTCTGCTTCAGATATGGAACTACATGAGATGAGAATCACATTAAAATTCCCTTGATGTTTCATCAGATATTAAGAATATACAATTGTGAGTTACATGCTTTTATAACATTTTTATTCTTTCTTATTTTAACAGGGTGCTTTGTCTCGCATTAAGACTTTGGAAGAGAATATTGAAGTAGAGAGGGCTTCTCATTTGGAGACAAAATTCAATTCGGAAATTGTGCAGGTAGTTTTTTGAAGAATGTTTAAACTGCCAAAGCAACATTTGAAGTCCAATTATATTTGATATTGATTTGTTCAGGATTTATAGAATTTCCATTAATTTTGTAAAAGTATTGTCGTTGATGGTTTTATGAAGTGACACAAGCTCTTTTGCATTCATAAAAAAAAACCCACAAAAATTCATAAAGGGAGACCAATCAATTGTAGAAACTCAACATTGGTGGGGTAAGAGGAGACAAAGCTGTACAAAGCAGCTTTTAAAATTACGTTTCGTAGTTGATCAAAATAATATATTACCACATTTACACTCATTCCATCTTCACCACGATTGTATTTTCAGCTGACTCTTATTTTTATTTTTTATGTTTGAATGAGAATCTAGTTTTACTCATTGTTTATATTGGTCATCTTTTTCTATTACTTTCCTAGCTTCGTGTGAGAGATTTAGATGGAGCTATCGAAGTGGAAAAATCAGCCAATACCGAAGCCAACAAAGCTATTGAAAGACTCACCTTACAAAACAGGTTAGAGGCATTTATTGTAACCACTTATTAAATATATAATGTTATGAAAGAGGATGAAGATAATAGAATTGAATTATTTTACCAGAACAAACTATTAAAACTGCATTGCTCATAACAGAATCAAATATATGTCTTAACTCATAGGGAATTGGAGCAAGTTTACGACCAAGAAAGAAAGACTAGAAAGGAGCTCAATACCAAAATTGACAAGTAAGTAATGTCTCTCTCTGATTTAATTTTATGCTGTGCTCTTTTAATAATTCAGAAAACAAATATTTGGTTATGATAATGCATTGACATTTGCATAAGACAAAAGAAAACTGAATGGGCTAATAATTTACTGTTAAGAGATCTGAAATTGTGTTTCATGGGACAACACTCATTTCCTCTCAGAGGAAATAAGATTCAATGTCCATTACATCTAACATGTCATCCATGTGCATAAACAGTTCCTTTAATTAAAAAAAATTGCCACTGTTGCATGCAACTATTATATGGAAAAATTGTATAAAACTGAACTGGATAGTTTGTTTTCTTACGGAGAAAAGGGATAAAGTCCGGCTTTGGTTCATAAGTCAAGACTAAAAGTCTCACCAAGTTAGTCTATGGTAGACTTAGAAAATTTGAGCTAAATTGTGCAGCAAATTACCCATTTTTCTACTTATTTCATATCTTGATATTATCAACATAAGTGCCTGTTCAACTCACTTTTTTGAATTGATATTCACCCCAATATCTGAACTTACTCAATGTCTCAATTGTCTCTATGTGACATGTTTGTGTTGAGAATATTATGGCTATTAAGCTTAAATGCTGGCTAACAAACTAAACTCCCAGCGTTTGTGTGTTGAACCCATGGCCTCAAAAAGTTGGGAGAGCGGTTCAAAATAGGCACGTGTTTGGTACCACTTTTTTTTTAGTGGTGGGTGGCTTCGACTGTAGAGCTACCCTCTCCAGGCCAGGTGGAGTTGTCTTACCAGTAAGGCCGTGGATTCAAGCCCCCATCGCCGTGAAGTTTTTAATTCTCTATTGTCTTCTGGCACTTTTCTATTCACTTTATTTCTTGTTATTAGCAAATTACCCATGACTTTATGACATTATGTCTGCACCAAACAGTGTTTTGTTGTGCGTTGGATCAAGTAGACAACTCTTAAGTATGACAAGCAAGGAGAAGTCATATTGAAGACTGATATGTGTTTCAACAATTCTTTTTTGGTGCCATAAAAACAAAGTTGTATGAATCAAAGAGGGAAATATTGGTTTAGACAGAATATGAAAAAAGAAGGAGGGGGGGGGGTGCTCTTGAAAGATGAGGGTCACTTCGAAAAAAAATAAAAAAAGATTATGTTTAACCATTTTAAATAACAAATGCTTAATACTGATAGTCAAACGTTCAGAAAGTTGAAGTTAACAAAATGTAAGGAATGCTGTAAGTATCTTTTTTGTAGATTATTTATTGTGTTTTTTTTTATCAAGTTACATTTTATATTGTCTTTGTAATGTTTATTTTATAGGATGGAAAAGGAGAACATGACAGTCAAGAGACAGTTGACGTCTGAAGTGGAGGACAAGAAGTCAGTTATTGGAAACCTTTCTAAGGAGCTAGAGAATCACCAGAAAAACTTCAATGAGTTGAAAACAGAGCTGAGCAAGGTTAGTGGTTTCCTTTACCAGTCAGAACTTATTTTAAGTGCTCATTTGACTCATGATATTCTGATATTGCAATTTGAAATTGAAATAGATTTTCCATTTTTTCGAATACAGGCAGTCGTTTGGGAGAGGGATTCGTGTTAGGTCATGAAATGTGATGCTGTGCCAAAGATATTATTTTAATCTGGAAACTTATTATTATCCCATTGCTATATTCACAGACACATTATTTATTTAATACTGAACACATGGACACAAAATACAAAGTATGAGCTTTTTGCCTATACAAACAAAATGTTGTTAAAAACAGTCTTGACTGTGGTAGAATATCTCTGGAGTTGAAAACGATGACATGCAATAGCTCTCATGTTTCTGCATTAATTTTTTTCAGGCCAAGAAGAGACAACTATTCCTGGAAGAGACCTATGGAGGATCCATCAAGGAACTTGAATTTTTAATGCACACTTTCCACTTTGATGATAAAAAGCTCAGTACGTCTATTCGTCTATTGAATATTAATTGTGGTTTTCACGAAAAAAATATTTTGTTGTGTGTGGAGATTTTTTGTTTGTGAAATTTTGTAGGTTAAAATATGAAATTGATAATTGATTTTAATCAATTTGTAACATCTAGTTGGAACTTGTTTTCAGAGAGTTCATATTTAATGTTTTGTCTAATCCAACTAAGCCTACAAAACTTAAAACTTAATGATGCTATTCTATGTCTAAGTTTACTGGACTAATCATATCATCCATTTTAAAAAATTGATTAGAAAAAGGACAGATTTTTAAAAGGAAGTAACATTTTACCGCATTAACTGTTGATGAAGTATGATATTTGTATAAAGTCAGCTGTGCTGACCAAGTTATAACCGTAGGTGAGTGATATATTGATATGTTGTCATTTCAGGGATGGCGAGCAGGAAAGAAGAGCCACCATTAGGTGGGGTTAAGGGAAAAAAGCCACCCCATAACCCATCAGTCACTGTAGAAAACTTCAAACAGATGCTGATACAACTGAAGAAGAAACTAGACACACAGACAGAAGAGGTTTGTCGTAGATTTCTTTTATGTATCTTTACAATCACGATGCATTTCAGTTAACTGGCTGGGTTGGGTTCCTGGCCTCCCATAGAGGGTGGGAAGGTACTCACTGTGTCTTCTATCCCCCTGTATCTGTTTTCCAACATGCTCTCTTGTATTTGTCTTGGAATGAGATTACTTGGTTTTGTCCTGGCCCTGGCCGGATACCCTAGCTGGGAGGGAAACAGTCAAGTGTATACTTAGAGTTTTGGGAAATGATGTTTTTTTTCCTTGTAAATCATTTCTCTATTATGTACTTTATGTTTAATTTATTTATATATACATATAGAGTGGAGCTTTACTTCATTTGAAATAAAGAAACTTTGGTATTGTATTTGGCAGTGTGTTTATAATACATCCTAATATAATTCTAATCAGTTATTTATTTAGAACTATACAATATGTAAACACAATGCCAAATAAATCCCAATTCCTTTTTCTTGTGTGTGGAAATTCCTCTTTCGGCATTGAAATTCGTACCAGTGGTGTCTGAAATTCCTGTGAGCCAAAATTAAAGTTGGCGTCTCTGCAAGTGTCATAACACATGACTACATAGCTACACAATTTGTGTGGTTTATAAGGTAGTTGGCTTTTTTGAGGTTTTTTTTTTTTGAATATATAATATTCATATTTCCAATTTTTCCAGCTAATTAAAGCAAAGAAAAACATTGAGAGATTATCAAAAGACGTGGACTCGAGCAAGGAAATGTTGAAAAATAAGGATAAAACAATTGAGGTGAGTATAATTGCTGGCATATGCCCAATGGTGATGGTGTTTTTTTATGTGTTTTATTTTTTTGTTTGTTTTTTAAATTTTATTTATTCTTTTTTTTTTTTCAAACAGAGGGATCAATTTTATAAGTGAGGTAGGAAACAACAATAAACAAATGTCACAGGTTTTACAAATTAGATCTATTTTACACGACTAAAGAAAGAAAAAAAAATTAATGTTTATTTATATAAATGTTTTGAATTTTTCTGTTTTATTTTTCTGTGTTTTTTCTTTTTTACGTTTCTGTGTGTGTCTATGTGTGTGTGTGGTTTAATCTTTTTTTGTTTGTGTGCGTGGGGGGGGGGGGGGGGGGGGGGGGGGGCGTTATGTTTTTACAAGTGTACTGTAAGAGGTGTATTATCAAATAATTCAGGGGTTTTATGTTGTTGTTTTTTTCCCTTTGGTTCACTATACCCTCCTTCAGGACACGCAGAAGAATTATACCAAGATGGCTAAAGACTTGAACAAATCAAGGGCTAACTATACTGAGTTAGAATCCACCATTGGTAAATTGAGGGCCAGTCTTCAGACAAACACTTCTAACCAGACTAAGGACAGGAACCGGATACAAGAACTCTCAGAGGAGGTGAGTCATAGCACATTTCATTTTTGCTATTTGGAATAGCTTTAATTATACGCTTTCAATTTTTATAGAATCTTTATCCCTTCCCTTCAGATGCAATTGACAGTACTGCGAATCTTTTGGGTTTGTCTTGTTTTTCTTTATCTATTTTTTTTGTATGTTATATATCTATATAAGATTATTTTTTTAAAAAGCCATGAAATAATAGTGCTCAACTTTTTGATAAAAGGAGCTATTTATAAAATATTTCAAGTATAATTATTATCATCTTCTACAATGTTGTTTCGAGTATTTGCTCTCATCATTTCAAGTATAATTACAATCAACTTCTAATGAGAGCGAATGCTCGAAACAATATTGTAGAAGTTGATCATAATTATACAAGAAATGATGAGAGTGAATGCTCAAAACCATATTGTAGAAGTTGATCATAACTAAACTTGAAATATTTTATATATACAGTATCAAATTTCACTAGGGAGAATTCTATATGCGGTTGAATAGCATCATGCTACTGTGATTATTTTTAGGCTTTTATAATACAATATATTAACAAATAAGACAAGTTTACCTTTTGAAAAACCTTCAAGAAAAAAAGATGTTAATCTCATTTATGTTTGACAAACAGTACCTTTAAAATTGCTGCTTACATAATTTCTTTTGTCTTAAAACCTATTTGCAGATAATGAAATTAGTCAAACGTCACAAAACAGAGGAAGAGGTGAGAAAAAGCTGAATATTATCATATACTCTGGGGGGTTTTAATGGTCTTTTACGAGTATTAATCATATTTTTGAGCTAAGTTAAAGCAAGTTAATGGTAAAATAATCAAGTTGAGAAAATTATTATTATTTATTTATTAATCTTTTCTTACAGAAGATATTTAATCTCCACATTCTGTCCATTCATCTTTTTTCACTCAAGCATGGCAATGATAAAGTTTTACCTGTGATCCTCAGTTAATAGACAAGTTTTATCTTCAGACAACAGTGTTAAAAGAACATAAACATGAACTGACACAGGGGAAGAGTGTTAAGTGATGCAAAGGGATTCCAGATCAACAACTCATATATATTTATTAACAACCATTGGATACAGTCGTAAATCACTTAAATAAGACTAAATTAATGAAAAGGATATATTCATGAAATGAAATAAATACAATATCCCCATTAAGTGCACTGACCCTAATGATTGCACCTCACTCTCAGTTCTATAAAAAATCTATTTAAGTGTAGAATTAGTAAAAATAACGTCTTTCTTCACTGTCTGCATGCTGCGCTTTGCTACTCACATATGTCAAAAGAGTTGGAGTCTTATCGGTTCAGTTGGGGCATGGAGGCCTTTTTAATTTTTTATTACTTTAACTCCATGTTGACTCTGTAGTAAACTACTTAGTTCTATTTACAAAGAGGGCTGTTAATAGGGTCAAGATCATACACCAGTTACCCTTCATAGTTCATCTTTACTTCAATGTGTCTGTAACAATTGTCGCACACCCTTATTACTAAATATTCTAGGTGCATAGGAATAATACATTAGATTATTTTATGTATTTTTCAGCATTTATTTTGCACTCTCTCTGGCTCTTTCACATACACAAACTCATTCAGAGAAATGTGTGTGTGTATAATTCAATTACTACAGTAAAATCATTATTTTTCTGTTTTTCAGGACAAGATTGCTTTCCTACACAGCCTTTACCAAAGACTCCTATCTGGCCATATTGTCATTCCAACCAAAGATCGAGGCTTTAATCAGTTTTCATGGTTAGATTTAACTGAAGTTGTCTTTGAACAAGTGACAGCTCTCATTGACATGGTACACACTTCTGATGAGAAGGTAAGTTTGTAACTATAATAATTTACCTCTATCGCTTTCAACTTTTGTAAAAATACTTGATGTCTTTTACAAAATCATTCCTCATTAATATCCTTATATTAGCATTTCTCAAATGTTATTGTTTTGGGAGATGATTTTTTTTTCCTTGTAAATCATCTCTCTGTTATGTACTGTTATATATTTTGTTTTGAACATATGATTTGTAAAAACATTTGATTGTATTCCTCTTAGTGGGATCTTATGCTTTTGTCTAGATGAGACTTTTAAGTGATCTCAAACTTACACTGATAGTGTGCTTTTGGACTCTACATCTTCCCTATTTGAACCAGTCCCATTTGCTAATAATAATGATAATAATAATAATAATAATAATAATAATAATAATAATAATAATAATAATAATAATAATGATAATGATGATGATGATGATGATGATGATGATGATGATGATGATGATGATAATAATAATAATAATAATAATATATACTTTATTCATCCAAAAAAATGGAAATTCGTTTACAGACGTGGCATGAATAAAAATGTATAAACACAAAGTTGAGAATCTATGGCGACAATGTATACATATATATATATATGCAAATGCACAAAAATGTAAAAAATATACAACCAAGAACCAATAGCGACACTTTATATATTAATTTGATAAATTGAGATAGACCATACCGAACTTGTGTGTGTATATTTTAAAAAATAGTATTTAAATTAAATCACAGTTGTTTATTAAAAATTCGAACACCATGTGGCAAAAATGAATTAAGGTGACGTGTTGTCTTACTTTTTCTCATGTCCTTTTAATTGTAAATCTAAAATGACCTAAATGTGTCGCAAGTGCCGTAAAACCCCGAAGAACAAATAGCATTGTACGATAAATAGTTGTTGCCTCATGAGTTGTGACTTGACTGATCCTCATTCATCGTTTAGGACTGTATCAAAATTGAGTGGGTGCTTGAGGGTTCAATTTTAGAGGCAAATTTAGGTATTGTTATGTATACCTGTTCTTTCATAGTAAAGATTGAATATTTTATTTTATTTATTCATTGCTTATTTTACTTCTTTTTTTTTTTTTTTTTTTTTCAGTTGAAACATAATTATGCGTCGTCAAAGAACCAAGAGGAAGCTTTTGCTTCATTGAAGCAAGGTCATGAAGAACAAATCACCAAATTAACAAATATGGCCAGAGAACGAGAGTCTGCCTGGCAAAGACAAAAGGAGGAATTAGAGCAGCATTACAATGAAATGATATCAGATTTACAATCACAGTCTAAGGTAAATTAAATATTTCCTTCAAGTTGTGATGTTTCAGGGGGCAGAAAGGCAGGCATGAAAAATTAGTTATTCTATTGACTTAAATGTCATTTTTCTTTTTCATGTGGTATTAGAAAATCATGACGAAGACTCACTCTTCGATCTGATTAAATAGGCATATAATCTTAATCTGTGTCTTTGCGGTGCTCATGAAATTAATACTTTTGTAATTTGTCTCCTTACTTTTAAAAAATAATGATTTATGATAAGCTGGTGGTCCACTGTTTTGTGTTTGTTGGATTTTTTTTTTGGTTTGTTTGAGTCCTCCTTTGTTTTGTTTTGTTTTTGTTTTTTTGTTCTTTTTTTTTTTGGGGGGGGGGGGGTTGTATGTTTTTTTAACTATTTTTTTTTTTTGGTCTTGATAAGAATAATTTGGAATAGCATCCAGATGCTGTTTATGAATCTTTGTGATTTGCTAATTGTAGTATCATGCTGGTCCTTTAGGATATCAAAAGTAATAAACAAAAATTAATTTAACAATTTTTAAAAATAACAAAATACCAAACACGGACCGTTATGAATGATTGATCCGGTTTTTAGATAATGTATTTATAATTTCATTGGTTTTTTGTTGTTGGCTGAAGAAGGGTTTTGAGCCTGAAATGTTCCATGTTTGGTATTTTGTTCTGTTTTTTTAGATGTTATATTCATTTTTGTTTATCACTTTTTACAGTCCACAGCTTCTAGCAACTTAGTATCACTTTAGGACGTCATAGGTTAGCAATAACAGAACCCAAAAATGTTTAAAGTGTAACCTGCTATGATTTTCCATCACATTTGCTCAAAACGGTAGTGTGTTTATGAAGATTGTGCTGAACATTGAATTCATCATATATTTTTTTTTTAAATTTAAATTTGGGCTTAATTTTTACTTTTTATTGATAATAATGAATTTAGTTTCCCTTGCCGCCAAAGAGTAAAATTTCGTTTTTCTGATCATTTTAACTTTTATTAAGCTTATGGTATCTACTTCATTCTGACGTGATACTGAATCGAGGCTGTAGGTCACAATTACAGTCAAATCTGCTTTAATGGTCATAACAACAACTATTATGTCACCCCCGTAATACCTTACATTGTTTTCAATATTATGAAAATCTTGTTTTTAACTTTGGTCTGAGAAAAAAAAAACATTTTGAAAAGAATTCTAAAATAAATATAAAGGAGTTTGAAGCATCATCACTTTTCACAAAGAAGAAATCTCTTCAAACCTAGCCTACAACTTAAAAAACTACGTCAGGCATTATATTAAAAATTCTTATTTTTCATACAAGTCACATTAATAGCAGCCAATTTTCATTGCAATTTTGAGTGACTATTATGGACAAAAATTAACTGTGCATAAGATTTCTTATGTATTTCATGTAATTGAATTAGATTTTCATATTTTACTTTTCCAATAAAATAACAGAAAAACCAAGCCATTGCAGATCAAGCTTGGGAAAAGGTTCGAGCTACGGGAAGTGTTCAGCAGGGATTGGAGTCAGAAGTTGTGGAACTCAGGAGAGAGTTGGCAGAATCACAGGTATGATTGTCAGTAATCTTCAGTTATCAATTATAACCTTGTGTTTATTTATTTACCAGTCATTTGTGTGATATTTTAGACTAAGACAAAACTGCTATACACTTCCTGCTAGGGTAGAATAGGGAGAATTGCTTGAAAAATGTATTCATATTGAAGTGAAGATCGCCATCATTTCTAGACAGAGGTATAAACTTAAGATTTAATCTCAAGCTCAAAACAAACAAGAATATTTATTTTCTTTACTTGGCAACTGTTGCCTGAAACTTATTTTGTAATTTACGGGTTTGACATCATGGCCATGGTAAGAGAAAAATATGAATTAGGTAAATAATGCAAATCAGTTATTTATATTCCCTCTACCTCATGATTTGCAGAGGTTTGTAAGTTCTCTTTTATTTTTCTTTCTTCAGGTCTTTCTACTTTTTATTTATTTGGGTTCGCCTAGTTTTTTATTTTATGTCTGTGCAAGTTGCTTGCAGTTGTTATGCTTATTATGATTGATTTAAATTAAAATTTATTTGTTCTCATCATTCAAAATGTCATTTTCCTGAGTTTATCAAGAATTTCAAATTTCCCAAAAGTCAACTATTTTTTTAAAATCTATGAATGCATAGCTAATACTGAAAACTCCTATAATAAGAGCCAAAAATACAGAAATGAAAGAAGATGCATTTTAATATTTTCCTCAGGTTCAAGCATCTTCTCTGTTGTCAGCATGCGCCTTACTGAGCGGTGCCTTATATCCTCTCTATACCAAGGCTGCCATGCTATCTTCTCAGCGTCACATTCTTGAAGAACTCTTCTGTAATTGGGAAAATTGCAGAGACAGAGCCATGTACTTGTGCTCTGTTCTCAGTTCTGGCAGGGAAAGTGAGCAGGATCAGCCAGAGAGAGACAATAGATTCCAGCGGAAGAGAAGCCCAATCCTGAGATTCCGCATGGGAGTCATTGCTGTTTTAGCAGCCAATCGGCTGGCTTACCTCGGCTCTTGCTGTAAAAAGTGCTTTATCACATATAACTCTACAGTGAATCAAAATGGACTCACTGTTTCCACGGGTGGTCTCTCAGATGAGGGAAGGAAACTCACAGGTAACAATTCTTGGCTGATTTTGTGATTTTTAAAAAAACAAATCCTTTTTTTTTGTTGTATTTTTCATCTGAGACCTTTTAGCTAATTCTCTTTACACTTCATATTTTCCTTTCTAAATCAAATTTTCTTAGCATTTCAAATCAGCGTAACAAAGAAGTGGATTATTTGTTTCAGTGAATAAGCTAAACATTAGAGAGTATGCTGATGATGTCACGCATATATCATCCATAGTTGCTTCCCTTGAAGTGAGACCATTGTAACTTCCGATCGCGTTGTTTACATTGGGAACTTCAACTGATTGTGGCCAAGTCAACACAAAACTGTCAAAATGCTGAGGATCATGCTGTCTATGGATGCAATAAGTGCACACAGAAATATGTAAAGTTAATAAAATACTAATAAAAGGATAAAATTACCCAAGAATAAATCAGTCCATGGGTAGTAGGTTACACAAGATGCGTCAACATTCATGTTGATGTCATGGCCGAATGGGTAAAGTCGTCTGTGTTAGAAGGCATGTCGAGATTGATGCTATGTGTTCAAATCCTGGCTCCACCACTTTTTTTTTCTTTCTTTTCTAGCGACCGTTCCAAAGGATAAATGCCCTCCATTTTTTTTCTTTTAAATTTTTTTCTCTCCTTGGATTCTTTCTATAGAATATTGCAAATTGTAATTTTCGTACCAACTCTGATCTCAAAATGTGCATACTAAAAGAAAAGATAAATTAAAAAAAAAAAAAAAAAAAAAAAAAAAAAAAAAAAAAAAAACAAAATTCAGAGGGTAGAAAAAAAATATACGTAAATATATTATAAAAGATTTTGCTCAGAAACAATGTAATTGAGGCGAAAAAGGAGAAAACAGAAAAAAGAAGAAAAAAACTTGTTAAGAAACAACATTACAATCCGAGACATTAACAGATAAATAAATGAATAAATAATCTCAATGAGAAACACGGATCAAATTATCAGAGAAAAAAAATTATTTAAAACATTAAAAAACGACAAACAAAAAAAAACTAATGGAAAATAAAAACAAATTTAAGAAATTCATGCTCACAAACGGAACAAGGCCAAACAAAAAAGGGAGAAAAGAATAGACTATCTTGTTCAAAAAAAAAAAGAACAAAAATCAGAAAGAGAGGTTGTTATTTGTTATATGCGTATCCTGATGGGATGATATTGTGTAATCAGGAATTGAAGTATTTTGATTCTTCTAATATTTTTACAACATATTTTGAGAATGACCAAGACCCAAATGATCACAAGTAATTTGATTAATTCTTTGTACCCTGTTTCGATGCTCGTTTATTTTACAGCTGTGAACTCAAGTATTTGTTATGAGCCCAATGAACCTGCCACAGGCTTTGGTCCTTTCTCACAAGCGGAGAAAAAACTTGGAGCTTGGCTGACAAGTTCAGAACTGCTTGAGACTGTAATGGTTTCCATGACTGAACTCCAAGAATCATTAAGAATTAACAGAAATCAAGGTAGCTTGTAGTTTGTTTTTAATTTTTTTATTTTTTTCTTATTTCTTTTTTTTTTTTTTACTTATTGACAAAATCTTTGATAGAAGAAACAAAAAGAAGCTCTAGAATTGTAGTATATTATGTAATATAACCTTGAGACTATGATGGAATGTTTATTTGTGATTGAGTGGAAATCTGATATGACAAAAGATATCGTTGTGGAAAACATTTGGTCATTTCAAACTGGTTTGTTTTTGTTCATTCCCTCATCCCGCTCCTCCAAACCTAGTTATAATTATTATTAATTAGGCAATAGATAGTTATTAGTAATAATTATTTAGGTAAAACTCTGCAATTGCTGTTTCTACTTTCTAATTGCTCATTCATGTGTAATTTTATTCATTGTTGACAGATGGCAGTTCAAAAAATAAAGTTAAACTAAGTCATTGACTTAAAGACTTATTTTTAGCCAAATGAGTAATGATATGCAGATATAACTTAAATCAAAGCTTTGATACATACACAACTATTCTGCTTTTTATATTTCTATTGCGTATGTAAATTATGGAATTATTTAGACTTTTCTAGATATTCATTTGATGTTTTTAAACTTACCACAAAAATATTATACTTAAATTTGTCTCTGTTAAAATTGGTCTTTTTTCGTTATCTTTTCAGATAATCCAACTGAAGTGAAACTTGTTTTGAATGCAGCTCGCACATCATTTACCAAATATGTTGACCGTCTGGCTCTCTTCTTCCCTGCATCATCATTGCCTGTTCATTCATCTGTCAGGGAGAGGACCTCACTTCTACGCAAACTGGAGCGGCCTCTCTCCCACCATCTCAGAAACATATCTTTTACCTCGAAAGGAAGTCTCATTTCATCACAGGTAAGGAACGTCATGACATGATTTGTAGTTCTTCTTAAGAGCCATGAGACCCTTGGAACAGAAGTTTACTCTGTTAATGAAGTATAAACCAGATCATTTAAGTTGCTAATTACCTTCTGGATAAGACCTATTGCCATGTACTGTATATTGTACCCATCAATCAATAACTTCTGGGTGGACTGTAGGCCAGAAAAAAGAATTAACAATGCAGAAGTCCAGCACTCTACTAATTAAATCATTGGGATCCTTGGCGTCATTTGAATTTCCATAATATAGGTGATTGATCTCTAAATGTTAGATTAAAAAGTAGTAATAATGTTCATTTATAATGTGCAGCTTACCCCCTTAGGATGGAGCTCTTGTCGTTTTTACAATAATGAGACTTAAGCATCCAAAAATACATACATTTATAATTCTTAAGAAATCTCATCTGATCAAAAGCAGATTTGCAACGTGAGTCTTAAGGTTCTTTTTAAAGATGTTCATAGATGAATTTCATAGAAAATGTGGCAAGTCATTCCAGACTACGGGATTGAAATGTGAAATACTTTCTCTCCTGATTTTAGTCTTAAATAAAGTAAACGTAGTGGGATTGCTTTCTGGATATCATCTCATTTATCTAGTTATTTTTTTACCAATTTATTTATTTGTTACAAAATTGTTTAATATAATATTTTTAACATTTTGATGTGCAGCACGAGGCAAGGCTTTCTATAGGTAATATAAGAATTTTTTAAAAGTTAGGTTTTTTTGGCCACGTTTATAAAAGCATTAAGAGTTTTGCCTAATGTATGATTTGTTGTTTGATATTCATACTTCGATTTGATGTGGTTTTCTTTTTTTTTTGTTACTTTTTGAAATAATCATATGAATAGTTTTTTGTTTTAATCGTGTCTGGTAATGAACGGAATTTGGTGTCATACATTTACAAAAATTTTTTTGCAATTTGCAGGAAGTCATGAGCAGTTTACAAAATCACATATTGGATTTGACACAGCGACTTCATTCAGCTGAGAAAGAGAGGCGTCACCTTCTATCTGATCTGAATGAGTTGAAGCAGCAGATTGGGGATGAAAATATGTCATTGCAAAACTCTTCAGATAAACAGTCTTCCAATAAGGTGTGTTGTCTATTAATTAATTAGGGTTTTGATTTCGATTTTTATCCCTTGGTGTTTAGTCGTTTTAAAATAGTCGTCACTTATGGTCATCTGTTATCCATGAGCAGAGAACAGAGTAATGAAAACCTTAACTCATATTTTATACTATACTTGTATCTATGTTATTGACAATACCCCAATAATAAATCAATAACTCACTGAGATTGTTTTTACCTATTTGATTCTTCAAAGGGTACAAAATATGTGGCCATGGACAAGTTTGAGAAAGTGTGTGTGGAGCTATCTGGTGCCTTACGGCGAGAGCAAAAGGCTCAAGTTTTGCTACAAGAACAAAGTAACCAGCTGTCTGAGCTTACATCACGCCTAGACATGTGTGCCTCTGAAGGTGTTCACAAGGAGAAAAGTCTGGTTAACATTCAGGAGGTAACATGTCTATGTTCCATGTATGATTTCTAATTGACTTTGTTGTTGGAAGATTGGTGTTAAGAATATAATCCAGGTAATTTTGAAATTAGGAACGGAAAAAAAGATTTTGTGGTCAAAATTGGAAAATGAATAATTTTGTCTTTGGTGAATGCAGATATCTTTCTTCCTTTTTTTTTTTTTTTTTTTTTTTTTTTGACATTAAAAAAAATGTGTTTATTGACGTATCAAAAGGAGAACTAAAACTGATCATAACAAAATAAATACTTAGACATCCATTGTAGGTTTTCATCAAAATAAGAATGTCAATAAATCATTCATGCTATTATGTGCATGTTGTATTACAACAAAAACAGCATTCAAATGTAAAAAACCTCAACTGAACCCGTAATCAAAACCATGCTCCTTGTCTATGAGTTGATTTCTCTTCTAATTGAATTCACAGGACCGCTGGTGCAATATTGGGTTTTCCTAGTGAAAAACTATTTATGAAAATTCACATAGATATGATTTTTGCATGGGTGTACGCTCGATAGTGATGTCGTTTCTTCTTCTCTTTACTAGCCTATCCTGCTTCTTTGGTTTGTGATTGTATTTTTGACAGGGGATATTTTTTTTTCTGTAAATCTTCTGCCTGTTTGTTTTTGGTTATTTATAATTTAGCTCATGATATCTTTAGGTTATGATTTTGATTTACATTTGTACTATTTTTGTTAGATTGCTTGTTTTTTTGTTTCAGCGGTCTCTCATATAACCTCAATTGTGTTGGAAGAGACCTAAAGCAACAAACAAACAAAAAAAAAGATAAGAATTAATTAACTTAAGAAATTTACAATAGTTTCTATACATGTATTTCAAAGTTTGTCCTTAGTGGACTTAGTCAGAGTCCTAAAGTATTAGGATTAGTATTGCCTCCATCTGGATTCAACCTGTGAGTTATGAAATATGAAAGAGTTGGTTTCAAGGCTTATCTTTTTTTTTTTTTAACTTTAGTCTTTTTTTTTTTTAAATGGAAGTTTGTTTGTTTTTTGTTTTTTAATCAAACATTAAAGCAAAATTATATTTTTACTGCCTGACTCAAGAAATTGATTTAATTCTTTTAGGGCCTGACTGAAATGCAAAGCCATATGAGACACAAAGACCAGAACTTACGTCAGATCAGCAAACAACTAGCACATACTGAATATGAGAGGGACACCCTTCAAAGCAATTTAAAAGATGCAGAAAATGCATTAAGAACCGCTGCAAGGTTGGGTTGTTATTTTCTTCATTATATTTTTCATTTTTCAACTCATATACTCGTATTTAATTGTACATTTAGCTGTAGAATCAAATTACTATCCTTGTGATATCAATCTTCAAAAAGTTGATTCTTAAAACTTCTCAGTATTTTAGATATTTAGATCTTTATTCTCGTGATTTCATTCAGTGTGCATCTTTGATCACAGGTAAAGATCTGAAAAAGTGTGGATGTAACCGTGCCAGACGAAGCAAGAAAGAAAAATGCAAGAGAAAAAAAAACATCCCGGAAAATCAGCCTGTCCACTCAAGCCAGACTGATTTTTGGGATGTTATTCTTGTTTTGTTTTTGCTTTTCTTGCTTTGTCTAGCACTGTTTAATACACACTTTTTTAAGATCTTTATCTTACACTGCTCTTTAATTTGTCACTTTGTCAGCTTTGATCACATGAAATCAGCATTCTGAGGACAAGAAAATTAAGTATTCTACAGATCAACAATTTTTCCTCAATCATTTTTTTACTGGCACTGAAATGATCTATTGGTTTTAATAATAATAATAGTTTTTCTTCTGATTAGGTCCAAGGAAAATCATCTGCTTTTTTTTTTAAGTTTCTGTAGAAATATTTAGCCCGTTTCTATTTTAGTTCTTTGCAGTTGTCCATTTCATTATTTTTTCATCCTCAATTGTCTATGATTTTATTTTCTTGTCCTTTGATACAAAAAAAAAAATCTTAAATTATATATTTTCTTCCAACAGAGACAAAGAAATATTAGCTCAGTATATCAAAAACGTTGGAAGTGCCTTAGAAACAGTAAGTTAATTTAAAATGTTGTAGTAGGTTTCAATATGAAGTTTAAAATTATTTAAACAGAAAACAATTGCAGCAACAAAAAAACAAACAAAAGAATCAAAAACAAAGAAAAGAGAAGGATAGAAAATATTGATGTCATTGTGAATACGAAGTTTACATTTGGAAGCTAAGACAGTTCTCCACTCCCAGAATGGATCAACAATCTGTTAGCTACTCAAAATTGGATGTTGGACACACTTAGGCCAAAGATGATCTGTTGACATTGCTTTATGTCCAAGATCTCACAACCCCTTCCTAAAAGATTAGTTCATTGTGCTGTCAAATGTCCAACTTATATGTAAAACGAGTCTTTTCAGCTCTCAATGATATTTCATTAATCGCTTCCATGGTTGTAGAATATTATATATTATTGTAAATCGAGATCATCAACCTAACAATAATTGCCTATTTGGACAATAAAGATTATTATTATTAATATTAATATTATTATTATTATTATTATTATTATTATTACTATTATTATTATTATTATTATTATTATTATTATTATTATTATTATTATTATTATTATTATTATTATTATCAGATATAATATTTGTAATAGACCCAGCTACTCATTCACTGCTGGGTGATCTTGGAATTCTAACATGGCACAAAATTGATGAGATACTTTTTCATGTGAGTGTGTGTCAGGTGCTCTACCAGGGTTTAGTCTGCCGTGAAATGAGGTTTAATTTATTTTATTTTCTTTATTATATATAAGTGGACCGAGTCACCTGAAATTATCAAAGTAAAGTGACCTAACCTTATGGAAGCATTCCAAGGTTACTGGCTGACAAATATGTGTTGTTTTTTTTTGTAGACCTGTAAATTCTCAGTCAATTAACTGAAATCAGTCAATTTGTCAAATTCAAATATTTTTTAAAAGGAAAGAAAGAAATGAAGAAAGAAGGAATTCATGAATCTTAGTCAAATGACTGTGAAGTAATTAGGAATGTTCCACAACGCTACGCATAGCTCAAGGGTCGTTTATATTTACAATGGATATATTGCCAAGGCTAAGCGACGCTTCTTAGAATTGCCGTGTCTGAACACATCCCAGTGTATTTTCACACAGCCTTCGTGAAATTATCTTTTCATTTTCCAAACCTGTCGTGTTCCCAATGGTAGCCAATTTTAACTGAGCCGCCGAGCAATAAATTTCACTGTTTCGTCTAAGCCAAAATTGACCACATTACTTGGTGGAACCTAAAAGTATGAAAAAGTTTAATGCGAAAGCCGGAAGTGCGTTATGAAGATACCTTCAAATCGAAAATTCTATGATTGCTACAAGCACATCTCGATTGCCTCATGTTGTAAACAAACTGGTTGACTGTTTCTTCACTGATTGGGTACCTAATTATAAGAAACAATAATTGTAAGTAGCCTAATTAATTCCCACGTAAATTAGTTTTCTGCCATTGTTTTGCTCAAGTGAGCTTGCTGTTTACTATTCATCTCAAGTCTTTGGATTTTTCTGATACAAAGAGTTTTCTTGAGGTTCAGTTTCAGTCTCAGTCAATTTTTATAGAGCTCATTTACAGGTCTATTTTAAGATAAATGGTAATATAGTCATTACATGCATGATGTATTCATTAAAGATTTCATTCGGCTTAATTCCTTACTTTTTTCTTGATACCTTCAGGCCAAGAAACAGTTTTTAATCATCAGTGAACCCCTGCCCTTATCCAATGATATGTCACTCTCCCGTTTACTCCTGGATGCTGATCTCATTCCTATGGACATTGGCAAGACTGGGCCGGAACTCATTTCATTACAGGTAATGAAGAAGATCACAGTTACATGATGTCAGGACTTTATTGTAATTTCCATTATTATTAGCCAGGTGCCCATTTTACACTTGAGTATGGTGAGAAATTGTGATTAAAGAGACTTTTCCAAGGACTGAGTTTTACAATAATATTAAGTTATATAAAAAGAAATTGTGAAATTGTATACTTTCTTCTTTCTTTATATTGTAAATTTTAGTAGGTTTACGAAATATTTCTGTTCAGAACTTGGTTGGTGGATTCGTTGATGCTCAACACCAAGCTGTCAATAAAATCCGATCACTAGATGAAGAGATTGCATCACACAGGAATCACATTGAGTCCTTGAAGAGAGAATTGAGTAATGCTGTACAAAGGGAATTCAATCAACAAGTAAGTGGATTTTGTTTTGGGGGGAGGGGGTAGTTCTTTTTCTTTTTCTCTTCCCTTTTCCTTTCTGTGTTTTTGTTTGTTTTGTTTTTTCACTGACACTTTCAATGTTAATGGCTTGCATACATTTTTTTGGAATGGTCAAGGGTCAAAATAGATAATGATTTTATTTTTCTTGCAGTATTAAAAATGCTTAGACTGGCACTATATCAAGCACTGCCAGGAGGTGTGAGGTTTGATTTTGTTGTTTATATTATTTTCTTTCTGCTTACCCATGACGTCCTCTCAGATTTATATATAAATGTGAATCTATATATATATATATATATATATATATATATATATATATATATATATATATATATATATATGTATATATATATATATCACAGTGGAAAAGGCCTTGCATTTTAGTTGTAGTGTACATTGCTCTCACCGACAGTCGGTCACAAGGTCATACTACCTGGCGAGCAGGGGTCAATGAGCTACGGCCAGTACCGTCAAAATGCCATCAAAATGATCAAATGTAATTTGTAATTCATTTGCGTTATAATCTTTAACTATTGTTATGTATTATATTATTTCTCTGACACTTCATCTTTATTCTCATATGATATCTGTTTATATGGGATAGATGTACGTCAAGTTACAATGAAAACAAAAGACCTCATATTTCAAATTATCATAAGTAGACATAGACTAAATTGAATCAAGAAATAACACATTTATACAAACACCACCCCCCTCTAAATCCATACATAATACAGGGATAATACTGAACTTTTCACCCTACAAAAATCTTCAGTGCGATTTTTCTGAAACTCATGCAATGTGGTTTTGATTAACAACTTGTCAGGTCCAATTCCCCACCAACCAGTAGAATAACAAGTCTCTGACCACTGTTATCATACTAAAATCTGAGAAAGTCATCAAGTAATCATCACCATACTTCACGCTGTTGGTAACAACACAAATAATACGATGCAGGCAATATTATAGCCACAGTTCTGTCATACTCTTTTAAAAAATGCCATTTTAATAAATTTGGCCAGAAAACTTGTCCTTCAAATATTGATCAACTAAAATAACCCTCAACTTGTCAAAAACTCTCAAACCTGAGACTTCCTTGCGGTTTTAAGTTTGAGAGTTTTAGTTAAGATGAAGTCTCAGGTTTTAGAGTTGTTGACAAGATGAGGATCATTTTATTCGATTGATATTTGAAGAACGAGTTTTCTGGCCAAAATGTAACTATTTTTCACCGAGTACAGAAGTGTTGAAGAGATGCAAACATTAAGAACACCGTGGAATTGAGATCCATTTATATCGTTCTATGTGTATTCACAATAATAACATTGTTATTGGTCTTCTAAATGCACAGTCCTGCCGAACAAAACCGAAGAATTAAACGATTTATTAACGGAGAAGAACTTCGACATACTATTTATAGTAGAGACATGGCTCTCACAGTCTGGAGACGACCCAGTTGAAAAGGCAATGACACCCCCTGGGTACCAATTTAGATCGTATCCAAGGAAAGATCAGCGAGGGGGTGGCATTGGTGTATTTTATAAAACAAAATTTTCTAAACATGTGGAAATCCTCGAAATGCGCTGCAAAACAATGGAGGCCATTGATCTTAGATTATCCCTCCAGAATACAAGATACAACTTCAACTGCATTTACCGACCGCCAGCAAACAAGAAAAACAAAATAAAATTACCTGATGTTGTTAGGAAGGAAATCAACGAGATGCCATTCAATTATACTCGGCGACTTTAATTTTCACTTCGACAACGTCACAGACACCGCTAAATTACACGAGTCCTTATCGGAGAACAACATGTGCCAGATTGTAACAGCGCCAACCCACTCTGCTGGTCATATTTTAGATTGGGTAATTGTAGAAAATTCAGAGTCCCAAAAAACCAACGCCATCGTCGATTATCTCCCCTTTTTGGACCACTCCCTCATTTCTTTCAATCTTGACGTTTCAAAACCATGTCAAGAAACCACCACCACATCAACCAGAAACATTAAAGGCATTAATTTGGACAATTTTAGAGGCAATTTAGAAACAAAACTTACTAAAAATTCAATGATTTCTCCAGACCAGTGGAATAGTTGTCTCATCGAAACGCTTGACAAACATGCGCCATTTCAAACAAGGACCGTCACCAACCGCAAGTATGCTCCGTGGTATACGTCGGACGTTAAAGAAGCTAAAACGAAGTGTCGGAGAGCAGAAAGACTGCTGAAAACATCAGGCCTTACGATTCATCGTGAATTATTCAAGAACACATTTCGTGCCTGGAAGACAACAATAAAAAAGGCAAAGACCACGTATTTTCTTTCAAAATTCGCAACTTCTAAATCTTGCAAACAATTATTTAACATCTGCAATGATCTACTTGGACGTGAAAGATGCACTTCATTACCATCTACAACCAATCAAAGAGACTTGCCAAACACATTTGTCAACTTTTTTTAAAGACAAAATCCATAACATTCGTTCAGAACTAGATCGGCATGAACCATTTATAGATACAAATACATTCTGTGGTACCCCTTTAGACAAGTTCCAACCAGTTTCACCTAGTTTCATAAACGAATTGATAAAAAAAGCCCCCATTAAATCCTGCGACCTTGATCCCCTACCAGCACAGCTTTTGGCCAGCTCCATCGATACATTATTACCATCCATTACATCAATCATAAATACATCCATACTGACGGGCGAAATTCCATCGTGCTTTAAAAGTGCCCTCGTCAAACCACTTCTGAAGAAACCATCACTGGACCACAATATATTAAACAATTATCGTCCTGTATCAAATTTACCTTTTTTATCAAAACTTTTGGAGAAGGTAGTTCTTACACAATTAACATCTCATCTTAAGAACAACAGTTTGGAACAACCCTTTCAGTCGGCCTACAAACATCAACACAGTACTGAAACGGCGCTTCTCAAAATCTTTAATGACTTACTATATAATGCTGATGCTAACAATATCAATGTATTATGTCTTTTAGATCTTTCAGCTACCTTTGACACCATTGACCATGACATTTTGTTAAGAAGACTAGAAAATACGTTCGGCATAAAAGGAATTGCCCTTAAATGGTGTACATCATATTTACAGGATCGATGGCAGACTGTCGTGGTGAATGGTGTTCAGTCAGAACAAGTTTTACTAAATTTTGGAGTGCCACAAGGCTCTGTTCTTGGCCCTGTCCTTTTTACCGTATATATGCAGCCACTTTCTAGTGTGATATCCAGATTCTATCTGAGTTATCATTTTTATGCAGATGATACGCAAATATATGATTCAGCACCCCTTAGTAATTTACAGTTCTTAATACAACGAATTACGAGCTGTTTTAATGAGATTAAATCTTGGATGTACCACAATAAGTTAAAATTAAATGATAGTAAAACTGAGATTTTAATGTGTGGAAGGCCGAGTATCCTTAAACAGGCAAATAAATCACCTATTACTCTCGAAAATAGTACAATAGAATTTTCAAATAAAGCAAAAAACCTTGGCGTCATCATTGATAAAGATCTTTCCATGACAAGCCACGTGAATAACACCATACAATCTATGTACATAGAAATGAAAAAAATAAGCAAAATTCATAATTTAATACCGAAGCATATAGCAGAACTTTTAATTAATTCCCTTGTTTTATCTAGATTGGACTATTGTAACTCCCTTTGGGCGAATTTAGCTAAAGACAAAATTAGCAAACTTCAGGTTGCTCAAAATAATGCAGCCAGGCTCATTGTACACAATAACAAAAAATACCCGTCAGCAACTCTTCTTCTCCGTGAGTTACATTGGCTTCCTGTGGAAAAAAGAGTTGCCTATAAGATTTGTACTGTTGTCTACAAATCCCTGAGCACGAACAGTCCCTCCTATATTAAAGACCTTCTAAACATTTATGTCCCCAATAGAAACTTGAGGTCAAGCAATGACCAATCAATCCTTGTCAAACTTAAGCCATTGCGTAAAATAGGTGAACAATCTTTTCTTTTTGGAACTCTCTCCCATCACACGTGAGATGCTCGGATTCGTTGACAACATTCAAATCTCGCTTAAAGTTTTATCTTTTTACGTCATAATGTTGCAATATTATTTTCATATTTTGTTGTTGTTAAATTGAATTCGTATCACGTTTCCTTCACACTTGTCTCACTGTAATATGTTTTGTTTTATATCACTGTAAAGTGCTTAGAGCCTGTGACAACGGGGTAAAGCGCTATATAACTGCCATTTATAATTATTATAATATATATATATATATATATATATATATATATATATATATTGAACGTAAAAGTAATATTTCCGCTTATTTCAACTTAATTTTGATGTACAGTTTATGTGTATATATATATATATTGAACGTAAAAGTAATATTTCCGCTTATTTCAGTTGGAATCTGCCACAGATGGTGCTTACTCTGTTTTGACAGATCAAGAAGAGGATATTGTTCAGCTCAAGTAAGATTACCTTATCCACATTATTTTGTTCACCTTAAAATTCATTTTTGTCAAAGCTGTAATAGTGGTGCAAAGTAGAGTTGTTTTTTGGAGGTTTGTGTGTGTGTGTGTGTGTGTGTGTGTGTGTGTGTGTGTGTGTGTCAATCCATTATTGTTTACTTTTATATCTCAAGTTTGTATTTCCAATGACAAATAGTGAGGCTTTTTTTGTTTGTTTTTTCGTGTATTTCTCTCGATAATATTTTCATAAGTTCAAATCTACTTTTTTTTAAAACTAAAATTCACAATACTTCATTTTGCCATTAAATGATAAACCATTTTACTTGTTTTTATCTTTTTGTGTTTGAATTCATTGGGTTACCATAGATATCCTTTGGCCGGCCTGCCATTTCTAAATATTAACCCGATTTTGCCTTGCTGTTAAAAATCAATAAAGCATATTTCAGTCCCAATGTCAGTCTTTTCATTCAGCATTGGGCGTTTTTTGGTCAGTATCATATAATTATGCTCCTTTTACCTATCATTGTTTCTGTATATTTTCTTACAACAATAAGAATATTCATATATCCAAATATATGTGCGGAAATAATTTTACATAGCAAATATATAGCAGAACTTTTAATTAATTCCCTTGTTTTATCTAGATTGGACTATTGTAACTCCCTTTGGGCGAATTTAGCTAAAGACAAAATTAGCAAACTTCAGGTTGCTCAAAATAATGCAGCCAGGCTCATTGTACACAATAACAAAAAATACCCGTCAGCAACTCTTCTTCTCCGTGAGTTACATTGGCTTCCTGTGGAAAAAAGAGTTGCCTATAAGATTTGTACTGTTGTCTACAAATCCCTGAGCACGAACAGTCCCTCCTATATTAAAGACCTTCTAAACATTTATGTCCCCAATAGAAACTTGAGGTCAAGCAATGACCAATCAATCCTTGTCAAACTTAAGATATCAGATTTCACACCAAGACTCACATTTCATGTCATCAGTTCATTCCAAAAGATTATTATTCCTTTCCATTTTAATGAATCACCAAAATAATTCACATGGCTCTTTACACCTCATATTGTGTCTGTTGACAAAAGTGCCCTTAATTTTGAGTACGTAACCAGAGGTTTACAAAAAAAAAGGTTTAAAAAATTATGTTTTTTTAGGATACAGCCAGAATTACCTATGGTAAAACATTGCATCACAACTGCTCCTCACTCAGTTTGTGTTTACTCTCGTTGACCCCAAATAAAATAAAATAAACAAATGGAGCGAGGAAAGGAAGAGATTAAGAGAAGATAAGATTAATTTTATTTACCCTCTTCTGGAAATTTGCATTGGGTTTGCATTAACTTATAAATTTTGAAAAATAATATAGGTAAATAAAAATTATATTTAAAGAAATAAATTGAGAAAAGCTTAAAAAGACTAAACGCATAAAAAGATCTCTCACACCTCCTGAATTAGCTCGAGGATGAGGAGAGAAATTTAAAAAGAGAAGAGGAGAGAATGAAGGAGGGGAAAGAGAGAGACAGCTGAGCCGTTAGCTTATTTTTGTTTACCAAGTTTATAAATAATGCAGATAATGAAAACAAGAAGCATGTGGGAAAAATATTCAAATAGATTTCAAGTGACCTTTACTTATTTGAAAATATGCGAACATACGTTTTAATCCATTTTATTTTTATTTGGGAGTTCTGAAGATAACTAGAAAGAATTCCCGAATCCAGATCTTGAAACCTTTTTTTTTGACAATTATTTTTGGTTTGTTTTTTTGTTTGTTGAGTGGAACATATGACACACACACATTAAGAATGTCATCCACTTGAGAACAAAACATTTCCTCATTGTTAATAATGACTTAGTGATATTATGTTAATTGTCGAAAGTAAGAAATGTCAGACCAATAGAATTAAGAAATAGCTGTAGTCTAGCAATATTTAAAAGAAAAAAAATTTGCTTGAAAAATTTACTTTAGTTTATTAAAGTCTAAAGATTCTTGTTGCTCCCAAACCCCTGGCCTAACGATAGCCATTTCTCTTTTTAGATAATAGCTGGACATAGTAAATCAGCCAAAATAAGCAGTAGAAGAGCTAAATATGTATAAAATCGATCTACATCTGAAACTCAATACACCTTTTATTGTTTGTTTTTTTACCTCAAGATTTCCAAATGACTTTGTTTTAATATTCAAATTCAGTAGTATTTGTTATTTGACATTATCACCACAGACCAGACTCTGATGAAAACTCGTATGAAAGTCTTCCCACTCCCCGCAAGTTGACACCCCCAATGTCTACTAGTTTGAGTAACCCTTCTATCAAACACAAGAAGTCGGCCTTCCATTCAGTCAAGTAAGAACCACCACTTTTGTCTTTTCACTTTAATTGTTCTTGACTTAAATGTTTTCCTACTACTTTCTTGAAGACCGTTGTCCTTCAAATGTATTGTGTTGTGGATTTTACTCCATACACTTTTACATTTTCTGTTTGTTTGTCTTCTTTCTCACATTCCCACCTTTACTTTATTCACTTAGAATCATGCCCTAGTTATCAAATAGAAGGGATGTGGGGTTGCATTTTGGCCAAACTTCAATAGAAGGGGGGTTGGGGTGGAATAGAAGAGGGGGAGGGATGCGAGCAATTTGACCAATCCATAGAAGAGGGGGGGGGGGGGGGGGAGAGAGAGAGAGAGAGAGAGAGGAGAGAGAGAGAGAGAGAGAGAGAGAGAGTGGAGAATGCGCATTTTGGGCATTAGTAATATCTAGTGACGATTCTGATGCGATATACGCACATTGCTATTTTATTTCAATAGCACTTCTACATTTTGTGGGGTTTTGTTGGGGGTTTTATTTTCCCCCTTTTTTTGTTTTGTTTTCCCATTTGATGAATTTTCACCAGCACATTTTTTGAGGTGAAATTTAATCTGTTGTATTTATGATTTCGTTATTTTTTGTTGTTGGCTGAAGAAGGGTTTGAGCCTGAAACATTTCCGTGTTTTTTATTTTGTTCTTTTTTTTAAGCTGTTATATTCACTTTTGTTTTATTAATTTTTACTGCTCTGACAGTATGTGTATATATATATCGATTGTGTCCTCCCAAATAATTTTTTTTTAAAGCGGTGCAGATCATGCAATACTTGTCATGTATGATTATGATTATATCACATACTGTTCCCCCGCCAAATAACGAGATTGTGATTAGTCTCTTGGTAAAGGGGTTTGGTTTGAATACAAAAAAACAAAACAATTTTACAGCAGATGGCACTTGCAGGGTTGGAAATTGAAATATTTTTTTTTATTAATAAGCATTTATAAGTGCAATATCCACTAAATGTGCTTCAAAGCGGTATATAAGGGATCCATAGTGACAGCAACACTTAACATGTAGGACAAAACATGACACCTGTTAGGTGATATTACATTTTTTTCCAAAAGTTGAGTCCTTGGGAAATGCTCTTTATTCTCATTCTTTCACCGTACTCAGGTGTATAATGAGTACCTGACCATTAACAGCGTTGTCTCTCCGAACAAAAATATGTACCAGGCATCATGTCTTGTCCTACATGTTAAGCGATGCTGTTGGCTGGGGCTCTTCGAAAGAGCTTAAAGCTTTATCGCTCTATATAAGTGCTCGATAGAATTTGTTCTTATACCATAAATTTACTTTTTTTTTTTAATTACAGATCAAGTAGTCCGCGCTCCCCTAGAAAGTCGCCCAGGCCTTCAAAATGACTCTAAAACAAACATCACTCAAATAGAACAACGAAATGGCCATTCTATGACTCAGAAATTTGCCTTCTTTAAAAAAAAATAATTTATAGTATACATTCAAGTTTTACACCTGGAATATAGAGAATATGATTCCTGTAAACAATGCCAATGTTTTATTAATTTAACCATATTTGTGATTTACCCTCTCTGTAAAATTTCACTTCCAGCCATTGAATAAAATGTATATTTGTACAGTGAGACAACAATCTTAATTTAAAAATGTATGTTTGACTTTATATTGTTGATTGTCATTTTATAGCCTACGTTTTTATTATATACTGAGTGTCAATATAAACTGGCCTGAGCTTAACTACCTATAGTAAAAGCGTTCAATGCACCGTATACATCCTTATTGAGAAGAAACATTACATGATGCGGACAGCATAATGATAATGGGGACAAGAACATGTTTTAAAATGAAAACAATCTATTCTGCTAAAGAAACACAACATGACTGCAAGGCTTCAATGTTCCAGCCCCAATTTGGCAGTGTTCTTTTTAAGTAAGTTAGATTAAAACCAAGAAAAAGATTAAGGCATAATTAAGCAAAATAAGCTTTGCCTCAGTAATGAAACAATTACTTTAGGTTGAATTGCTGTATGAGAAAAAGAAAAGAAGTAGATATCCCCTGTCAAAATATTCGGGAACGAACTTAGAATATGAAATTATCTATATAAATTCCATGGCAGAGAAAATGGTCCAGGTTAGACTGTACCCGTGTTTGCAAACATGAAAAGTATTTAAACATTCTGCATTCTTTTGGGGTTTTTTAAATGAATGATGCTGGCAAGGACTGGTTCCTTTACTGTTATTCTTTTTTGAGACATGCGAGTCCCTTTGTCGCATAATTTAATCTGGCTTTGTGGTATAGACAGTAATAAAACCTAATACTAGTACTTTGAACTAACACTAATACTGATAGGAAAAACAAAAACCCAGGACCTTTGTTATGACCTCTAACTAACCCTAGTTCAAAAAAGTCCTCGGATCTCATGCAGCCCTATTGCCTATAGGCTATATAATAGAAATAGAGAAAAAAACCTAGGACGACTGCTTTGCAGGTACTAGGCTTATATACTTCAACGACAGTGGTGGAGAAACAAAACAATGGTCATATTAGGCAATTTTTAACTTTTACCAATCGATCAAGGTCAAGATTTGTTCTACAGTACAATACAGCTTTTAAAATTAAAATGCTACCACCTCGAGGAACGTGCGAAAGGTCTCCCAAGGCTGCTTCCGCGATCTACAAATTTTTCAGGCATGTTGCAGTATCGTTTAGTTTTTGTTCTTGTATTTCTTCTTTGTCTTAAGGAGAAAGCGGCTCAATTATCTTTTTTTTTTTTTGAAGATGAAGTAAAGTTAAGAGTTCAGATGGAACTAAACCAAGGGCATCCGTTTGGGTTCGGAATGAAATATTCACTTTTACATAAAAAATTCGCCGAAAAACTTATCGTCAATCTTCAAACATACAATCGTAATTTACAGAAATATCTTTTGTCAAGATTGTTTGTCAGAAGTGTTACAAAGAAATGTAGCAAATTGTGTTTGAAGACATATGATTATAAGAGACTTCGCGAATGTGTTTTGGTAACACTGAGCCAATGAGCGAGCATGCGAACCAACAACTGCAGTAACACCGAGTGAAGAGGCAGCCACAAACGATAAGACAGAGAAAGAGGGAATCCCTTTGACGGCCACGCACTGTGCATGCAGTGAACGAAGTAGAGAGAGAGAGTACGACCTAATTATAGTAATAGTAATATAATCAGAGACTGACTATAATATGCTTTGGTATTGTCATCCACTGTTTTTTCCCGTAATTTTTTTATTTCAATTTTGGCTATAATTAATTTTTTTTTCATTCCAGAGCAAATTTCTTTAAATTTATTATTGTCTAATATTATGTCCCTGAGGTAGAGAATAATGGATTGTCTGATTTCAGGCAATTGCCTGAGAATTTACAGGCCTGCATAGCCATTATTGAATGACATTTTACAAAATAAATTGTGATTGTTAGTGTCACATTGTTTTACCTAGCAACCAATGAAAATTGTAGTTATTGAGTGTAGCCAGTTTTCACAGCAATTCTCTATTGTCATTTTCAAATGAATTAAATTTGACTCAAGAAAAAATACAGGAATAAACAAACACAAGGACAATAAGATTTTTGCATTCTTCAACTTTGTGCATTTGCGCTTACTTTTGCACTCTGTGAAATTTTGAATGTTTTTCAACCACGCCCAATTTAGGTAACCAAGTTCTATCTTACAGAAATCCGTGTATTATACCCGGAATTCTCTCACCATTCCATTGGTGTATGAATTATGTCAATGTGACTAACAATAATAAAGTTATGGGCTGTTAATCACTGGCCAGTTTAAAATGATGCTCAGTATAGTTTTAGAGTTCAATGATCTGATCTTTTAAAAAGAGCTTTCCATATTTTATCAATGTGCTTTTCTAAAAGGGTACTGTTTTTAAAAAGAAAAATGTTAAAGAGCTGTCATAATTATTTTGTATTACTCAACATTTTTTTCCTTTTCATTTTGTATCCAATGTTGTGGCAAATGCAAACGGCATAGTATCATTATCTTGCTAACTTGGTTTTAGTCTCTTATTTTAATATTAATTTTTGTGTGCTGTAGTCTTCCTATTATCATAACGGAATTATAAGTGTATCTGTGATATTTTAAACAATAAATATTGTACTCGTTAATGCAAGTTGTCTTAAGCTTAATTTTTGGTTGCTGTATTTTTGTTTGGATTTTATTTTCATTTATGATGTTTGTTTTTAAAAAATGAAAATCCAATTACCCTTGAACCAAGATTTAATCAATTTAAGAATGATTATAGGGTTTTTGGAGTCGGTTTTGTGTTATGGAAGAAGTTAAACAGCATTTGCGACAGATAGTCATAGTTCTACATATTTACTCTGAGAGTAACATCTTCATAGCAACAAACGGCAGTTGAGACCCAACCATGTTGGTGCACTTAAATAAAAATTTCGGTATTCAAAATGCATTGTAGAGGGCACCGTTACTCAATTGCTTCGTACCCGAATGTATCACCCACTGCTGGGCTGTATAGCCGTGAGCAAGTCATCTCACCCTAGCTCAATTTGCGGCACTGCACTGCGGCTGATGCCTGGGTTATTTGTTGTTTTGTTTTAAGGTTTTTACGGCGCTTGGAACACATATAGGTCATATCAGCGCCAGTAAAAAGGAAGAAAATGGGATAGTAAAGACATTCTTGATGTACAATTAAAAGGGCTAGAAGAAAAAGTAAGATAAAGGGGAATCGGTTCAAATAGGGAACAGATTTGGATTCCAAGAGCACACTATCAGTGTACTTAGTTTGAGATCACCTAAAAGTCTCAAGCAGATACCAGCACAGGTCTCCACTAACAGGAATACTCTCAAATGTTTACAAATCATATGTTAAAAATAGCAGTACATAACAGAGAGATGATTTACAAGGGAAAAAATATCATGTCCCAAAACTATAACTATACATTCAACTGTTTCCCTCCCAGCCAAGGACTCTGGCCAGGGTCAGGACAAAACGAAGCAATCTCATTCCAAGACAAAGACAGAAAGCAATTGGAAAACAGACACAGGGTGACAGAAGACTCAGCAAGTACCTCCCTGCCCACTATGGGAGATGCCTGGGTTATTGCCGTCTTCCCTTGGAATAGACCCTAGAAACAAATTTCCCCTATGGGATGAATAAAAGGAAATTTATTTTATATTTATTTTTATCATAAGCATCCCATGGATTTTAATTAATACAAATTAAAAGTAAAAGTTGATGTGAGCATCTGTGTTTTGTGCGATATTATCATATTAGTACTTGATTTTCTTGATTTATTCCCAGTTTTGTTAAATAGTGTTCAATCACTGTTTACGATCAAAACCATGGAGAGTGAAAGTGTAACTGGTATACCCTTTGTAAACAAGAGAAATACCCTTTTTAATGTAGTTAGGATGTGTCCTCTCTCAGGCACAGGTCCGCACATTGCACTGTGTGTATTCACAGGTCTCACCACGCCCCCTTTTTCTGACATCTTGAAAACCCTGGATAACGACATAATTTTCTGGTCCCGAGCAATGCCGTTATTCAGGGGTTGCACTGTATTTATTTGCTTACTTATTTTCATAAATCCATTAGTCTATGGCAACACCAAATGTAAATTTCCAGAAATGTATAAATAATGTTCGTCTTATCTTATCTTAACATTTACTCTTAGTGGTGTACTTCATTAAGGACGAGGAACAAAATGACAAATATTTACAACTTTTATTTATTCCTTATTCTTTCAGTATGTACACAATCAAACAAAAATATCAAAAAAATTTGGATAGATATGTACAAAACACTCAATTGGACTGAATATACAGAACAATCTGTTTAAGATTTAACTGTATTCATTAGAAAAATGAAACAAAGAAAGGTAAATAAGATGAGCCTTTTATGTTAAACTGCTAAGCACTTGGGAAGTTTGGTTTATAAAACACTCAATATTGCTTGCAACACATTTAGGGCATCTTGTTGGGTAAGGAAGATGGTCCACAACCAAAGTCATCTACAGCCTTGTACACAACACAATGTATAGGTTAAGACCTCAGTATTGACAATAATCTTGGATCATTTGTGCCAATGAAAAAGTCAGATAGTATGTGGATAATTCAAAGAAGGAATAAAGTATAGGTCTCAGCAGCGATCTACCCATGTGGTCATCCAGTACTAGACATTAGCACAGATCCTTGACAAATGGGAGACACTCTGATAATTTTAAAATTAAATGCACATGCCATCACCTAGCCTACGACAACAGCTCCAACTCCAATAAAACTAGGTCTTCTCATCCCAGAACAAAGTAGATTGAATTATAAGCTTCAATTTATTATATGAAGACAGATAATGTGGACGTTTTGAGTTTCTCCTTTATCAACAAAACACTAAGGACGAATGACATTAAAATCTCATTTTTTTTTGTTCCTAATCCTTGGAAGTGCGTATGTGACCAGTCCTTCAGAATACTAATAATGAATAAGCTACATATTGCATCATAAGGTGGCATAACTATTTCAGTAGTGAGAGATGTATCGGCAGATTCTTAGGATTATAGGACGTAAAAGAGCAAGGATAGATGATCTTTATTGACCGACTAAAAGGGATAAACTCAAATTATTACAAAACATAATAATAAAGAGATAAAATACGATGTAGAGAGTAGAGAATTAATCTCATATAAAGATATAGATAATATTTCTTTTCCTTTTGCGTATGCAACACCTCAATAATAATCAGTGTGACGGTTTATGTGCAAAAAAAAAAAGATGGATACAACCATCCGACTCTTTCCCTGTCAGCAAAAAACCTGAAGCACAGCCAAACAAAAATACACAATCCTAGTCTTATGTTTTACTCTCTCTCTCTCTCTCTCTCTCTCTTTTATCTCATTCCAGTCAAATTCAGGTTCTGGTCAAAATGAATTGAAATGCTCAAAAGAAATACTAAAACCCAGTCGAGGTTACAAAATGTTCAAAGCAGCAATGCATGTAAAAACGGAGTGTTCATAATTAAAATCAATTTCAAATGAACAAAACTCAATGAATTCAAAAGTATCAACAGTACAGTTAAAAAGCAAACATAATTCTTTTTGCGTTAATAATGAGACACAATGTACATCAATTGTTTGGTTTTATGAGTTTCAGGACACATACATAGGACAGCTCAAAGACCATAAATTCAGGCTATACTGACACGCACAAAACTCTTCTCCTAAAAAGCCCATAACAAATAAAGATAAAGTAAACAAATCCAGACCAGGAAAAGAAGCAATGCAATCTTGAGACTGGCCAAAACATCCCCGCTTCTCTTTGTTGAGCATAAGCAGAAATGAATAAGCATATAAAACAAATAATATGAACATTTATATCAATTTTTCCAGTTTAACCATGCTCAATGCACTTCACAATTTTTAATTTATTCCTCAGGCAGGCCATATGAAACCATATTTACATTTCATACAGTATCAATCGCCTTTAGGCAAGCTTTTGTACTAATACTTACAATAGTCGTCACTGCCTGTAACCCAAGTACTTATTCACACCTGAGTAGAGTAGGGTGATATGTGGAAAATGACATAGCCAGGGACAAAATGTCAGGACCAGAATTTTTCACCATCACTGTCACCCATCTGGGCATTCATCACCCTCAAGATTGCTTGATTTGTTTCACAAGATGAAACCCCATACCGTTTAGCCACCAAGCCACATATGCAAAAACCTTTTGAATGTCTGTAAGAATGACTAGAATTTATTTCAAGAGACAATAATCATGGTGATGAGACTTGGATTTATTGTTACCACAGGAGATAAAAATCCAGTAACCACAGTGGAACGCAATAGGAATGCTGTGTCTAAAGAACGGCCATCAGGTAAAGAATATAAAGAAATCCATGCTTTTGCTTTCTTGGACTGCAGGGAAATCATTCATGGAAATTTGTAACTCAAGGCCAGTATGTGAGCCAACACGTTTAATCGATGTTTGTGGCATTTGAGAGAAGATAGAAGAAAAGCGCCACTTGGGTGTTGGGAATATGGTATTTACACACAACAGCCCTTCACACTACATTAAAAGTTAAGCTATTTCTTTCCTCAAAGAGCATGAAAACCATTGATCATCCTCAATATTCTCTTGACCAAGCACCTCTTTGCCCTATTCCCACAACTTTAAAATGCCACTAATTGGATATAATTTAGAAACCATTGTTGACCGTAGAGAGAATTACAAAGGGTGCTAGTGCTAGACATAGTGACTACAAGGGGCATTCCAGTCTTTTCAGGATTGTTGGAATCGGTGTGTCGACTTATGCAGGGACTACTTTGACAATGAATAGTCCATTCAATCCAATGAGTAATTTTAGTGTAACAGTCTGGATACTTATTGAACGCACCTCGTAATACAGTTTGGAGATGATTGGTCAAAAATAAATCAAAGAAAGACCCGCTGATGCAGAACCTTCTGCCAGCAATGTCACCTGACTTTAACATCTTTGGATGTTGTTTTGATTTCTGTAATGAAAGCAGGCCAATGATTTTTATGTCCAAGTCAAATTTCAACTGAATTGTGTATTGTCTTGAATATCTGAACCATTGTTGAGGGCTGAGGGTGACATGTAGCATTGTTGTTGTTGGTCTACCAACCCCCTGCTACATTTTTATTTTCCATGATCAATAATACAAAATGCAATGGATTTGTTGGCAGAAATAAATCAGAGGCAAAGATAATAATTTACTTTACTATTTTGGTGGTGATATTCATATTTAATCCAGCCTTTAATTTATAAGATACTATCTCATAGATAAGGGACTGACTCTCTCTCTCTCTCTCTCTCTCTCTCTCTCTCTCTCTCTCTCTCTCTCTCTCTCTCTCTCCTTCTCTCTTTCCAAAGGCACTTTTGTCTGTTTCTTTAAAATCCAAGAAAGTTAAATTCCTTGTTTCACTAGCAGAGTATAGTATAATAATAATCTATCTGGTCCAATTAGGCAAATCACATATACACATGAACAAACACATACATACACAAACTTGCATATACAAACAGAAACACGAATAACAAAAAAAAGCAAGAAATAAAACACTAATAAATGAAAAAACATCAAGACCAGAATACATATAATTTTAGTGTGCAATTTGAAATGAAATTATACATAATTATAGTAAACAGATTTATTTATTTCAATTATGAATGGGGGGGGGGGGGGGGGGGGAGGGAGAGAGAGAGAGAGAGAGAGAACAGACTCATACTTTAAATGAATGATAAAAATTTTGCAAAAACCATTTCCCTAAATTCCTGAGTTTAGCGAATGAAATGAAAAGACAAAGGATCAGTAGTCAGACGTGGCCCTTGAAATGATACTGCAATTAATGTGAAACCTTTTCTTTTTAAGTGCACATATTCATACTCCCTGCGGCTCTATTTCTCAAAATTGAAATACACACAAAAAAATGAGCAATTATTTGTTGGGTAAATGTAATTCTTACTACAGAGATACATTCAAGAAAAGTAGGGAGCAGGCACTGGTGTTAAATAAAGATCTGAAAAAGTTTGTATGAAACTGCCAAACAAAGCAGAAAGAAAGAAAAAAATCCCAAAACTTCAGCACGTCAAGCTGATCTTTTGGGATGTTTTTTTCTTCCATGTGTTTTTATTTCTGCTTTGTAGGGCACTGTTTAGACATGCATTTCCAATTTTTACAGAGATACATTGGAAACTATGTAAAAAAGTAAAAGGCCCGGATATAACAGGGATTTTTCACCTTTAGTATATTCTAAATCAGGACTCATCGGGGCCCAATCACATTTATCAGGAATCCCAAAGCATCAATTATTTCTTTTACTTTTACTATTACTAATACTGCTAACACAACAATTTGTATTGCTACTGCTACTACGTCTGATTTCACTTAATATCTGATAACACAGGGATCAAATATAACATGGATTTTGGTCTTGTCCCTGTTATACACCAGATTTCCAACATGCTTGCCCTCTGTTACCTAAAAATGAGAAATCTACAATCCCTGGAGTAATTAACTCTATAATCCTCTTCAAATTTAGAACTAATCAGACACACAAAATGTGTATTGATTGACCATAGAGGATGATAGCAGTTATATACTCCTAATACTAATAACGATCAACAACTGGGCTGAAATGCAGGACATGAGACGGTGATGATGGACAGCATGGACAGTAGTCCAAAATGTGGGCATGATGACTTGGCAGCCCTGAGATATATGACCAAATTTTGTCTTAAGCACAATTTTGTTTGCATTCATTAATTATAGTAAAAGTTCAAAAACCCCATTAGCCTCAGACGATAAATAAAGAAAAGTTACAAGAATAAAGGATGTATTTTATTTTGAGCCAAATGTTTGCGACAAGTAGGACAAGATCTGTATGTTTTGATAGCATTGACGATGCATTCTTCACAAAAAATATGACCACATATCGTTGACATGACACGTTTTTTACTGGATTTTATCTGGTTGAAGAAAGAAAAAATGTCAATTATTATATACATATGAGTATGAAGTGAAGCTTTAAAATAAATCAAATGCAAAGTGCACAGAACTGCCATAACTTTTACTACAGTTTTGTAACAAGGTTGGGTTTAAGCTGAGATGTTTTAAATGGTACATTTCAATATGTCACTTTAACCCTCTCCTTACCAACTATAGAAAAATCGTCACATTCGTTACAATACAACCAACAATTTCCTTATTAAAATTTCTTTTGTTCATCATGAAATTTAAAGAAAATGAACAGTGTGTTGTAGGGCATGTTTTGCTAAAGAAATGATGCATCGAAAGAACTTTACTGCTATTGTTTTTGAGTGATAAAAATATATATTTTTGTGTTAGTTGGGTGTGAAGTTTTGGGGAAAATCCTGAAAATGGCTGGTAAGGAGAGAGTTAAGATAAAGATTCATCAGTGGAGAGAAACACTCTCCTCCTTTCTGGTTATTTTTACCTTACATTCTTAAAGGTTGTGTAAAATTCTAATATTCATTATCTTAAATTATCAAAGTCAGAATATGACATTTATAATTTAGTGTCTCCCGAGTATATCAAGGTGCCCAAGACCAGTTAAAATGCCTATTGATACTATCACTGTCAGACCTAGGCCTGTAATTAATGAAGGGAACGCCTATATGAAGGAATATCCAATTTTAAGCCTGTTATGAATATTGTTAGTTTTTAAGTTCGATTATTCCTAATACAGAGAGAGAGAGAGAGAGAGAGAGAGAGAGAGAGAGAGAGAGAGAGAGAGAGAGAGGGGGGGGGGGCAAGAATGGCGGCCTGTGTAGGCAAAACTTAGGTCTGTTGTTTTTGTTTTTTGTTTCAAGCATAAAGTTTCTGGTTCTCATTTGAAGTTAGATTGCAATTTCTTATCAAAGCCCATCTATGCCTAAGCAATTGTCTGGTTTTAGGGATTTAAGGGCACTTGCCGTGCTTTTAGATTATTTCAGCACCAGTAAAAAGAATGATAATGAGGAGATCATAGATTTGCAATTGCAAGTGCACAAGAAAAATTGAAACAAAGAGAAATTAGTTCAAACAAGACACAGGTAGATTCCAGGAGAAATATATCCTAACTCCCACTTAGACTCAGTAACACAGAATCCTGACAAGAGAGATAAGCTCGTATGGTGATGTAAAACATGTTAATACGTTAATAGTAAAATGATAATATTTGGAGAGATTATTTACAAGGAAAAAATATTAGCTCATCTCTCATAAAAAGACAAGTCCATCTGATTTTTACACTCTCAGAGACTCCAGGCAGAGCACAGCCGAAACTAAAGGTTCTCAATCCAGTATAAGGAGAAAAACTACAAGTAAAGAGGACAAAAAGCTATGTGGTTTGAAGATATCATAAGGGTGCAGGGTTTGAAGATATAACAAGAGTGTGGATTGATGTAAAACCCACGAGGCCAACATTCCCTACATGAGGGGAATTCAAGTAACATGAGCAGAATACATTCCAGACTAGATTCCACAACACCACTTTTTAAAAAACAACATAATAAATAAGTTGGACTAACAACACATCTGTCACAAACTTCCTGAATACATCACATCATAATTTCAAAGAATCTTTTTTTAAGTTCCAAGAAGAAGAGAGTGATGGAACTTATTGTATTTTGTAATAAATAAAAAGAGAGGAAGGTCCTCTAAATTTATTACCTGTTTGAGATCATCCAGGCAGATAGCACACTGGATTTGGAGGGGTGGTGACTTGCAGAAACTGGCATTCTTTGTTTTGCTAGATAGAGAGATTAACCATAACAATCAATGAATAAATCAAGTATGCAAAATATAACTGTGATGAATGGATTATGTGAAGAGCATAATAATAATAATAATCATGATCAATTTATATGATGCAGTTCTGATATATAAAATTAGTGAAACTGGGATATACTAGCAAACTCAGATGCGACAAAGATATGTAAGATCCACTTTTCGAAAAATTAATAACATTTAATCATTTTCTAATGTTTCCTCCCATTTGACATAATCTAAAATGAGCAAGCTCAGATTCAACAAAATTGCTATACGCAAAAATACATTCTGGGTTGAGTCTTGAATTTTAAAATAATAAATAAATAAAATACATCACAATCATCCCTGCTGATAATGAGTAATCTACTCCATGAGTCATCAACATTTATTGTTAGAACAGTTCTCACACCAGTGAACTGTTGGAAGTTTGGAAGGTGGAGTAGTGGTAAGGTCATTGCGATTCAATGACATTATTTGGTTGATGCAGCAGAAAGCATGGCCAAGGTGGGAATTAGTAACCATAAATATTACTGAAATGTGGTGCAAATTATTGTATTGTAGTGTGCCAGGATGAATCCTTTAACTGACTTCTTTTCTGTCCCCTCAAAGTTTCAACAATTGTTTACATCTCAGTTACAACAAAATTTGACAGTCGACTTCATTGTATCCTTGTTCGATTTGTAAAAATCAATAATGTATCATATGAATGTTCTGTCATTCCACTCCTCTTTACCCCCCCCCCCCCCCCCCCTCCTCCAACCCACCCCAGTAGAACTGTGTCTGGAATTGGTTTACAAGGGTTTCTGTGAGCAACGGCTCTTTTTTGGGAAGGTCTCGTGAGTTTCAGCAGTTCGATTTGGTTTGCTAAAATTGGCACAGACAAGGCCAGCTGTCTCGTTTTGTGTGTGCAAGCATACCGCTTACCATCAAAAAAAAAAGAAAAAGGAAACAACAAAGCTGTGTTTGATAAACATAAAAACCCCAACAATTTAACCTTTCACATGTGAGAACCTTCCAGAAGATCTTACTGTTTTCATCAAAAGACAAGTGACAGCAATGCAAATATAGTTTAATGTAAGCCAGATCGCAATATTCTAGTTGTTCTCATGGCGGAAACAATTTATTCTGCATAAAAAATAATATATAGGGAAATTATTATTTGAAAACAAAAAATCAGTGTCACTGTTGGGAGTTAAATTAAAATAGCACTCTTTCACCTGCACTATGTACAACGTCATCAGATGATCCATCGTTTCTATCATCTTTCCCCATGCCCCCTTCCCTACAAATTAAGGTATCTCTAATCCACCTCACTATAAAAGAAAAAATTCTTGCTCAGTTAGTGAATTGTCTCTCTAGTTCAATTCAAACCAAGACATCAGGAAACGGGGGTAGGATGCAAAATGATACATGTGCCGTAAATCGAACAGACTCATAAACATGATACATCAATAAAAGTCTGATGCAAAGCGATATACAACAGATGACACAGGGTCATAAATTGGTGTCTGTTGAACGTTACATGTTATAAGAATGGTTCGTAAAATAGTTGGAGTATTAGTCACATTCAATTTGTTAAAACTTTAGGCAAAACAAGTATTTTCAATGTAAACAGGTTTACCCCCCCCCCCCCCCCCTGGTATATCTTCTCTCTGTCTTTTGGTACATTGCAGTGAGATTCAGTCCAAAAGTAAGGACAGAAAAAAAAAAATTGAACTTTCTATTTTTGTCTAGTTATCACGGTCTGAGACAATTTGAATTCAGGCCAAAATATGAGAATGATAATAGACTTGAAGAAGCACAAGAGGGAGAAAGACAGCTGGGATGGAGGTGAGGGGCAGGCATTAAGTTACTAACACACCCTCTAATACAGATTTTCTAAAGTTTAATAAGATTTGTCTCTATCGACATGAAGTCAAAACAAATTTTCAAAAGGATATTGGCAAAATCATAGTGAGCAATACTCTTATTACCTTTGTTCAGGAATTTTAAATGGTATATCTGGCAGTTCCTCATCACTGCTTTCTAGTTCTATTCGTCTACCTCTTGAGGAAGATGGTGTAGGATCTTGGGAAGAAGATTGTGAAATGGCTTCAAACTGTGAGACTATTCCTCTGAGAGACATAGACCTTCTTCTACCGGATCTCCCACTTCCTCTCTGTCGTCGGACTGGCCCTTTAAAACACGAAAGGAGCAAATAGTACATACTCATGATAAAAATTTTTTTTTAAATACACATTTAATTAAATCACCCTTATTTTCTTATTTTTAAATTGTAGCAGCTTCTAATGGCCTCACACTACAATATTATGGAGGTCGACTGGGTGACAAAATCGTTACCACAGTTGCAATTCCACCTGGCAACTGTGTACAATGCAGCATTCAACCAGATGCTCTGCGGTTTCGGGTTTTTTGCCACGACATGTACACATGGTACAGGTGGAAAGTCTCCATGATGGAGCATGGCCGCCATTATACAACTTCTCTCCCATTTTCGAGAAAGCTATATCCTTGCTTGAATGTATCCCCATTTCCACAGCATGAAACGGACAATAATTATATTGCTTGCTTCCCAGCACACTATTGATGAGCATTTTCAATCAGATTGAACAGGCCTGCTGAAGGATGGGGAAAAGGATAAAAGTAAAGTAGTCCTTAAAAACCATAAGGCCCCTATTGCCTGAGTGTATCCCCATTTCGGTAGCATTAAATGGACAGTAACTAAATTGCTTGCTTCCCTTAGGATCAGATGCAGCCCTGAGTATCATGAGTATGTACTATTTGATGAATTTTTGCCATCAGATTAAACAGACTCAGTTCAGGATGGAAAGAGGTAAGAAAAAAAAAAACCCTGTCTCAATCCCAGATCATAACCAGCCCACTTGTTGTAAGTAAAGAGCTGTGTCATTTAAGTTAAAAGGACCCACAGCTGTAAGCCTAGAACTCAAACAACCCTGTTGAAATAGTTTTCTTATCTTTTTATTTATTATTTATGACTATAATTTAAAACAGATATTTCTTTCTGATCTCTATGACGTGTAGACAGTATTTTTTCTTTATTCTAGTTTTGTGGGATGCCATGATGGTGCTTTGAGAGAGACCAAAATAATTGACTGATCAATTATATTTATCTTATCTACAAGACAATTAAGGCAACACCATTGGAAACCGACAGGAATGTCCGGTTATGTATATTGTGTTATTTTGGCACAAAAAGGCAAGAAACAATTCATTTCAAGATGAAAGTTTAAACATAATCGCCAAATCCTTTACTTATCTCATTGACAACCATTAAAAGCATTCTACGTTTTGAAACCTGATGTGATATACAACGAATTGCTACATAAGTAATCAAAATTAAGAAAGGATACTGTGGTTTCATGAAAAAAAAATGTGCTCGTTTTCCAAACATTTTTAAACTCTAAAAAGTAAGAAAAAATAAATACAAACTTACCAACATCATCAGCAGCACTAATTACCTGTTAGATTAAAAACATGAAACAAGATGAATCAAAAATAATTTGAAGGTAACTAAGTGTAAAGACATGAATAGCTACTTCACATAATCTGCTTAATTTAGGTAGTCTCCTGCATAAAGGCACCCTCTACATTTTTCCTTTTTCCTCCTACTGCCTATACAAAATGCAGATTTTTCTCAAAGTCTCTGGTTGAGTCCTTAACAAAGACAAGGACGTTGAGCAGGAAATTGTTGATGCTGATATTCACCTCTATAAAAAAGTGAAGATTCTGAAGCTATTTCTAAAATCAAGAGGATTCAATAATACTGAATTGATTCTCATAAATTATATATTAACGAGTTCCAGATTGAATCGACCTAGACCCAATAGTCTTCACATCTCTAGCAAGAACTTTATGATGTTGATAGTGAGTTGAGTGACCATCTAATCACCATACATTTATATGGAACTGTAATTTCTCATACTCATTAGATACCAAATGCAAATCAAAGAAACTTGCTCCATCATAGTTTACAACAAATCATACAATTTCATTGTGCAAATCATGCTCGTCCAAAGCGAACACCCTTGCATCACAACGTGCAAATTCTAGCAAATAAGATCAAATGGAGTTTATTTAGGTGACTCATTTGTGCTGTTGATTTGTAAACCTACAACAATACCATTATACAGTCCAGTCCGGATAATCGCAACACCTTGGGATCAGCGAAAATGTTGCGATTAACCGAAGTTGCAATTAACTGAAGTTGAGTTTCCAGTCCACTATTGCAACATTTTACACATATATGGTAAACTCAAACCAGTTGTTGTATACATTGTTCTTAGTCCACTACAGACTGAGCAGTATGATTGAATTAAAAACCATATGGCAGCCATGTATAGATTTTGTCAGGCAAAAGCAGCTTTGATTCAAATCAACATCTTATTCAGATTGGAATTACTTTTAAAATTTTATTCTCAACATTTGTAAGAGTCAAAGAGATGAGCCATGATGAGAGACAATAAGCTCTCACCAAACCCGTTGGTCACAATGCACAGTTGTCAATCCCAAAACAAAGGATATCACTCAGTCTCTCTTTACAACTGTCATTATCTGTCTGTTGTCTAGGCTATGCCCAGCCCCCTCTCCTCCTATTTAATAGTCACAGATTGACTGATTAATTTATTTAATGTTAGATTAAGTGACCAATTGATAATGATGATAATATTTGGTGTTGAATTGCCGAAAATGTAACGAATTGAAAATGAAATGAATATGTTGATGTTGTGTATATCGCACGCGTAAAAGAAAGAGAGGAAGAGAGAGAGAGAGAGAGAGAGAGAGAGAGAGAGAGAGAGAGAGAGAGAGAGAGAGAGAGAGAGAGAGAGAGAATAAGTAGGAGTGAAATATCTGTTCAATGTTATAGTTATCATATAACGTTATAACAAGTGTAACTAAATGACAAATTGCCATATTTATGGACAATAAAGATCTATTATTATTATTATTATTATTATTATTATCACAAACCCATACTGCAAAGCCCCGCCTTCTTTTGTCTCGTAAAGAATGGTAACAGACTACTGTAGCATTAAGTCCCGCTCACTCTCGATTCTTAAATCTGTCATGATTTCACAAATGATTTAATTTAATCATAATATTTTGATTGATTGATTTATTGAATTTGACACTGTTTAAGGTCGAAAAGTTGTTGCGATTAACCGAAGTTTGTGTTGCAATTAACCAGTGACTTTTATACAGAATGAATTACGTTTCTCGAGAAATGTTGCAATTAACCGAAAGCTGTGATTAACCGAGTTGCAAATATCCGGAGTGGACTGTAATTACTATAAAAAAAGGCATTCTCTTCAGGGTTATTTGAAAAAAAATGGGGGGGGGGGGGGGGTTTGATGAACTCTTAAATCAAAATCATTCCACTTAACCAGTGTGCATTCTGATTAATTAACCAGTAAAAATTACAGAGGTAATTCGTTTATAAGCACAATCCAGGAAATATAATTTATAAATAAATAATAAATTTATTCCTTTATAAGCACGCTCACTGAAATGCACTCCATTTAAAAACATGCTCGATTTCCAAACTGTTTAAAACTCTATAAAGAGAGAAAAAATAAAAGGAAACATGGTATACAGAAAGAACAAAAATGCTCTAATAATAGTTTATTCACACCTTCCTATTTTATCACTTCTCTTGTATGCAACAAGCACATTCTATTGGTTAACAGCTCAGAGATAAAGTCGACAAAGGTGGTCAGTCATTATAATTTACCTTAATTAAAATAGGCAAATTCATTAAGACATAGAGATGACCTGGGGACTGGCTTAAAAAAGGGGTATTTTGGGTTTATAACACACTGTTCTGATCAAGGTGGAATCTAGAAGTGACACTGGCTATGGGAAGAGGGGGTGGGTGCTAGACGAAGTCTTTCTAAGTCCTGCAGTTCAACCCCCGAGTCTGTTTCACCACTAAAACTCAAGTGAGGGAAGTCCACACCATTACTTGCACTTGGGGATTGCATCAATAAGCAGCTATATAAGAGCATTCAATGTATGACAGTGCTTAGGGCAGCAACATTCAAAATTTTCACCTGTATTCAAAGTTGTAATGTTGACCCCATTCATTCTTTAAAATAAAAGAGTTACTTTAAAAAACTATTTTAGTATGCATGTTCAGAAGTCATTAATCCAGAGAGGTTTAAATGTACAACCTGATCAAGTTCTTGGAAATTTATAAATATAAAGTGAAGAAGAGAAAAAAAATGTGATGCAATACAGGAAATCATAAGAAAAGCGCACTGCTTTATGAACAATGTTTGAAAGAAATTCAATTTGCAACTTAATTTGTTTCTGACATTTTATTTGCTACATCTTTCCCCTGAATAATCGCAGATAAAGAATTTTTTTAAGCCCCATTATCGGCATGCAAGGGGATTTTAGACAATATCAGTCTCAAAACTTTTTATAATGTCCTTTGGTCACGTTTTTTACTGGGATGCATCATACATCTACATTTGAATTTCAGGTATGAGAAACTGGATGACAACAGAGATAATTTCTTACCACGACAGGGGAATCCATAACATTGGAGTTATTGTGTGTCAAGTCAATCACTTCATCCCCTCCAATGTCCACTGTCAAATCAATACATGCTGAGAACCAACAAAACATACATTTCATTATGGGTGGTGAGACAAACTTAATGATTTCAAATGCACAAATAAAATGACAAGGAAGTGCTCTTATACATAATACATAATACCTTTGGTAAAATCATAAAATGTTTTGCACACATGATCTATGTTTAAAATATTTTTAATGTGGAATTAGCACAACATATAATACAACTAGATAAATGATATATATTAAATTGAAGAGAGAAATTTCAAAAGAAAAAACTTTCAAAAATCAGAATAAACAATTGACCAGTGTTTTATTTATAATTTCTTTCGACATTATAAAATTACTCAACTTCTTTATTGACTGCTGGAAAAAAGACAAGGGGTTGGAAAGACAAGGAAATCTTTGCTTACAAGACACTTTTTTTAGAAAACAGACTACCAAATCTTGCTTATAACAATGTTTAAACATAGTAGCCATCTTTTCAAAGAGTTAAAACGGGACACCCTAACGCACAAGACCGCCATGACCCAAAACACAGTATGTTTGGACTACTATATAATAATATTATCTAGATTTAGAGCTTTTTCTGTTCCTTGTTTTCATTTGACAATAAAAAGCACAATCCTGAGACATGCAAGGGTAATTTCCATACATATAAACAGTCTATATCTTTTATTTTTAATTTCTTTAGATTGCCAAATCGGGACAGTCCCTATTTTATCAGCCGCTTTAAACATTTTCAACAGACAGATTCCAGGTTTTATACTCGAAAAAGTAACATGCTCACCATCATAAAGACTACTCAGAACAGGACTGGAAAACAAATTTTAAGAAGACAAGCCGACAGTAATTCTGCAGTGCTTTCAATCTTGATGTGATAAAATAAACATCAATAAATCATTACTTGCTTTCCTTTTAAAACTGTGTCTATAAAAAGGAAAAGGATTTGACATTTGGGTAAGAAAATAATACAGTGGGAATTATAAATTCTGGAATCATACCTCCAGCATCACCATTTTCTTGACGTCTTGGCCTTTGCCCAGTTGGTGTCTGTCGCCTTCTGTGACCAGAACGAAGACTTCTTCGTGAAGACTAAATATTTAAAATAAACCAAAAAAAAATGTTAATATAATCTGATTTCCACTTCAACAGAATCATGGACCAACTATGCATTGCATTATTACATTTAAAAGAGGAAAGCCTCTTGATCACAAACAATAATATTGAAAGGTGAAAGATTTGTAGATGTATTCCCCCTGATTGTCACTTAATAAATATGCCTCTATAATATAATTATGATGACATTCAAACTACCTATAAGACAGCAAGTTATAGGATAATACTGTTGATACCCGATTCTAGAATTGTAAGTACCAGATGCAAATTCCATCAAATTTAGAAACACAAACATGAGAGCAGTTCAATTACCATGTCCAACTCTTTTATTATAACATTATTTATTTATTTTGATGTTTCTGTATTATGAAAGTTTTCATACTCTCAAAATGAAAAATGTATGAATGTTAAAAGTACAAACCACATTTTAAAAATATTTAAATATATATACATAAATAAATGAATAAAATAATAAATCTTGCTCATTAGAAAACGATAAAACAATCAGAGAGAAAAAATATACATAAAAGAACATTCTTGCTCCAAAACACAAAATAATTAAGGCAAAAACGAAGAGAAAACAAAAGGAAAGAAAAACTCACAAAAAAACAAAAAACATAACAAATAATCAGAGCCATATATAAATAAATAAATGCATGCATGATAGTTATTTTTATCTCTGATTCATATATGTTGTTGGATCTAGATATGTGGAACTGTTATAATAAATGGCTGAAATTCCACATACAGTGGCCATTTCAATGACTAAAATAGCGAATATATACTGACTTGCTCACCAGGAGTTAAAGTGATATTTATCCAAAGGAAAAAAACAAATGTCTATATTAGACTAGAAAGACGTCATGTTTTCAATAATTTTATCAATTTAGATTTGCAATCGAGATACAGCCGTGTGACCATCTTTGAAACTTTTGCTGTGGCTTTAGATATCCCAGATTTTATCTGTATCACGCAAAAGTAGCCAAATTAACAATTAAAAGTAACTGAACCATTATTATAGTATTAAACTCTCTTTATGGCAACTAGAAAGCAACAAAAAAATTTGGGTGATTTTTGGTTAATTTTCCTCCAATTGACAAAATATCAGAACAAGGGAAGTCATCCATATTTTGAGCTCTTTTTTTAAACCTTTGCTTTTAATGAATTCTTTTTACATTAATTCATTAATTTTTTTACGTGTAATTTGAAATATTTACTAACTAATAGGTATAAGTCTTTATAAGCATTTCTTGTGGATATTTATATTAATGGTTATTTATACTTCCTTATGAAAAATGTCTTCAATAACAAAGATATTGCACATCGATATAATGGAGTATATATGCGACTCCCGATTATTTCAATTTTGAATCCATTGAATACGTATGTTTCATATATCTATGTATGCATTTAATATTATAGTGTATATTAATGTTTAATAATTGATGGTTCCTCTGTGACCTCTTGTTACTATGCCTGTCAAGCTATTGACACGGATGCCTTTTTAACTATTATCTTATAGTTATAGTATGAGCCTTCAATTCTTCAATCAACATACATGCATACACTTTTGAAATCACTTATCGTATATTGTATTAAAACTACTCAAATAAAAGTTGTTTTATTTTCTACTCGAAAATTTAAAATAAAGTATATTTTGGCCCTGAACCACTGAACCGAATACTCATCGCCACCTTAAGTGCTTGCCTATCACCCAAAAGACTGAAAAAAAAACCATCATGTCGTCATGTTTTGCAATGCAATTCCTTGTTTGTTTGTTTGTTTATAAGGGTTTTACGGCGCTTGCAACACATTAAGGTCATATCAGCGCCAGTAAAAAGGAAGAAAATGGGATAGTAATAAGTTCTAGAATTACAATTAAAGCACAATAGAAAAGGTGAGTCAAAGGGGAATTGGTTCAAATAGGAAACAGATGTAGATTCCAAGAGCACACAGTCAAAGTACTTAATTTGAGATCACCTAAAAGTCTCATCCAGACACAAGCACACGTCCCGGCTAAGAGGAATACACTCAAATGTTTACAAATCATATATAATATCTATACAAAAACATAATATGGTGCATAACAGAGAGATGATTTACAAGGAAAAAATTATCATCCCCCAAAACTAACTTGACATTTGACTGTCTCCCTCTCAACCAGGACATCCGGCCAGGGCCAGGACAAAACCAAGTAATCTCATTCCAAGACAAAGACAGAAAGCAAATTGGAAAATAGATATAAGGGGATAGAAGACACAGTATGTACCCCCCTGCCCACTATGGGAGGTCAGGATCCCCACCCAGATGCAATTCCTTCATCAGTGTGTCAAAATATTGTGAGAAATACTCACTAACTGGGCTGACCTATTTGTGTGTTTGACATATACTAAGGGCATCTCAGGCCATACAGGAAATAAATAGTCAAGGGGACGAAACCCGGTAAATGGCAGGAAATATTCTGATTGGTTAATGCTAAGTAATGGGCATACCATCAATTTAATAAATATCTATGTATTATGTATATAACCTATAACATTTGAATTTTTTCACAGGTCTTCCCTGATTGGTGCCTATATTTGGAAGTTCTTCCCAAAAAATAATACAGCCGACTCCATTTCATTACACATCAGTTAATCGCACACTCTGGTTATACGCTAAACTTTTCCTATATAATCGCTCCACTTTATCGCACACCTTCTCCGCTTAATAGTTACACTGTCATTCCATCTTGATTGGAGAAAAATATTCAGACGTTATAAGAGTAACAATAAAAGATGAATATTTTGGCTAAATCGCATGTGTGCAAATATGTGGGAGTGAAGTTTTAACTGCCAATAGATGATAGTACCCCTGACAAACACTGAAAAACTTGACATGGTAGACAAACTATGCCGCTTCATCCAAGAAGAATGCTTCATAGATGATCTACGAACATGGGCGAGATTGGAGACAAGGGTTTATAAACAGCTTACACAGACTAGAAAGCAACCAAGGCTTCATGATTACTATTCTTACAACAATAATGTCACATTTTGTTGTCGATAAAAACTGGTGCTTAGGTGCTATTTTTAGCTTCTCCGCTTAATCAACACAGTCCGCACTCACAAGGATATGCGATTAAGCAGAGTCACCTGTATTTTTAATATGAGGAAGACAGGAAAGGAAATTTGAAATATTAGAATGCCACTTGGGTTGGTGCATCTTAACGGATCGTTTTTATGCACCTCTGTTACGCATGCGCGCATTCCATTCAATTTCATCAGCGATATTGTGTTTCTGTATTTGGATATGGCAAAAGTTATATTGTGACATCTGTAGGATGTCTAATTTAAATAAAAATAATAATCTAAAAAATCAAAATATAAAACCAGAAAAAAGAAGTTGCATTGAAGGTAAAATAATGTTTTAGAAAGACCTTACTTATATTAAATGTGATGAACAGTCAGTTGTCTCCGCAGCGCAGTGGACAAGCTGTCAGACTCCAACCATGAAAGTACTGGGTTCGATTCCCATTGTGGACATATTTTTATTTTCTTTAGTTCACTTTATTGAGAAATACATAATTTTTGTTGTTATGTTTGTTGTTTTTCAAAAACTTTTTATCGTGTTTAAAAAAAACTTCTATTTTAATTTTCTAAAATTATTTATTTTTTATTTGAGATCAGTATTTGTGTGCAATGTTTCTTTTTACCTTTGATATTTTAAATTAATGTTATTATTCGTTAATTTATTATCATTGTATAAACGTACATCGGCAATCACTAAGCAGCGTGCTAAACTACAATCTAAAACTATTTAAACCTCATGGACGTATGCAGCAAGATTTTCATTAATTAACCATCACCGCCAACGGAGGTGCATAATAACGGTGCATTCTTTTTACACCGCCAACGGAGGTGCATAAAAACAATGCGTTTTTGTACACCTCCAATGGAGGTGCATAAAAACGGAGCATTATTGTACACCTCCAATGGAGGTGCATAAAAACGCCACCATTTGCCTTTGTTATTTACTGACATACTTTGTGACCTGAAACTGTTGCATTTCCGGTAGTAACCACCATTTGGATTTCAAAACTGGCCTAAAATGGCTGCTAAGATTTGAGTAAGGATTTTGCTGGAACGAATTTCATGGATGCGGTATACAGCTTTGCCCTGAATTTAATTTTATAAAAAAGTTAAGATGTTAAATAAACATGCCATAGTGCAATTTTGATTTGCTTATTTCTATTTTTTAATTATCCAAAGCTAAATTATACCCTATTTTATCCATAATCAAAAGATATACTAATTGTCAAACGATAGAGTAATTCCTCCTGAAGAAAATAAGACATAAATCATTCAAAAACAAAAAATTGATGAAAATTTTTCTGACACCCATCACTTAAAAGTCAAACAAATCGGGTCACAGCCACTAGGCCATTTATCGGTTCCCTGCTGGAGGGCCAAATGGACGTTTACCATTACCAAAGTCAAAGTACCGAATTTAAATTCTGTCTCAAACTCAAACCTTTCTTTATTCCACAAAGGCACAAAGGCAAAGTACAAAACGGAAAACTCGAAATGCCAACTATCTAGCCATGTGAAACGGAACAACAACAAAAACAAGAAACTCAGCATTTAATTTTTTAACTCAGCACTCAAGAACAATCTCAAGTCTTTACTCCACCTCCTTCCCCTCCACCATCCGACTTTGGTACCAACCCACTTGTAACCTAACTTATATTTGATTTTGACTGATGACTTCAAAAAATAAATGCTCCCTGCTTCCCTCTAAAATCCCTTTTACTGAAAAGACGACCATACAATCTTCAGTCTGAACCTTTGGCCTAAACTCAAATGAAATGATTAATAATTAATATTTTATTTTAATGGGAGAGAAGTAGAAGACGAAGATATCAACATCATCAGTATCAGAGATTAGAAATTAATTGCCTATATAATCACAGTACATAGACGAAATTGATTGAGGATCTTACCATTGTGTAGTAATGGAAATATTCCCTGCAAATAAGTGTCGATTAAATTATGACGACAACGAATAACAAAGAAAAGATATTTATTATCGGATCAGCAAACGATAATGTTTTTGTTGCAGCAACACCGCCGGTTTCCGAACCAATTTTTCTACTTTCTAAATCTTTGAAATAGAGAGTTCTTTCCTTTCCATTACATGCTTGTTTATATTATTAATTCGAATTTATCTCCAGTCAATTTGTTTTAATTAGTCAATAAGAAGAGAAAAATGTTCACATATTATACAACGTCGATGGCTTAGATATATTTTTATCATTCATTATCTTTGATTTCCATCCAGTTTTAATGCGAAATGTCTTTACAACAAAGCACTAAGAAAGGCAAATAGAAAAAATTTATTTTGATAGAGGGACACAGGACTTACAATTTCATGATGTATTAATATTTCATTTAGACTTACCTAATCTTAAATAAAAGAGAATTTGGATAAACCAAATTCAATTTATAAACTATGATGTTGACTTGAACTATTCTAATTTCTTTCATTTTCGAGAACAAAATATCACCAGAGGAGACGGCTTCAACAGATTTATTGGCATGACAGATGCAAAACTAGAACTCGGGTCATCAAGCTGATTGGGGGATATTTATTTATTTATTTATTTATTTATTTATTTATTTATTTATCTATCTATTTATCAACATTATTTTTTTTTCATTCAAATATCCGTTTAATCATCATTCATTGTTTAATGTATTTTTTTAAAGAATTGTAAAACTCTGGAACAGGGTCAAGTATGAAACAAAGAGTACTATGTCTCTGGACAGATTCAAAGTAATGCTTAATAAAGAACGAGTCGATCGCCGATATAATTATCAGCTGTATACCTCCACATGGTATTCAAAGGTATGTTGGCCAAAATGCCGTTTCACATTATAATATTATGATGCTATAATTATATTGTGATAAAACTGGGTTGTCCATTGTCAACTACCCAAAAAATAATCGCAAAGAAAAGATCGCAGACTTTATGAACATAAGGAAGCTGTACAAAAAGAATTCAACAACATTTTTCACTACTCTGTTTGACTAAATTCTATATTATGTGAATGACTTTATTATGCTACTCTATTATTCTGCAGCCATGTGGTCTTGTGGCATGACACTCGCCTGCGGAGTTCCACTCCGAGCGGCGCATAATCGAGCTCTTTATTCACATTCTCTCACTGCACTCAGGTGTAAAATGAGTACCTGGCCATTAACATAGTTGTATCAGTCGGAGGAAACAGGCGTTTAACAGGCGTCATGTCTCATCCTACATGTTAAATGTTGCTGTTGGCTAGGAACCCCGTGTAACGCGCTTTGAACAATTTGTTTGGATATTTCGCTATATCACAGGTCACTTTTCAAAACTCAATTTAAACCAATCCATTCCAATTACTCTATTTCCATATATGTCGCATTTGTTATTAATTAGATATCTGCCAGTAAATAACAAAAGTGTTAGCTCATAGTTGGTCTAAGAAATCCAAACAGATGGAACGAAATTGACCAATCAACTCTTTATTATTGTTTTTAGAAAGAAATTTTAATAATTTGTTCTCACTAAATTTTATCAATCAGATTATGAAAGTTTACATAGTTTTGTGTGTTGGTACGTTATATCAGGCTGTCGTGTTTTATGAGTATTTTACCCAAACGCATAGCATTGATAGGAGACATAAATTTGTTTTCTGTGGAGAGAAAAATAAACACACAGACACACGCATATATATATATATATATATATATATATATATATATATATATATATATATATATATGTATACTCATAACAATGGCTGGCTAAAACAATAACAAAGAGTTAAGTGACATCAATTTCGTTCTTCCTATAGTGACTGAGGGTAATTAGCATCCATCTCTCTCTCTCTCTCTCTCTCTCTCTCTCTCTCTCTCTCTCTCTCTCTCTCTCTCTCTCTCTCTCTCTCTCTCTCTCTCTCTCTCTCTCTCTCTCTCTCTCTCTCTCTCTCTCTCTCTCTCTCTCTCTTACCTCCATGCATTAAATGGACGAGTATAATAGATTCATAGATTCAAAAGTTTATTTTTAGGCAATTGCCAATACGACTCATCCAAGAATATAATATTTTCATCAACAAATCAATTAAGTAAAATCAATAACAAAGCAAAGCAAACAATGATAGTAATAATGATAATAATAGTAATAATAATAATAATAATAATAATAATAATAATAATAATAATAATAATAATAATAATCATTATCATCATCATCATCATCATCATCATCATCATCATCATCATCATCATCATCATCATCACAATAATAATAATAATAATAATATAATAATAATAATAATAATAATAATAATAATAATAATAATAATAATAATAATAATAATAATAAATAGTTATAATAATAATAATAATAATAATAATAATAATAATAATAATAATAATAATAATAATTATTATTATTATTATTATTATTATTATATTATTATTATTACTATCATTATTATTATTATTATTATTATTATTATTATTATTATTATTATTATTATTATTATTATTATTATTATTATTATTATTATTATTATTATTATTATTATTATTATAGTAACAATAATGATAATTATAATGGTGATAATAATAATGTAACATCACTAATTAATAGATTAGTTATTTAATAGGTTGAATCATAAATTAATAATTAAAAAAATAAGTCCTTGGTACAACTCAAATAATTCACATTTTATGAATCAACATAAGATACGAAATATAATAAAACCTTTACTCCCACCAAAATATCTAAGTTTTAGATCAATACACATATTTTACATTCATGCATAATGAGACAGCTTAATAGAATAGATTTCCGAGCAGGAACTTCATAATGCGTCCTGTAAATATATAGACATTTACGTGTTTATATTTTTTTAAACAAAAGCAACCAAACATCAGCGAGTCTGTGTGCACACATGTGAATTTGTAAAGGGCACAGTTCATAATTTCGATTATAATAAACTTAGGAAGGTACGTAAGCTTCAGTGAATACACACTGATAATATTCTAATTGTAGTGAATCTGGATACGCATGAATAAAAACTATTCTAAACATGATATTACATAATTTAGTAATAAATGCTTGGCTACATGAGGATAATGAAATATTATATTATATTAAACAGTTAACTGCTTTACTCTGGATGTCGCGAGGTCCCAGATGCGAGAGTTTTTGCCAATATGAAGGTAGTTTAAATTATATATATTTGAGGGACGAGTTTTCTGACCATATTCTTAGATATGTTTTTTTTTCTGTCATACGACAGTTAACGGGTAAAAAAAATATTAAAATTTTTTTGAAACAAACAAGAAACAGTCCCTTGCGCATGATGGCGACATTTTTTCTCTTTAGCTCGAGTTGGACATTTTACTTTCACATTTAATTCATAACGGAGTATTGTAAAAACATTTACATATGGGTAAGTAGGTATCCATGATGTCTCGAGATATATCTTTCGGAGTGAAGTTGGTGGTTAATAATATTGAATTTTTAGTGTCAAATTAGAGAGCAGGCACTGGTGTAAATAGAGATCAGAAAAGGTGTGTGTGAAACAGTGCCAGACAAAGCAGAGAGAGAAATAAAAATTTAAAAAACAAACAAAACAACAACAAATACAAACAAACGTCCCATTTAACACAAATGCTTTTATTCGAGAGAGTTGTTTTAATTTCTTAAACTTAAAAACAACCAAACAATAAAAAAATACCCCCCCCCCAAAAAAAAAAACAAACAAACAAAAAAAAAACAAAACAAAAACAAAAAAACAAAAAAAAAAACAATCAAACAAAAAAGACAAAACAAACAAACAAAGAAACAAAACAAAAAAAAACAAAAAAACAAAAAAACAACCAGAAACAACTTAAGTTTCTAATTATTATCATTGTTATTTTAAACTCATTCTTTTTTTATCTACTTCATCACGACATAAGATCGGATTGATCCAGTGAGTCACATTTCTTGTTCCATTTTAAAATTAGAAATAAACAAACATCTCTCTCTCTCTCTCTCTCTCTCTCTCTCTCTCTCTCTCTCTCTCTCTCTCTCTCTCTC